>NC_139702.1:28907484-28987484 GCF_964188405.1 Protomyctophum parallelum | reverse complement strand
TGTCCATATATGGGCATAAAGGGTACAAGGACTGACAGATACAGAGATCTCCATAAATGGGCATAAAAGGGACAAAAGACAGACATATACATTACATATACATATACATATCGGTGGCGGACAGGTGTGAGGGCCGCAATCTTTTTTTTTTTTTTTTTTGTACGATGATAATAGCGCCCCTCACTTCACAGTTCACACAGGTGTGATTTTTCTTTATTGGGTCCAGACCATTGTCTAGATCCACACAACTCCTTTGTGGCTGCCCCTCCATTATCGCATCCTTAGAAAGCACTATGGCAGCCAGGCTCAGGGTTTTTTTTCCCCATTAGCCAATGCTGACTCACGCCTCGGGCTTTTAATCTTGTCTCATCCTTCTGCTCTCTCTGTCCCAGAGCTGGGCCATTATGACTTCAAATGAAGATCACCATTATTATTAACCCTCAATACAGTATTGGGCAACATAACCGAGATGATAATTTTAGCGATTTCCATGCAGCGTACTCTCTTATACGTCCGTGTCAAGTTCTGCTCCTCACCTGCAAGAAGTGGGTGTTGTCCTCCGTCTGTAGGAGCTGACTGATCTCCTGGTCTCTTCTCCTCAGCTCCTCCAGATCCTTCTCCATCATCTCGATGTCCCTCTCGGTGCGCCCGACTACGGCACGCTCCTTGGCCTCCAGCTTGCCTCGCACCTGTGTGGAAGACACACGGTAATAAACGGAGTGCCGAGTAAACTTGGAGCCAGGAATACACTGAAATACTGATTTGTTCAATAATCCTCCACATGCCATATGAAAGAATACGAGACACAGACACGGTCAAGTCTTAGCAGTTGCTAAGACTTGTTGCTCTGGAGTCAGAGAATAAAAAATAAAATAAAAAGTAGTAAAGAGCTGTAGAGACCCTGGTTGCTCAACAAACACTATAGCAATGGTTACAGAATATTGCAATGATTACAGAATATAGAGCTATTATGATCAGTTTGACAAAATTGAAAAATCACTTACAATACCTATTGCATATATATAATGTTATTATCATTTACGCTCCATCTAGGTATAATTATCAGTATCACTATGCTGCGTGTGTGCGTATGTGTGTCTGACCTCTGCCTTGGTCTTTTCCAGCCGTAGTGCCAATTCAGCAAACAAAGCCTCACTGTCCTCCAGCACAGTAGAGGCCTGGACCTAGAACATGGAGAGTTTGATTGATTGAACAGTTTATAGGCCTACAGGCAACATTTAAAAGGCATACACTTCTATGCAAACATATAAAAGGAAATCATCATATACACTGTTAGAAATGAAGGGAAAACATGTACAGTATGGGGGGGGGGGGGGGGGTACTTGAACACTTTTACAGGGGCCAGTTTAGAATTGCAGAATTGCAGTAAGTGCTCTTTGAGAGGTTTTGAAGGAGTCTAGGGATTCACATTTCTTAACGGCTGTTGGTAGGGCATTCCACATTTAGTGGCATAGGAAGAGTGGCGTTCTATTGACTGACCCCAAAAGAGCTTAAGTACAGCATTAGACAGTATTAGATTATTGTCCAGTTGATTTAGCGTTCTGGCATTTCCCAATACAGTACAACTGAGCAGCGCCGGTGACATGACATCATGATGCCAAATGAGCTTAAATCACAGCTGAGTATTAGATTATTGTCCGGTTGATTTAGTGTTCTGGCATTTCCCAATAAATGCAGTACAACTGAGTGGTGGTGACATCATCCAACCATAAATGCACCAAGTAGTCCCTGTGTGTCTGTACGTCTGTAATCCACGTAACTCGAGAACCGTTCGTCCCACTTACTTCAAATTCGACATGCGCGTTCCACACCCCAACAGGGAGTGCAGTGCCCGGTGTCGAGTCGGTCGGACCCACGGTTGACCAGAACCGCCACAAAAGGCCTCTGACCGGGCCAGACTCCATATTGCCACAAAAGGCCTGGGCCAGACTCCATATTTGGGCATGCCTAAATACGGCTTCGTCCCACACATGTTCCACACCACCACAGGGAGTCGGGTCGGACCCACGGTTGTCCAGAACCGCCCCAAAAAGGCCTCTGCCCGGGCTCTGGGTTCCATGGTCTGTGATTACAGACACCCAGCTGCAGATCAAGGGTGTTATTGAGGACATTGCTACTATATTTTATACCACACCAGAGTGTTTGTGTGCAAGGGAACATTTCGCTGGATGAAGTTATGGACTATATTAAAGGATACATAATTAAGGACCAAGGACATTTGTTTAGTCTTTAATGAAAACCTGAACACTCGAAGAGGAGCAACACGATTCTGTGTTTGGGAAATGCCAAGCATGTTATCACCACCAACAGGGGCCCTCAGGGTTGTGTCTTCAGTCCACTCCTCTACACACTATTAGCCCCTCACCCACATCACATACTCTGATGATACTGCCATTCTCGGACTGCTCCATGACAATGATACTGCCATTCTCGGACTGCTCCATGACAATAACTCTATTACGGACTATCAGAACACCATTTCTCATTATACACAGTGGTGCACTGACAACTATCTAAAGTTGAATGTGGACACAAATAACTGGTCATTGAAACAACCCACACTGTCTGGACTTAACCCACTCCTCATTAATGGTAAACTGAACAGAATTCTGTATACAGTATTCGTTGCTGTCGGGAGGAAACCTCATAACTCAATTTTTGATTTTTTTTTTCTGGGATAAATCAGTGCTATTGAACACCCTTTACGTCTGTGTGTTGTTTCGAAAATATTGAACCAATGGAAAGTAGTAAAAAGTGCTTTAGACAAAACCTCTTAACTCCATTGAACCCTCAAAATGTCTGCTAAAGCAACTAACTCCACCACCTCTCCCCCTCTCATGGAAGTAATTGACAATATATAAAGTTACAACACCAACTTTGATGAGGCTGTATTGCTTTGTTTTAAAAATATAAGGTTTTCTTAATTTCCTGAAAAAGAAATATTTTAAATTTCCTGAAAAAATAACATTTTGTAGTTATGAGGTTTCCTCCCGACAGCAGAGATATACAGTATACCATTTTTGTATTGTCTTGGTGTTGTGTTTTTCTGTGATGTGCGTTGTTTTGTCGTGGATGTTTGAACAGACCTGCATGTGAAGAGGAATATCTTTTGGGGCAATAAAGGTTTTTTATTATTATTAAGCTATGCTACAGTAAGAGTTGGGTTGTAACATATATACAGGTTTGCATGAAAATTCATAATGTCATAATGTCTTGACAAAGAGTTTTGACAAGATTTTGGAAAGATAATAATAGCATACAATCTTGGTAATTGATTGGGATGTAACATTACCTAATCAATATTCATTGTATAACACTCGCTCCAATAAAGCATAATGGAATTGGAATCAACAGAGAAACAGAGAGAGAACGACAGACAGAGCGAGAGAGAGGGGGGGGGGGGGGGGGGGGAGTCAAATGGAGAAATAAAAGTAGATCAATTTGACAGAAAATGGGATGCTTTTCAAATTACTTTTGTGTGTGTGTGTGTGTGTGTGTGTGTGTGTGTGTGTGTGTGTGTGTGTGTGAGAGAGAGAGAGAAACAAGCAACATCAATCCATCAATGCAACTATAAATTCATGTACAAAGAACAGCATCCTCACAAGACATGACCATCAAAAATAAACAAAAGGACCAAGCTTACCGTAGTTAAGTCCTCCTGGCTGTGTTTTCATACTTGGTGACTGATTATAAATACTACACTATCACTACTGGGACTAAGGCCAAGTTCGATTAAATTAACCAAAGTTCCTCTGAGGCTATATGCTCTATGTGTCAGAAGTGGGGGAACCTTGGCAGCTGACGTGTGTGTGTGTGTGTGTGTGTGTGTGTGTGTGTGTGTGTGTGTGTGTGTCCTACTTTGAGCGACTCCAGATTCTGTTGAAACTCCTCAAGCTCTCTCTCTCCAACACGGACCCTTCCTTGAACTATTCTTTGAGATTCCTGGAGCTGAACCTGAAATAGACATATATATCACAGACAGTGTGCACTGCATGCCGGGAAAGATGGGGACAGAAAGAGAGAGGGATAAAGCAATAGAGTCAGAGAGACACTAAGAGGGAGACTGCATGCTTTAACCAAAACAATCGCCCCAACGCAGTCGCCCCGGGCGAAAATCCGGCAACCTCGGAGCGGTCTCTAGTAGGTATTCTTAAACGTAACCTTAGTAAACTATGCATAACCCTAAATTTATTTATAATTTTATTCTCAGTAAAACAAATACAAGAATACAAGAAGCGCCATATTGTGAGGTCAGCAAAACAAATCAGGGCGAACGTGTTTTGGGGTGAGCCTTCCGGACAGTTCCGGTTACCCTCTTTCATGCCCAAAACAATTACAGCCACAACCCGAATATAGTTTTATTTGAAGGGTTAACTTCATTAATGAAATTAAACTAAAGCTATACACTATATCGGGCTTACGTAGGTAACCAGAGACAGAGTGGAAGTCATTTTTTTGAATGCAACAATAACAACTTTATCAATATATGTATCAGGATGTGTGTGTGTGTGTGTGTGTGTGTGTGTGTGTGTGTGTGTGTGTGTATTAGGAGCCAGCTAGGATTTCTCCAGCACACTTTCCACACTTATACACATACTGTAAAATAAATAAAACATAAGCAGTGTTGGGCAGTAACTAGTTACTAGTAATATATTACTTTTTCCAGTAACGAGCATTACTTTGCCAAAACAGTAATATTATTCCTATTTACTTTGTAAAAAATAGCACATATTACAGATATTACATTTGTTTTGTTGACTGTTGGCTTGAAAACATTTCATTTAAAAGGGTCTAGATCTAGATTGCAGCTTTATTTTATAGCCTTTTCTGCTGATTGGTGACTTTTCTACTTCAAATTACGTATTCAAAACAATTGGATTCAGTTCTAAAAGGAGCGGACTAAACAGATCGTGTTGTTGTACATCCCTTTTTCCCTCAGGTGGGGGAGGGGGGCGCAAAAGTAATATGTAATATTATTACTCTTGATACCAAGTATAAAGTAATGTAATATTATTACTTTTTCGTAATAAGTAACATATTACTCTCCTAAGTAATATTGCCCAACACTGAACATAAGTGCCCCGTTTATTTATTTAAAAAAAAAACTAAATAACAAGATACTTGCCTAGGGGGCTATATAAACGTAATATGTATGGGGCAGAATATGATGCATTATATTTAAATTAAAGACAATAGGCTACTTGGTTCTGAATGTTGGAAATACTATGGATCAGTGCCAATATAGTTCTGTTAGATGTTACTGTTACATAAAGCAGCACCAAGAGGCCAAGAAGGGGTCAAAAAAGCTTTCCTATAGTAAATAACATAACTTGATCTGTTCTCGTCTATTTCAAGTACAACGCGTGTGACCAGAGTTATTAAACAATACGAAGAGTCCGAAGACACTAAACAAGCCACCTGTCTCCTGGTCCTCTGCGTGTCCCCGGTGTGCAGGTCCTCCTGGTCAGACTCGCACAGCAGACAGTCTCCGCTCCACTCCACCGCCGCCTCCCCGTCGCAGCCACCGCTGGCGACCGGCTCCAGGCCTAGGCGGTGCTGCGCACACAGCCGGTCCGCCAGACACTCCACCGCCGGCACCAGCTTGTGCCGCCGCAGCGTGCCCACCTCCCGGTGCGGCAGGACGTGGAGCTCGCAGAACGAGGCCAGGCAAACGAGGCACGACTTGACCGCCTTCAGCTTGCTCTCGATCGGGCAAAAGTCGCAGGGCACGTCGCCCACTCCGCCCAGGTAGAGCTCGGGCGGCGAGGCGGACGAGCTGACCATCTCGTTCAGCTTGAGTTTGTCCACCACCTCGGCCAGCACGGTGTTCCTCCGCAGCACCGGCCTGGGGCTGAACGTCTCCCGGCACTGCGGGCAGCTCAGCGGCTGGCCCGAGTCCGCCTGGTCCCAGTAGTTGTTGATGCACAGCATGCAGTAGGTGTGACCGCACGGGATGGACACTGGGTCGTTTAGGATGTCCAGGCAGATAGGGCACCTGAACTGGCTCTCGGTTACCGAGATATTCGCTTGGGCCATCTTTTATAGAAGGCCAGTTCAGGTGCTTCTTCTCTCTTTCTTTCTTTCTTTCTTTCTTTCTCCCGCTGACTTTGTTCGTTGTTGTAGCTTCTGGTGGAAAAACCCTGCCTGCCTGCCTGCCTGCCTGCCTGGCTGGCTGTCAGCCTGCCTGTTGTTGCGACGGGGAACGGAGGGTCTTACAGGAATACCCTTTCCTATTTGTCATCCATCATGCTACTGTCAAGTGATCGGGATTCGGGAATGACAATATAACTTCCGACCAATACATTTCAAAATAAAATTTCAATTAAAATATACATTGTAAATGCTTTGTTTATCTGTGATGATATAGAGTATACTAAGGTGATGATCATTGATGTGTGCCCTTTGTAAACGGACTGGCAATTTTACGCAGAGTGCCTACACTTTGAAATTCATGGTAAGCAGGCTGCCATAATTGTCTTTCGGCGCCGAGTTTATCTTCTTCATTCTAAAAACCTAGATTTTCATCAGTTTGTTTTGTTTGTTGTTATTACTTATTTACTTATTAGTATTTTGAAGGCACACACAGTTACACCGGAAATGGTGAGGTAGGCTACGTGTTGTGTTCTGACATCGACGCCCAGCCCAGCCTAGCCCAGAATCGCCGAGCAGAATCATTCCTCCTGGCACGTACAGTAGTCGACGGTGAATGAGTAGATACAATGCCGTACGTATAGGGTCTACAGATGACGCGCGAGCAACAGTTGTTTGGAAACGAAAACATAGAGTCAACCGTAACCGTAAAACGAAGTAAAAAAAAAAAAAAAGTCACCCAAGTAATATTTTAAGTGTAGCCTTATTATTATTATTATTATTATTATTATTATAATAATTTATTATTATAGGCTATACCGTTATCTAATCTAATACATCTAATGTGTAGTGTAGTAGGCCTAGTTGTATCTACTCAACTTTTATTTCAACAGTCTACAATTTTAAATAAACAACACGCACGCGCGCGCCCGCGCACACACACACACACACACACACACACACACACACGCACACACACACACACACACACACACACACACACACACTCACACACACACACACACACACACACACACACACACACACACACGCACGCACACACACACACAAATTAAATCATTGGATCAAAATGTAGTACAATAGCGCCATCTACCATTAAATGCGGTACATGTCCTCAAAAGCGACCAGGGGTCTTCAACGCTTTTTAGGCCATATGGACCCTGAAGGGACCCCCAGTCCCCCACACTATAGCCTACTAGCCTACAGCTACATATTGTATAGCATTGTGTTGCAGAATGCAGATTAAACTTTTCCAATACATTTTATAGAATGCTTCATAGATTTGTTTGACAGCAGCACAAAAATCAGTATTGTGTAATTTAAGGATTTCTTTGTTTGTGTGCATTTTCAGACATTAGCCACTTAAACCGTTAGGTAGGCTACTATATTTTTTATTGATTGAATACTTTATTGACAGTTTGCAGATGTTAGCCTATACAGAGGTAAAGTTTATACCCTGTCATACACATCTGGACTATAGCCTACGTAATTAGATTTACATTACAAGAGGGACTTTAAGCATGAACAATCAAGGACATTTTTCATTACGCTGAAGTTAAAAAAGAGTGTTCCGCAGTCAACATTGTATGCAGGAGATCAGCAAAACATAAAAAACGTTTGGCTGAAATAGAAAATGAAATCTTTTTTGATCTAATGACTCCCCCGCACTCTTAGCTATGAAGATACATGAGCCACTGGGAGAGACTTTATAAAATACTTATCCACCAGGGACCATATAGATTTTAGGCTATATGTCTCACATCACACATACGCACGCATGCACGCACGCACGCACGCACGCACGCACGCACGCACGCACGCACGCACGCACGCACACACACACACACACACACACACACACACACACACACACACACACACACACACACACACACACACACACACACACACACACACACACACACACACACACACACACACACACACACACACACACACACAACTTATGATGTTTGTTCCACCATTGAAGAGCTTTGAACTCTGCAAATATACCTGCGTTTGATGCAGGTCCAACTGGGATGTTCTCTCATGCTAACTTGCCAGTGCTGGTGTAGTGGTGTGTGTGGAGCGTCAATAATAAACAATGCAACGCATACAATGGGAAAAGATAATGGGATTTTTACTCATACAAATTGGTCCATGACTGAGTCACAATGGGTCTGGAGTCCCGACCCTGCAGTGTTTGGGAAACAGTGCACTAGTAGGCCTACATGGGGTGGCTGTATAGCTCAGTGAGGTCACCAGTTTGACCCGTGACTCCACCATCTGTGTCAAAGTGTTCCTGAGCAGTGAGCAAGACACTTAACCTTATAGCCATAAACACTTAACCCCCCACTTAATGCAGTTCCATGGGTGTTATTTGGTGTCCCTCATGCATTCGCATTTAACCTCAAATTGAATGAATTCTCTCCACCTTTATAATGATTAATTTGATTTTTGATCTGTCAATCCATGCCACACCATCCATCTACAGTACATGTGACATGAGATACATGAGTTTTCTTACTTCTATTGATGTGTTATAGGATTGCATTATGAGCGCTTATAACTGTCTGTAATTATACAGTGTTATAAGCCTTTTATAATGCATTTATGCTTGACCTTATTACAACATTCTTCATAATGTGCTGTGGTTATCGCTATATAAATCGTTGAACCTATAGCACATTATTATTACACAGCATCATAAGTAGATTACTATGCATTCTAAGTATGTTTATAAACCATCATAGACATGGGATAAGGTGTAACTTTTATTGCCACCCTCTATGTGGATAGACTAGTGATAGACTAGTGATTCTCAATCGTGCAGGGGTGGATCCCCAGGGGTCATTAAGGAGATTCCACGGGGGCCCCAGCTAAATTATTGATAGTTAGAAACCAAATGGACTCTGAGAGTGTAAAAATGGAAATTGGAATGAAATGGTTGCACACTGTTTAGAATGTACAAGTCGCATCTGTGGCTGAAATTAAAAAGGTTGAGAATTAGAAAATGTGAAACACCAGAATACCCCAGTAATGATTGCATCTTGTAAGTGGTATATAAAACGTACTTGAAGAAACATTAAGCATAATCTCTTATTAATGATCATGTGAAACTCAGGATAACCTAATTCATAAAGATTTCCACTGACTGATGTGGACCCAAATGGCTAAAATGGAACATATCCATCATGTGTCCTATTATGTATTGGATGTTGTTTGAAACTGCTAATGTACTGTAAAAATAAACTGCTAAAATATCTTGTTTGATAAATTACTGATGGGCTCTAGATTAGTCTATTCAAGTATATACTTTCAATATATGTTGTGACACCTATTCTTACATAAAAGATATGTTATGATTCTGTTATTAAAAAATAAGTTACGAGTCCTTTTTCATAGTTTTTCAACATGGATAATAAGACGTTTTCGATGAATGAATTCACTATTTCCAGTATCTCCATATAGGCCTACTGTAGCTCCAATCCCATGCAACAATTGGGTCCCGTCAAATTCATTGCCTGCCTAGGAGGCACACAAACAAAGCCCTGAAAGGGGGTCTGGTCCCTCGGCTCGCCTGGCCCTTTGTTCAAAGTGGGGTTGCAATGTACTTGCTGTACTTAAAAGGGCCCTTTTCAGCTAGGCCGTAAGGCGATCCTGGACCTTTCCTAGCCAGGGTGTGCCCCGGGCATCTCTGGTTTACCTGGGGGACTATGTGGGGCGGATTATGCCGGGGAGGGGTTGAAAGGGGGGAAGCAGAAAGTAGAAGGCAGGTGGTCAGTGGGACAGAGAGAGAGAGAAAGAGAGAGAGAGGGGGGTGGAGCAAGGGATGGAGTAAGGGATGGAAGTATGTAAGGTGAGAACGCTGAGAAAGGACAAATAAACAAAGGTGGTGAAGAGGGTCTGAGGTGAATTAATTGTATCAAGCTCTTTCTTTCTTGTAACAGTCTCTGGAGACTGGAGGATAGAGAAGGTTAGGCAGAAATTGCAGTATGGGAGCACTGGTATGCATAGTGATTAGAAATATTCAATTTGTCTAGCATTGGTTCTCAAACATTTTCATCTCAAGGACCCACAAATGTATTGTAAGATTTGTCATTTCGCTCGCGTCATGATGAGTTGTCGTGAGTTTAGAATTTTTGAATACACCAGAAAATCCAATAGAGCATACAGTGTATAAACACTTCCACTCTTTGGGGACACCCTTGTGTCCTGTTTGGTTCAATTTGTACATTTAATGAGTTAAATTAACATTGCATTTGCTGTGTATACCACCAGGGGTCATTGGGGAGTTTCCAAAAATCGAACCAAACAGGACTGAGGAACTCCACTACAATTATTTGACAACTTCAGTTACTAATTACTATGTAGATTTGGATTATTATTACAAAACATTAACCACTTCCACTATTTGAAAATAGCATATCTACAAGCTCACAACGACTGTGATGTGATGCTGTATAGCCTGTTGAACTTGTGAGCTTGTAGATCTGGTATTTTCCATAGAGTTTTATAAATGTTAAAAGTAAAAAGCCTATACTTTTCCTTTTAAAAGTAGCATACAATAATATATGAAATTCAAATAAAGTAGACACCTCAAAATGTTATTATAGGCTATAGTGTATAGTGAGTAAAATAGGTAGGCTATTGACAATAAATCACACAACTTTTATGTAAATTTCTTCTGCCCATTTTCTACAAATAAAACATATCCGAAAGCGCCAAACGGTCCCTGTTAAACAGTAGTAACACTTCGGCTTTAATCGCAGGTTAAGTGTCGTTTAAAGAGGAAGGAAGAAGGCGGAGTGATTGTTGAGGTTTGGCTTGCAGCCTCTGCTTGAGTGAACAAGTGAGAACCATTCCGCTCCTCCGAAACTCATGTGTCAATGTGACAGTGACAGACCTGTGGGGCCCGTCCATTGGATTGGAGGCTGGAGCCCATAACAACGCGAAATAGAAGACTGGTAAGGATTTTAGGGAGATGAAGATGAGCCACACATTATCAGATGACATACAACAATGACAACAACTGGAGCGAACAGAGAGCACTTGACCTAGACGTTTAGCCTTACATGATCTGACTCTGAGCTTGAGGGGGGGGGGGGGATTGAATTCATAAAGACTATGGCACTGTTGATGACTTGATGTCATAAAGACAGTGAAGGTGGTTGCAAGAACATGACTGGGGCAGTCTGTGTTTGATGTAAATGGGAATACTTCCTAACGTTTTATCATGCGCAAAAGAAGAATATTTCAGACGATCCCCGTTTTTATTTTAGCATTTTGCTTTATCCTTTATGTTGATTTTCAATTACGCGCTGCTCACGGCGTAAACAAAATCGACGCACTTCACAAGCCGTCACCCAATTTGGTGCAACGCTCCATCCAAGAGGCGTATGAAGTAGGCCTACACAAGGAAATATTCACGAGAAACAGGACTCCTGGAAAAGCACACAATGTAGGCCTAACTCCATCATCAACGTTGAAGTTGACTGACATCTTCATTGCGGTGAAAACAACAGGAAGATTTCACAGGACGCGCCTGGCACTCCTCCTGGACACTTGGATCTCTAGAACCAAGACGCACGTGAGTGTCAGTGTCTCGCCGTTTACTGCAATGAGGTAGTCAAAGTGCCCCATGCAGGGCAGGGCATGCATGGTTTTGCTTTTGCTGCCTAATTTTCATTCATTAATTTCATTTCAGTCATTATTCATATCGAAAACGATTCCAACTCGTGCATTTTTAGACCTTTATGTTGTCTGTCTCAAAAGCTCGGTTTACACAAGTTGTAATGGCATGTTTTAATGTCCACCCACCTCCCTTAACTCTTGACTGTAAATGGTATACCAAATGGATAGGGCAGGCCCAGCTCTGGTCCATAGTTCTAATGCCGTTAGCTATTGATTGATTGATTGAAATATTTATTAACAGTTTGCAGAATTACAGTATACATAAAAAAAAACATTGGGTTCACCATAGGGATGTGTGTATTCTCTGTATTCAACACGACCTGAATCAAAGTCTGTGTTTTAGTCACTTAGATAACCATCTGTTAAATCAAACTGTTAACTAAGTGTTAGCTGTTTTCATAAATTACTTGAGGGCTGGGTTAGAGTCTTTGTGGACAAACGCACAATACTGTTTTTGAGTGTGATGATGATTGATTGATGATTGTTTATTTATTTTCGTGTCATGCACACCTTGTGCCCAACCCTCATGGGTTTATAAGACACCGTTTCACATTTGCAATTACAGCATGTTTTACATTACACACATGTGCCTTGGACCTCACATCAGTGCATCATGTGCAGATTAGGCTTGTTTTATAGCTTTGGAAATGACTTACCAGCCCCATGAGGAGCCCCAGAAGTCTTGGATAACTGCTGTAATTATAGGAGCTATTGGCACCTCTCTAGGTCATAAATGACCTTTGTGTTTTATATCACATCCTGTATATATAGTAATAGACAGTCATTCTGTGTTGAAGCGAAATAATATAGTTCCTCTTTTAAAGATGTGAAACCATTACCCTTTTATGGTAAAAAAAAGGAAAGAAAACGAGGGGGGGAAATGTAATGTAATGTAGTGCATTAAATACATTGCTTTTTAGCGAGTTTATTTTCACACACGCACGCACGCACGCACGCACGCACGCACGCACGCACGCACGCACGCACGCACGCACGCACGCACGCACGCACGCACGCACACACACACACACACACACACACACACACACACACACACACACACACACACACACACACACACACACACACACACACACACACACACACACACACACACACACACACACACACACACACACACACACACACACACACACACACACAGGATGTGTGTGTAGACAGGCTGTTGGGGCCCAGGAGGAAGTTGCAGCCGTGGAGCAACAATACCAAAACGGAAACTGATCAGAGAACAGGAAGTTTCAGAGCAGATTGTAGAACAGTCTGAACCTTTACGCTGATACTACGTGGTCACATAATCACTGCTACTGTTTCACTCATACTGGGTTATAGTGGAAAAACCTATAGGGAACAGGGAGAATGAAGGAATCCTGCAGTGCACACTGTCTTCAATTTATTTAGAGTACGTTTTGGACACACACAAATCCAGTTCCAGTTATTATACTGGCCCGGGGACTGAGAAGTCCACTTAAAGAGAAAAAGAGAAAAGACAAGACAAAGAAGACTAGACTAGGAACTCAGTGACAATGTCAGTCAGTCACAACAGGACTGAAGCTGCTAGGGATTTTGTATCCTCTCCAAGCAAACTAGCCTCAAGTAACAGAACTCTGGTAAACGCTGATAAATTATGGCTGAAATTGGTTTTGTGTATTGTATACAGGCCTGAGTGACATTAAAGTGTGGTAAGGTAAATCATGCATAATCCTATATACTGTATATAGGAATACTTGCTGTATATTCTGATCTGAATACAAAATTACACTTTGGTAGAGGCTTTGGTTTGGTTACCTTGCCATGATGTAAAACATCAATGGAGCAATGGAGCAACTATCTTCAATAGTTGCTCCATTGATGTTTTACTCTGCAATTACTTTGCACAGTGAAACAGGTGTCAAAGTCACTCTTTTAGCACATACACAAGAATGTAAGTAAACCAATTCTGCCGATATCTATAACATTGGGGGGTTTATTTAACTCATAGGCCAACAGGGTACAAGCGGTGAAATGTTGGTGTGGCATGTTTCGTAATAGTCTGTGCATACAGTAACTATCACTGTATAATTAAATGGTGCATTTATATAGCGCCTTTATCCAAGGCGCTTTACAGAGATTGTGCATTACATTCACACACACATTCATACACCGATGGCAGCGGAAACCATGCAAGGCACCAACTAGCACATCGGGAGCAATTAGGGGTTCAGTATCTTGCTCAAGGACACTTCGACAGTAACTCTGGGGGAGCCCAGGTTCGAACTGGCAACCTTACGGTTACCATCCAGGCACTCTACCCCTGAGCCACCGCCGCCCACATTTGATACCATCTCTGTCATCAGGGGTCATCACCATGTTGGCTTGCGGTGGACATTTTTGTAGATTTCTTGCCACAGACATACAAAATGAGTATTATCACTTATCAGAAACACAAAGAGGTAGCCCTGAATGACCATAACAGGTCTGTAACACTGAGTGTAAAGTTTTGGTTCCATTTGTACACGCTGAGTTATCGGGGTCCTGGCAAATAAAATGTTTGAGATCCACAAGTACTAGTGCACTCACAGACACATTGATGACACCTGCTGGAGATCGATCAATCTGATCCTATGACTCCCGATGAATACAGAGGAATACATCATAAAAAGAAAAAGATATATATAATAATAATCCAGCCCTTCTGGTCTAATGTTATAGGATTCATAAAAATAACAACTCAACTCTTATTTATTTTCCTAGATTGCGTTTTTTGGTGAAAACAAGCTATATATCCAACTGCTGATTTGCACAGTTAATCTTTCTCCCCCGGATGACAGAAGAGAACCACATCCTCCCAGCTAGACATCTAGTGTTAAAATCTTCTTTGAAAAAAGAATTAATCAATCAATTAATCAATTAAGTCATTAATTAATTCACGGCAGTGATTGGGTTGGGTTAAGAGCACTACAGTAGGCCTAAACTAAAATAGTAGACATTCAAAAGGTTTCTTGAATGTTGTGTTAAAAAATCAGCTGTAACCACTCAGAAATCAATCATCTTAAACACAATTACAACGGCTGGCATTTCTTTTCTCAAGTCTGGATACACTGGTGTCTCTTCAGGTCATTTGTCTCTTGAAACTCTTGTCGTACTGTTTACAGTGCTGTGGTCTTTCTCCAGTGTGGAGATGCAGGTGTGCCTGCAGGTGACATGACCGATTGAACCTCTTGTCACACTGTTGACAGTGGTATGGTTTTTCTCCAGTGTGGAGACGCAAGTGTGTCTTAAGACTAAATACCTGACTGAAACTCTTGTCACACTGTTTACAGTGATATGGTTTCTCTAGTGTGGAGATGCAGGTGTGCTTTCAGATGACCTAACTGACTGAAACTCTTGTCACATTGTTTACAGTAGTAAGGTTTTTCTCCAGTGTGGAGACGCTGGTGTTGCTTCAGATTACCTGACTCGGTGAATCTCTTGTCACACTGTTTACAGTGGTAAGGTTTCTCTCCAGTGTGGATACGCTGGTGTTTCTTCAGATCACTTGACTGACTGAAACTCTTGTCACACTGCTTACAGTGGTATGGTTTTTCTCCAGTGTGGATACGCTGGTGTGACCGCAGATGACTTAACCTACTAAAACTCTTGTCACACTGTTTACAGATGTGGATTTTCTTTCCTGTGTAACTTGGCTGATTTGTCTTTACTTCTCCCGTCAGGGCAAAATGTTTTGTAAACCGTTGATGACTGTTAGATTTTGGTTCATCTGTGTCTCTTTGTTTCTGGCTGGTTACGGAGCAGATTATTTGCTGACCGGCTGCTGAAGGGATCTGTTCATTCCTTGGTGTTTGGCAGTAGATGTAGTTGTTGTGGCTCCTCTCCATGGGTTCATGGAGGAAGGTGGAGGCACGGGCAAATGGATATTCTGAACAGGATACCTGAGTCTGGAAATATTGTGCCTCACTCCTTCCTTCCATCATCAAATGCTGCTATAAATGGACTGTGATGAGAATGAGAGCTCTAGGTTACTCTCTTGTTATCTATATGACTCTCTTCCTCTTAACTCACTTACTCTGAGACTCAGAAAACTCCTTGAGATGCAGTGAAAGTCTAAAGACAATTCATATGTTATGTAGGCTGACCAGGAGCTGAGGTCTGACATCACACACAACATAAACTGTTGCCGTGCAAGTCTGGAAATGCAGATTTGCGCATGCTGTCGAGTTTTGGTCGATTTGCCTACACTATGACATCATCACTAGGACATCATCACTATATGACATCATCACCATGACGGCAGAGATCCACATAGAAGCCATGCATCTATCTGTCCATCTATGAGCAGCTCATCTCAGACACCACTGGGCTGATCGCTGTGAATCCTTAACATAATGTACACGCCCAGCAGGCTCTGTCCCAATAATAGTTTTTTTAAACCCCTCATGGGGACGTTTATTAACAGGCCTCTTCACCTTTTGGTCTATACACACTTACACGCTTTTTTGATCATGACAAAACTGCCCGTTTTCTTTTTCAGTTCCTCCCCAAAAAAGAATGCACTGTATATCGTACAAACTCTATTTCCCCCCGTAGCTTCCTTGTGTCCTGATGGCTGCAACCCACGACTGACACAGCCCTAGGTATAGATAACCCATGGACACATTTATCTGCGTACAGACATATTGATGACTCCTGTCTGTCATACATTCATGATCTTTTCATACAAGTCCCAGCAGTGTTAATTTGGTATAAGACCAGTTAAGACGCCCTGAGGGCGAGAAGCGGCCTCGCATCCGTCTGGGTGACGTCAGACAGCAGACTGCTGGGTGAGCGCTGGCGCTTTGGCATGGGGGTTCAGATCAACATATAGAATGAATTCTGTACTGGCCATATATGGAGCGTGTCTTGAGTGTACAGAGTTTGATGAGGTCAGATCAACATATGGAATGTCAGAACAGGAAGGACGGGTGGGGTAGGATCAACATATGAAATGTCAGAACAGGTCAGCTCCATACTGTATATGGAGATCTAAGGGTTTGAGGTTTGAGGTCAGATGTAGAGTTGCTGGCCGGCTCCATATATGCAGATCTAGGTGATGATCCAGTCTTCTCCATATATGGTTATCCAGTAGAGGGTTTGTCAGATTGACATATGGAGCTTGTCACGAGGCGTGATGTCACGAGGCGTGACCATATAGGGAGGTGTGGGTGACTAACTAACGGAAGGACGGAAGGACAGACGGACGGGAGATGCAGGTTTTCATAGTAAATGCGACAAACTGTCGCAACTAAGACTAAAAGACTAAATGGTGTAATTCAAAAGACTAAATAATTTCTGTCAAAATGAACACTGCATTAGATTTTCAGCTGAAAACAGCAGTGGTTCTTCCAAGCACCGTCTGCTTGATTGGTGGCTGCATGTAGTCAGACCTCAGGTCAGAAATGCAGCACATTCAAGAAGTAAACTTAACACTTGGCCATCACCCAAACCAAACTCAGTCAGTTTGGAGCCAATCAGCATACAGAGTATAGGAGAGATACGCAGGGTGGTAGCATTTAAAGCCCTAACCACACCAGAGGGTCGCCAAGTTGCATTGGTGTGGTTTGTTTTGTTGCAAGGAGTTGCAGCTGGTGTGGTTTGGGCCCTATTAGAGTCCCAGTCAGGGACTGTTGTATCAAAGTGTTGTCAGTAGGGGTCAGTAGTAGACTCCCTGTCCTACTCCCTTGGTCTGAGATTCTTTACTCTCTGTCTGTCCTTATTTTTAGTGTCCCCCTCTATCACAAATAGGCAAAGACATACATACCATTGGTCCGATATCTCAAACCCTTACCCTAACCATAACCTCCCACGGGGCAGCACACCTAAAGCTATAACCTTAACCCTATCCCAACCCTTAACGCACCCCTCACCAACCTTAATCCGGTCGTTTTAATGCACCCCTCACCAACCTTAATCCGGTCGTCTTAACGCACCCCTCACCAACCTTAATCCGGTCGTCTTAACGCACCCCTCACCAACCTTAATAAAGTCGGACCAAATTATGTCTAACCAAAGTATGCCTCCTGAGTGGGGAGGTATAGAGTCTGGAGAGGTGAGTTTTAAGACTACGTACCCCAAATGGGAATATGTAGCCTACTTGAGCTACAAGATCAGATCACAAGGTGTTCCTTGCAGATCGGCTGTTTTTGAAAGGTGTGTGTGTGTGTGTGTGTGTGCGTGTGCATGCGTGCGTGCTTCTGAGAGCCACCCGGGGTGGGGTGAATAGCCTATTTAGTTTAGACGGGTCATTGGTTAGACATGGGTTAAAGTTAGGTTTAGGTGTGCTGCCCCGTGGGAGGTTAGGTTTAGGGTGAGGGTTTGAGATAGGTTGTAGTTGTAGGACTAATTAATGACTGGTCTAACCAATGACTAGTCTAAACCAGAAACTGTCTAAACTAAGTATTTCAACCTACCTGACTCCTCCTGTCCTATTTATTTCCTTACAGACGTTCATTTTCACGGACACAGACGACCTGGACGTCTCATCCAGAGGTAGGCCAGCCATCCTGTTTGATGCATTGCTCCTTGATCAGACAAGTCTCACATATATAGTGTAACAAACCTGCAAAAAGACCCGGCCGTATAACTCTCTTGGCGTGGCTTGTTGCTTGCCTGGTCTACTGAGTTGAAGATCGGGGTTCGATTCCAGCTCAGGGTACTAAACGTTACAATATACTGTATATCCACAATCAGCTCCTTGGTCTTGTCGATGTTGAGCGAGAGGTTGACCTCGACTCTGTAGTCAAGAGTCGTCGTTGTCGACGATTCGGCCTATTACTGTTGTGTCGTATGCGTACTTTGTGATGGTGTTGGAGTCATGTGTGGCTGTGCAGTCATACGTGTACAGAGAGTAGAGGAGAGGGCTCAGCACGCATCCCTGGGGTGCTCCAGTGGTGAGGGTCAGGGGGTCAGATGTGATGCTGCCCATTCTCACCACCTGATGTCGGCTTGACATGAAGTCTTGTATCCATTCGCACATGCTTGTGTGTAGCTCTAGATCTTGGAGCTTTGTGTCAAGTTTTGCTGGAGCAATGGTGTTGAATGCTGAGCTGAGTTCTGCAAAGTAATAGCACGCAAATTAACCTAGCATCTGTCTAAATGACATACTTAAGTGGACGAGTGGTAACTTCTGGTATCTGTCTGTCTGTCTGTCTGTCTGTCTGTCTGTCTGTCTGTCTGTCTGTATTCACTGTGTTATAGTGTATTTATTTATATAATTGCAATTGTGATCATAAAAAGTGTATTCTCTCTCTGTCTGTCTGTCTGTCTCTCTGTCTCTCTCTCTCTCTCTCTCTTCTCTCTCTGTGTCTCGCTCTGTCTCTCTCTGTCTGTCTGTCTGTCTGTCTGTCTGTCTGTCTCTCTCTCTCTGTTCTCTCTGTCTCTCTCCAGGCTATAACATGGTGGTGACAGGCTGTCAGTCAGACCACAGCCAGCAGGCTCTGTCCTGTAAAATGTCAGCCGAGTACGACCACTTCATGGCCTCTGACAAGAGGTGAGACCAACCAGCTGTTCTATGTTGTATAACAACCAAGTCTGTAAATAGTTTAGTTGTGGTGGACTGGTATCCTTGGTTATGGACTAGTATATGTATCACGTGCACGAAAGGAACCCCTGTAGAGTGTATTTAATCCCATGTTCTCATCCGGACCACCAGGTGGCTCTGTCATGTGGATGATGATAACTATGTGAACCCTATGGCCCTGCTCTCACTGCTCTCAGCCTTCCCTGCAAACGGAGACATCTATGTGGGCAAACCCAGCCTGGACCGGCCCATCACCGCCCACGAGCTTCTGGAAGGAAATGAAACGGTAATAAGGGGAACCTCAAAAGATCCTTCCTTCCTTTCCTTCTAACCTTTTTCTCCATCTCTTTCAGGGCAGAATAATCTAAGATATATAGAGTTCAGTAAACCCTCTCTCCTCCCTCTTTCCGACCAACCCTTGCCTCCTCACTCATCCTCGTATCCTCTTGAAACGGAAAACTAATGAATTGGCGAAAACAAACATCACGTATTGTAATCTATTGATCACAATGTAAGGGGCTTTTTGTGTTGTCCTTTTAGCAAACTTTGATTGTACTACATGTACTGTTAATGGTACTTTCAATAAGCATTCAATCAATCAATCAATCAATCAATAAAAGCGTAACCCCCAATCATCAGTTGTGTCATGAACAGTGACTGCACGACATTCAAACCAAATGTATTGTCATCTCGGTTTAATTTCTCTTCAGCAGTTCAGTCAAGCCAACTTGATTGAATTTCATAATTTTTTCATGAATATAAAATGAGAAATGCATTTATTTGGTTTGGCGATGGCACACTAATTCTCCCCGACACCAAATAGGGGCCCTCCAAATCCCTACACAAAAGCAGATTGAAAAGGTGGTAGCTGGGGTGGTGGAGGGTGAGCAACAATCCCTAAGGTCAGCAACAGCATGAGACAACGCAGCAAATAAGCAAATGACTCTGAGCAATGCATACTTACCTGTTTAAGCGGGGCACTCTAGTGAGATGTGTATGTGATAGGTTGAGAATAGAAGTATGCAGCTGACTGTAACAGGACCTTTCTGTTACAGTCAACCTCACCTACACACTTCTATTCTATTCTCTGTGCCTTACTGCTCAGCCCTCCCGGACCTGTTTTGCTGCGCCATTCACTTCCTGGTTTACGGCCTGACAAACTTCCCTATTTCCTCTGAAACTAGCTGCCTCCGCACAGATTGATCATAACGCCAACGTTATGTCCTAATTTCTGACTTCATCATGCATCTTGGTTAGAATATTAAGGCTTCTAAAGATAAATCAGACTTACGCCGGCCAAGTAGTAACCTCCCGGTTTTGGGGAGAAATGGAAGGCGGGGGAGTAAAATCTCCCTCATTTGCGTGGCACTCTAGAGCCTTTCTTCTGAAAAAGTCTCCAGCACCAAGTTGTATGTGTACAGTATTTCTATATTTGTTAGTCTACTCCATGACATGCTGGAGTGGAGTCCAAACGAATTACTTCCAGCTGAGGATAAAAGGCTGTAACAACACAAATACTGTACATTCATGACGGTATAACACATGATTTCATGGCTTTGTCGTGCAGCTAAATAGGAAGGTGGTTCAAATGTTTATTGTGTGCGTGTATGTGTGTGTTTGTGTGTGTGTTGTCTTTCAGAGAGAGGTGCGTTTCTGGTTCGCTACCGGTGGAGCAGGCTTCTGTCTGAGCAGACGTCTGGCACAGAGGATGGATCCCTGGGCTAGGTGAGAAGACAATGACCATGGTTATTATTAGTAGCGTTGTAGTCTACCTAAAGCGAGTCAAAGTCAAGACCAAGTGAGTTCGAGTCCGAGTCAAGACCGTACCGTACTCGAGACTGTACTCGAGACGAGTCAAGTATACAAATGCTAACATGTGACTATTATGTGGTTACACATGCACAATGTGCATACCATATGTTGATTTGATGTTTTATTATATACAGCACGTTTTAAATGTGTTATACAAATGTGCTCTAATAAACAAAGATTGATGGATTTGTTTGCGTGCGTGCGTGCATGTGCGTGTGTGTGTGTGCAGTGGTTCCCGGTTTGAACAGACGTCAGCAGCGATCCGTCTTCCAGACGACTGCACGGTGGGCTTCATAGTGGAGAAGCGTCTGGGAGTGTCCCTGGTCCATTGTCCTCTGTTCCACTCTCACCTGGAGAACCTGCTGCTCATCAGCACCAGCAACGTAGCAGCACAGGTCTGATAACAGAGTTCATTTTGACAGCAAATTCTGATTTGGTCTGATTGTTGTGATGATTATTATGAAAATTACTTGTTTTTCCATTTGTCCCTGCAGGTGACATTGAGCTATGGGATGTTTGAGAACAAGCTGAACAGTATTGAAATGAAGGGGATATTCTCCAGAGAGGAAGACCCGTCCAGGTTAGTACTCACCACCCACCCTTCCAACAAAGATCTAGTCCACTTGCCAGAATGTGAACCCGGACATTATGAGTAGCCTACCCTAAAGTTTTATGTTAGAAATGTTGAGTATGGGTCCCCAGCATTTAGAAACTGCTGGATGCTAACTTGCATAATTATGTTTGGCAATTTTCATAATTAGCATAATAAGCTGGTGTACCGTATTCCCATGGGCCCTAATACTGGACTGCAAATATCTTAGCCCAAAATAGGCGGTCTGCAAGCTCACAATGCATCGCAATGCAACACATTGTGAGCTTGCAAATCAGTTCGTTTTGGTGACTGTTCCGCCCAGAATAGGGATGCTAGGGTTCAAATAAAGACTCCGTACCTGAATTCTCCTGTGCTCTTGTACAGGTTCAAGACTGTCCACTGTATGCTGTACCCTTTCACTAGCTGGTGCCCGTGAAGTGAACAATACACAGAGGACCACAACTCCAATGAGCACTTGAGACAACATGGTGATCCTGTTCAACCGTTCTGGATTTCTTTTGTTTGGAATCAGTAGAAGTTGATACATAGTAAGACACTATCTGTATATGAAGAGCAATTAACATCAATGAAAGATGTGATGAAATGAATGATTTAATGACTGATATTTGGTCTAAGCTGGGCTCATACCACAAGGTAAGAGGAGAGATTTGACATCAGAAATAACCCTACAGACAATCGCGGAGGCGCTCACGTTTTGAGGCTGGAAAGTGACGCACACTACTGCAGTGGAATCCATGCTCGACGGGGTTTTGACACGGAGTCCGCAATGAAAACGAAATAGAAAGAAAACTATTGTACTGGTGCATTGGAGGAAATGCATACATGCATACATGGTTCGTTGTTTTGCTGATCACAGTAATTCTTAATAATAGCTGGTAGTGTCTGCAGCAAAATGATTTTGTGTGTATTTGAAATTATAGAGAAGAGATTATCTTCTCTATAATTTCAAATATTTGCACGATGCAACTTGACTTCAAAATAAGTTAGGATTTTAACACTCCTGTAGTGTGACTGTGAGCACCTGCAGCTTTAGGCCTCACTCACACCTATACATCTAGCATACAACAATGTTGCATGGTAGATGTAAGTGTCATGGCCGCCCCAATGCATTTCCAATGGAAGTCACATGGTTTGAACATTTTTGCCTACAAGCTGGTATGTTGTATGTGTTTCGACTGCCCCCTCCCCCTCATACAACACGTTTGTCTCTTCAAACCACATGACTCCCATTGGAAATGAATTGCGAGCTTGCAACAGTCAACAAGTCTCATGCATCAGCTATACAACATTCTGTTGTGGCAGTGTGAGTGAAGCCTTAGACAATAAATAATGTGCAGGGTTCTAAACAGCCATCAACTGCTTTTTGGGTGTCTTCTATACATCCAACGAGGCATTATTGAGGATTAATAATCAAGGTTAATCACTGGTTAATACACACTGATTTGTCAGTCATAGTATGTTCTTTTTCAGAGATGCTTGCTGTTTATATTCTCTTAATCGACTTACAGTTGGCAGCAGTGATTGATTGAAAGAGTCATCTCTATCTTGCCTTTGTGTCATATGATGTGGTTCTGATTGATGTCTGAACCTCAGTGTGATGTAGCAATTCCCCAACAATGAAAACAGAATTGGACAGTGGTTCTCAAAGTGGGGTCCAGGGACCCCCAGGGGTCTTCCCAGCTAAATTAGTTCATATAGCATCAAAATCAGTTTACAATTTACAATTTAAGCATTTAGCAGACGCTCTTAATCCAGAGCGATTTACATTAAGCAATAACAAAAAAAGCATGGCATATCACACATATATCACATATATAAAAAGTAGTTATCATGAAACATGTGTAAGCTAATAACGTAACAGTGGAGTATCTATATTATGAAACTATATATATAAACTACATTCTATACTATATTATACTAACATAATGTACTATAAAGTGCTATGACAACATAAAATGCAATTATAGTGCTATATGAGTCTGTTTAAAATGCTATCATCCCGACGTTTTTAGTGAAGGTAATTCCAGCTTCCCTGCGTTGGCTGATCTGAGTGCGCGGGAGGGTTTGTAGGGTTCAATCATACTTGTAAGATATGGGGGAGCCATGCCTTTGGTTGCTTTGAATGCCAGCATCAGAGTTTTGTATTCTGTGCGGGCAGCGACCGGGAGCCAATGGAGGGAGCGGAGAAGGGGGGAGACATGTGAGAATTTTGGCTGCTGGAAGACCAAGTGAGCTGCGGCATTTTGGATCAGTTGGAGAGGCGCACATGTGCACATGCCAGAAGGCCAGTAAGGAGGGAGTTACAATAGTCAAGTTTCGACAAGACTGTTGTCTGGAATCTGGATTAGGAGCTGGGCTGACTCCTGGGTGAGGAACGGTCTAATAATTCGTCGTATGTTATAGAGTGTAAACCTACAGGATCGAGTGACAGTTGTGATGTGTGTTTTGAACGAGAGCTGACTGTCCAGGACAACACCAAGGTTCCTGGCTGTCGGGACAGACGTTACCAGGGCGTTGTCTAAGGAGATAGTTAGCTCCCGCGTAGGGCAGGACTTATGGAAGAAGAGAAGCTCAGTCTTGTCTGGGTTCAGCTTAAGGTGGTTGGAAGTCATCCACTGTGAAATGTCAGCCAGGCCATATGCAGTGATGTGCTCTTCCACCTGGGTGACAGAGGTGGGGAAGGATAGAAACCACTTTAAGCACTTTAACCCTATACATTGACTCCTTGAAAATTGAAAACAACATGCCATGAAGCCACATGGCGCGCCGCAGACTAGCTTAGATGAAACATTTTGAATATGTTTGAAGCATTTTCATAAACATCTTGCACAACACATTTAAGGGGTCCATTGACAAATATATATTGATTTGATTTTTAGAGGTAGGGCCTATACTATAGGCCTATACTATAGGCCCTACCAGTGGTTCTCAAAAAAATATGGGGTGCCCAAAAGGTAGATCGCGATCTACCAGTATAACAAAGGCTGTGCAGGTAGATCACAGCATGGCATGGTCCAAAAATATATTTAATTTATATTACTTTTACTTTTGGGAATCTGACACTTGAATTATGGTGACTTGTCAGCTCAAACACACAACGTCAGTAGCATTACAAAGTTACATGCAAAAAAACACCCTACCAATTCCATTTTTCCCTCTATTACAAGTGTCTTTGTGTTATGTCTAGCGACGCTATTCGCCAGTGACGCAACGCTTTTTGACGGGTAGATCTTGTTGAGCTGTTCATTTTGAAAGTGGCTCTCAAGTCAAAAAAGTGTGGGCAGTGGGCACCCCTGATATGAGCATTGGGTGATATCTTAACAAGCAACATTTCAGTCTGCAGACCTGATTCTACAGTATATGCTTGCAAAATGACTAGTACAAATGACTGTGTATACTAACACATGAACAAATGCATTAGGTTCTCCTTTTGCCTTTGTGTTTTAAGTGGACAATTTTTTACTTCTTCATTGGAAGACTAAAGCACTTAAAAAAAAACAAGACAGCACTTTTTATTTTTATTTCTCGATTTGTATAGGTTGCTTAAGCATTGTTATATTTTCAAAATAAAAAAATATGTGACTGTGTGGCAAATCTTGCGTGTTCTGTATTGGTTGTTTTTTGTTTAAAAGTTTAATCTATTTAACATGTGTGTGTGTGTGTGTGTGTGTGTGTATGTGTGTGTGAGAGAGAGAGAGCGTGCTATACCCCTGCAACTGTTAATGTTAAAAATAGTTGCATTAAATTACATTCAAATCATATGATTGTCAATTTGTGTCTGTTGAGCTACTGTGCTACTATGTCTTGTGCGCACGTGCGATCGCGCATGTGCGTTTGTGTGTGTGTGTGTGTGTGTGATCATCTGTCAAGGAAGCAATGGGAAAAAGTTAAAAAAAAGTCTACATAAACATAACCCCTAAACCTGACCTGTCTACTCCTAACCCATCTCAGCTGTGAACTCCGCCACCATCTTAGGTATCACACTGTTGTGAATCACCCTCGTGTAAAGTGAGGGATGCCCATGATGTGGCTGCCAGCCTGCCACATGATGTCACAGGGGGCATGCTGAAAAGTGGGGGCTGCTTAACCCATTTAGGCCTGACGTCAAAATTTAAAAAATGTCTTTTTTCTGAAAAACCTCATGTTTCTATATCAGTGGTGCTCAATATTTCATGTCAAGGACCCCAACAATTATTATGTAATTGGCCTCTGACCCCCATCTGAAAATATGTTGTTCCAATATTTTAGGCCTATAGCCCACCAAATTTCCCAGCTCAGGGGGACAGGGGCATAAAAAACAGAAGGCATATAGATCAAGATAACAAAATATCCATGAAAGAAGCACCTGTTTGCCTTTTCCTATGGTTTCCATAAGGCTTGCACCTACAACGAATAATTGATACATAAAGCATGATGTGTTGATGAAAATAATTGACTTCCATATTATAAAATGTAACTGATTTCTGATTACTGTTAGTCCAGCCCCTGGGGAAAAATCGTTCACTCTGTTCCGGGGGGAGAGCAGAGCAGCTCGCCATTCATTTTCAATGGGAGTCACTGAGATTCACAGAACAGCTCTGCTCCATGGAGTGTGTTCTGCCCTCCTCCCCCCATGGAGCAGAGCTGTTCTGTGAATCTCAGCGACTCCCATTGAAAATGAATTGCGTGCTGCTCTGCCCCCCGTCTCCCCCCGGAACAGATTCAGGTTCCGTCTTAACAGCGTGACTTAGCAGTCAAACTAAAATTCTCGCTCTGGGCGCAGTGGGCGGAAATAGCGCTTAGAGCGGCGACGCTTGGGCGGAGTCAAGACCATAGAGGTCAAGACACGGTGACACACAGGGCACGAGCCAGACTTTTGAAGCCAAAAGGCGACACACTGTCTGTGGAAACCATGGCCACAAGGTAAACATGTGTACACCTCCCCTTGTCCTTGAATGTATTTACTACAGCAGATTGGACAGGAGGAGTCTTTCAAAGCATCCTGGATAGTAATGTGTGGCAGAGAGTTGATTACATGCCTGTTGGCCGGTGGAGAAGCTTGCAGCGAGTCCAGGTGGTTTGCCAGCGCCTCCATGACCTGTGCCCGTCGCTCTTCCGGAGCCATCCACTGAACCTCTTGGTCTACATGCAAGGGCAGGAGGGGTGTATTTGATTCTTGAGTATGAGTAAAGTCCACGTCGCCGTCGCTTCTTTTGTCTTCCATGAAGTTCATGTAGATATGTAAGAAATACAGTACTTATAGTACCGTCCGTATAGTAGGCCTATACTCTGCCGTTGAGGGGTAAAGTTGTGATTTCTCTATTTCTCTTTCTCACATACTATCTGTTGCCTGAATGATATTTAGAGGTCCCTGATCAGTTATCATGTACTGCATCGTGATGTCACAAGCCGTGCCCAAATATGGTCTATCAAACCTGGCTTAGGTGCGTTGTGCTGTGGTGTCTACTAGTTCAGTTGTTTGAGAAGGCAACTTAAAATGTACTGTACATGCACGTTGAGGGTGTGGGTTTGAGTAGCTCACTATAAGTACATTATGATTGAGGATGCATGTATGATGATGATGATGTATAGACCCACGTGATCCCACATGGCCTCACATAGGTGCCACTGGGGCCATGGAACCACACTAATTTTGAACTAGAAAGGCACACTTCTGGGAAATTTCAAGTGTGGTTGCGCTCACGAGTCGTGAGAAATCCGACTAGTCCTAGCCTTCGATTGGTACATTGTACCATCGTCCTCCTGATGGTAACAAACGGTATTGACTGAGCTCCCCCCCCCCTTTCTCCCCATACTGTACATGTTTTTTCCCTTACGTTACTTTCTTTATATGATGATTTCCTTTTTATTCTTCCTTTTTTTGTGTATATTGTGTATGTACATCTCAAAATGTACTGATTGAAAATGGTAATGCTTTATCATGGATCGTTTTTGTATTGACTTAATGTCAATCAATCAATCAATCAATCAATCAATCAATCAATCAATCAATCAATCAATCAATCAATCAATCGACTGTATAACGGACAGTATCCGAGACCAACAGTGGGGGGCAGCAATACGCCAAATGGCTTCTACACAAACTGGTCAGAAGAAGAACATAGTTACCCACAATGCAGTTGTGAAAACAACATGGTGGTGTGTTGCTCGTTTTATTCTTTTATTACTCTGGTGTTGGTTGAAAGCTGACTGCTCTTTTATAACTCTATGGTTGATTGCATATTCCATACACTGACTGGCTGTTGACACCATAGATATTGACACCATGTCCTTGGGGGTTGACACTTTCAAATACAAAGACAACTAAAACGTTGCGCAGTTGCAATCGAGGAAAGATCCAAGATGTATGTATGACAGATTGGATTAAAACACTTTTTAACTAACTAACTACGGACCTACTACGGGTTTTAAAGGCTTTCCGCAAGGCAACCGGACAAGTGGGGCAGCAGGGTAAGCACCTTAGATTTTGCATTTGTACATGTTCAGAGCCATTCAAGGGCAAGGGTCTTGGCTCCGTAGCAGCAGCAGCAATACATTATAGCCTACATTGTTTTTTGTTGTACTATACAAACCTAATAATACCTGTTGTCATAGCACCCGTTTTAACTATCTGTCTGTGTTCCCTTTGTGCCCATAGCCTACTGTATAATGGAGATCTCTGTATCTGCCTGTCTGCTAGCTCTGGTCCGTATAGCTCTTAAATGCATTCGGCATTAGAGCATATGGACCTTGGACCTGTCTGTCTGCGTGCTAGCCCGGGACAGCTGGGGACCCTCGGTTACATGTATAATCTGTACCTTTGCAAAAATGTAGTTAGTACGTGTTTGCCTAGCCCTCCAAGCAGAACCCAATGGTACTGAAGTTTCTGACTTTTTGACGACACAGACCATTGGGTCCTGTTCCAGCAGTACCATGCCACCTGGTACGCAGACATACATAAAACATAAACAACGTGTTTACGGCCTGTCTGCGCTCTTTGACGACATTTTTTCGTGTGAGGGTTTCTGAATATGTGAAGTATAAGTACCCATACATGCCGCTGCGAATATCTCCTGTGGCGCGGAAGCCGTTAAGTATTTTTAATCTTTGTTTGACCGATTTGGTCGCTTTGATTCTTCTCTTCCTTCCTTGTTTATTGACACCTCATTGTACCGCCTATCTGGCTAGCTAGTGGCGCTATAGCTATGACAGAGCAGACCAGAGGCAGGGACGTAGCCGGCACAAGCCAACCGCACACCGGGAGGCGGTACAATAAACGGTAAACAAACAAGAAGAAATAAAGCGACCAAATCGGTCAAACAAAGATTAAAAATACTTAACGGCTTCCGCGGCTTTGCAGCGGAATGTATAGGTACTTAAAGTTCACGAATTCAGAATAACTCAAAGAAAAAAAGGCCGTCAAACGGTGCAGATACGTTCTTAGAGAGAATATTTATGTCCGCGTTCTGGAATTCCCATACGAAAATTAGTTATGAGCAGGGACCCTACATAAAACTCATCAAAATTTCAGAAAAGCTTTATGGAGGGTTCCGAGAGGGGCTAGTGTTTGCCTGGGTTGGTAGTACTAGGTCATAGCATAGGTACTGCAGAAATAACTAATATTATTCCCTTTGGTGGGTGAGTCAGAGGTACTGCAGCAATAATTCATATTCTAAACACAATTATCTGGTCTTCCTGTAATTCCAATCTACTCCAAAATCTCATCAAGTTGAAAGTACCGTGGGTGGAACATATGTACCAAATATGACATATGGTAAAGGCTCATACATACTCCAGTTTGTGGAGATAGGCTATCACCGTTTTATGTGATAGCTTATCTCATAAAACAGTGATAAGAGTTGAGGCCATCATACTTGCGGTGATGTCCTTAAGGATTGACCCCGCCTCCCTGTGGTTTACCCAACTTCTAGACCAATCAGTGAACGGGGTGATAGCTCCAGAGTGAAAAGACTTGTCTGATAGTAAAAACAGAGAGATATGGGTCTGTGTCCGCGTGATAGCTGATCATCACCGCGACTGACGTAATGGTGTCGTTTTCCAACCCTTTAAAAACTACACCGGAGTATGTATGTGAGCCTTTATTGTTTTCGTGCTGTGCTGCAAACAAGATCTGGACACATGCCCACCCAATACATTACCTACATACCCAGACAGAGCTGTCATCACCCTAAGTTTGCGCTCTGCTGCCATTATATCAAGATATCACATTATTATATTATTGTCTCCACTCCATTATTCACAACTGCAAAAATCATTTGATCAACTTTAAGTGAAAAAGATTCTCGTTGATTATTCTGGAAGTGCTCTGAGAAACAACTTGCACTGTTGACAGGTGATTAAAGGACAACTTTAGTTTTTTCCAACCAAGGTTCATGTTTTAGGTTGTTAGAGAAAATAAAAGGTGAATGTTAATTTCATTTTCTGCTTTCTTTCGTTTTAGATTTTAGCTCTTTTTGACAGGGGGGCAGGGGCATTCGAGCATGGGGCTAAATATGTATTCTTTTACAGAATTGTATGGTGATTTATTATTTTTTATTATTTACTATAGTCCCGACTCCTAATAAACCCCAGGAAATTACATCTGGCCACGGAAGATCACAGGATCTACTGAATGTGAAGGAGGCCTACTGGGGGAAGGCTTATACTGTGTGTATAGGCTCAATATGTCAGTTTGTCACATTCAATAGATCCTGTGATCTTCCGTGGCCAGATGTAATTTCCTGGGGTTTATTAGGACTATAGTAAATAAAAAAATTAAAAATCACCATACATTCTGTAAAAAAAAATACATATTTAGCCCCATGCTCGAAGGCCCCGCCCCCCCTGTCAAAAAGAGCTAAAATCCCTAAAACTAAAGAAAGCAGCAAATGAAAGAAAATTAACATTCACCTTTTAGTTTCTCTAATAACAACCTAAAACATGAACCTTGGTTGGAAAAAACTAAAGTTGTCCTTTAAACCAAATATGTTACTCCTTCCTTAATTGTGTGTTATTGTTGAAGTTGAGTGTAAGAGGAGTTTCTCTTCTTAATACATCCTAATTAAGATGTAGGATTTAAATGGTTTTATTCCAGACTGTGGAGTCCACTCCAGACAGCAGGTGCAGATGAACTCTCCAGATCCAGCCAGGCCCATTTCAGTGAAACAGGAGGAAGAACCTGAAGACCAGCCAGAACTCGGTACGTTTCACAGTCTCTTGTCTTTCTTCCCCTTACAGCTGCGTAGTGTGTAACATAAACTGTTAAAGGTGCTGTAAATTATGTTTTGATTAAAACAAAAATATTTGTAACTGCTCCTCTGCACAGACTTAAGTGCAGTTAGGAGTTAAGTTCTTGTTCTTTTTTATATTATTTTCTTTCTTATCTTTTGTGGAGACTCTGACATGAAAGAGCTCCTCTCTTCACCTTTGCTCTGTTTGTTCTGCTCAAACATGCCCAAACCCAACAGGTGATTGAAATGAGGTGATTATCTGCTTAGGTGAGCCTAATTCAACCTGCCCATGAACCAGACAAACAGACCACAAATACAGAGCACAGTAGATGGCACTATCTCACCATGCATTTACCATCTAAATACCGAAATATACAGTTTGCTGCCCAAACAAAAATACAATTTACCATATGCATTTTCAGAAAAATAAGCGAAATAAAATATTACAGCATACCCATAACTGGGACAGCTACAATATTGTTAAAAAGTTTGTGTTTTTTGTTTGTTTTTTTAGCAATTGAGGAAGACGTGAGACTTGAAGGAATTACTATCCGAAAAGAGAGCTATTTAACAAGATACAAATAATATTCATTTGCATCTTTTAATGCTGAAGAGATGAATCCTACTCATTTGATGCCAAAATGGCCTTTCCTCTGGCGCCATCTTTTGGACAAACTCTCCACTTGCACACAACACTAGATGTCAGAAGTTACTATTCTGTGCCTATCGGGTCGCAACTCGGACAGGGCTGAGTCAGCTCTACCGAACTTCGCGACGCTCGACACGGCGCCCTTTAGCGCCCTCGGTGGTGTCTCTCGTGGCTGAAGTTCGGTAGAGACGGCGCCCCCTCCGCCGTGGTCTAGGAACGGGGAGGCGGGGGAAAGGGGGATCTGTGGGGAGCAGTGTAGGAAAGACTCGCTAGCGTCTGTACGGCCTTATCTGGATTTGGTAAAAAAGTGGCGGGTACAATTGTTGAGGGGGGGGGGGGGGGTAAGGAAGTATGGCTGCAGAATCATTAAAAACATATTCTTGCATATATTCTGGCATGTGGTGCAAAGCTTTGAATATATACTCTTTTAGAGTGAACGTTTTAAACTCAAATCTTTGCTTCTGGGAGGTGGTCCCTGAAACAACACATTTTCAGATGGGGGTCAGCGGCCAATTTCATATATTTTTGGGGGTCCTTGACATGAAATATTGAGAACCACTGATATAGAAACTTGAGATTTTTCAGAAAAAAAGACACCTTATTCAATTCCTTCATTTCAGAGCAGTGCGTGCAGTCCAGACTGCAGGTGAAGATGAACTCTCCAGACTCAGCCATGGACATTTCTATTAAGGAGGAACCTGAAGACTACCCACACTTCAGTAAGTTTAACCTCTTGAACCCTAGCATCCCTATTAACCATTGCAGAGGTAACATTTCCTTGTGTGAAGTATTATGTTTTGATATCATGGCCCCTGCAAGGGATGAATATCAACATAAACAGTGGAAATGTTAACATAAACGGTACGACAAAACCAAAATAGAGCCAGAGGGATGTGTCTTTCTGCAAGGAAACACACCAGTACAATACTATACTCTACTGTCTGATAAAGGGAAATGAGGCCTAACACATTTACATATCCAACTTGAAAGAGTGGTGGCACTCGGAAATAGTTCGTATAGGTATAGGTGTAATGGACAAATGGTGAGCAGGCTGGCCACCGGCCAGGCTGACCCCAGAAGAGGCAGAGGCAGAGGAATTCCTTTTCAGGTTTTTTATTGGTGTGTGTGCTGTACAACGGGAACAAACAATATACAATGTTTGGCATCAGTAAACATAATATCCAACAAACCAAATCATAAATAGCAGTTAAATCCAATAACTTCAATAGTAAATAATATTCATATCATGAAAGAATTAATATCCCAATAAGTCATGATCATCGATAATGTAGGCCTAATTTGTAGGATGAAAGCATCAAGGGCAGCCTATATATACACACAATATCAAACACATACACAATACACACATATATCTATATATAAATATAATATGTCGAATACACAGTATATATGTATACACATATATATATATATATATATATATATATATATATATACATACACACACACACACACACATATACACATATATATATATATATACATACATATACATACACATATATATATATAAACACACATATGTGTGATGCAGTTAGGCAGGCCAAACACTAGGTCTATTAGTCCACAGTTCAATTCAATGAACCATTAAGGAAATAAACAACTCAAAGAACTGCTGGTCATTGTATAAACAATATACACAGTGAGTCCATGATGGGTGATTATGGCAAGGAATAACAGTTGGGTTTCCAGAGGCTTTCTGAGTCACGTTTGGTTCGTGGATGCACACAGGTGGAGGGTTAACAGAGAGATGGTGCTGGAGGTTGGTAGACAACAAGCCGGTGTGGTGAAGCATGCATGAATGAGTGAGTGAGTGCAGCTAGTCCTATTTGTAGCCTCCCAGATCTACAAGCTCATAGTGCGCCACCGAGTGGCGTGCTACGAGCTTGTAGGTCTGCTATTTTCTTTTTCTTTTTATGATCAGTACTTTATTTTTGATTTTTTTACAAACACATAAAACATAAGACCTACAATACAAACACAAGCAACAACAGCAGAGTACGTATTCATGGATAGACAATTAAGATGGATAAGATAAACAAAAAATAATAAAAATAAAGGAAAAATCAAATTAAAATGTGAAAATAGTTTACATTATTTACACGACCAAACGCAGAATCATCAACCGTATCATAATGTGTAGTAATACAATAAACAATCAAGAGGGCATTGCCTATGGATCACACCAAGGGACCTGCCACATGACTGAGGAACACGTCCCACTTCAGATCATATTTATCCAACTGATTATTCATCTTAAAGGATAACCTCTCCAAAGCAGCCACAGTACCGAGCTGAGTGAACCATACATGTGCTGGAGGTAAAACCTCAGACTTCCATTCCTTAACAATGATCTTCCTGCCCACCATTATTGCCGTTTGAATCCAGTCAGCTAGAGGTGCAGGGAGGTGTTTTAGTGGCGATGGATCACCCAGAATAAAGAGAGCCGGTGTATAAGGAATATCCTGGTTTGTGATTTGCATTATATTCTCATGAATAGCACAGCATAGCGTCTGTACCCTAGGGCACTCCCATAATACATGAATAAGTGTACCGAGGTCCTCATCACACCTCCAGCAAACCGGACTATCTCCGAGCTTAGCCTTGAACAATCTTCTCGGAGTCCAGTAGACTCTATTCATTATTTTAAATTGAACTAATCTGGTTCTAAGTTCACGGGACATCTTCTTTGAGTTCCGTAGAATCATCTTCCATTCACCGTCAGTAAAGGATTGATTTAAATCGACCTCCCAAACACTCTTTAGTAGGTCTGCTATTTTTGAAAAATCATGAACATGTGGTGCAAAGCTTTGAATATTATACTCTTTCAGAGCGAACGTTTTTAACTCAAATCTTTGCTTCTAGGAGGTGGTCCCTGAAACAACACATTTTCAGATGGGGGTCAGCGGCCAATTTCATATATTTTTGGGGGTCCTTGACATGAAATATTGAGAACCACTGATATAGAAACATGAGGTTTTTCAGAAAAAAAATACCTTATTCAATTCCTTCATTTCAGAGCAGTGCGTGCAGTCCAGACTGCAGGTGAAGATGAACTCTCCAGACTCAGCCATGGGCATTTCTATTAAGGAGGAACCTGAAGACTACCCACACTTCAGTAAGTTTATCCTCTAGAACCCTAGCATCCCTATTAACCATTGCAGAGGTAACATTTCCTTGTGTGAAGTATAATGTTTTGATATCGCTTCACTTCAGACCTTTATTTATTCTCGAAAGACATTGAGGTCACTCTCATTTGCAGTGTCGTTAAGATACACATAATACAACATTTCAAAGCAATGAACGAAAACAGAACAGCAACATTTCCTCATCGCGTGACATAGCACGTAGGCTATGTTTAAAAATAGTTGCAGACACTTGGGGGTAAGTTTCTTATTTTCACACTTTATTACGGTAGAATTATGTACCGTTAGCATACATAAATAGATGTGGTAACAGCTAGAAATATATGCATTTACACCAGCAATAACCTGTAGATGGTAACTACTTGTTCATTCTAAAAGTGTGTTGTGTTCCCACCGAAAGATACAATATTTTTTCAGTGCGAATGAGGCGAATGAAACGTTTTGTTGCTTCAGTACTATTCAGTCCTGCTGGAAAATCTAAACTGAAGCGATTGTTTGCTTCTCCCTCACTTCGCCCTTCACACATTAATGTTGTTAACGTAGGAAATGTTGGATTCATCCATTTGACAACTGGATTGTAAATTATATATTTTACTTGGTGAATTTTTCTTATTTTCACACTTTATTACGGTAGACTTATGTACTGTTTGCATACATGAACTGAACTCCCTACAAAAGGTTTGGAAAACTCGATTCTATCTCCCCTTTAATACAACCAAATGGTATTGTATTTTATAACATTTTTGAAAAAGAGACGGGGTCTCCAGGGAATGTGGTTTAGGGTATGGAGGTGAGTCCTGGTCGGAGGACACTGAAAGAAGACTTTCGCAGTTGAAAGGATGTATTACAGCCGTGGTCCAAAGTGCAACAAATATAATGACTAACTAAAGATATGGACAATATGTACTCTAAACCAGGTTATGTAAGTTCATACAAAAAGGCTGTAAAATTATGTAAATGTTCTATCTAACATAAGATTCACATTATTATGGCAAAACAAACAATGCATACATACTATGAGGTAACATACAAAGAAATCTAATAATAAACTACACAAACGAAAACTACAAATAAGCAATGTCTAGTCTAGAAAACATACCTTTGTGCATCCATCCACACACAGCAAAAATAAATAATTCTATAGCACACAGTGAGTAAGGGCCGATTCATAATCCTATTTTAGAGCCGAATAAAAGTGGGTTCGGCTCTGTAGAGCCAACAATTTGACGTCATTTGAGGTTCGGGGGGGGCGGGTACTGTCCTAAAGTAGGCTCTTCGGTGCTACTGAAAATTTCTGACGAGCTGAAATCATTTCGGCACTACAGTGCCGAAACAGCCGGAAAATAGGAGTATGAATCGGCCCAAAGTCCTTACCCGTTTGAAGATAGATCATAGCCTATTATTGGTATGCATTTTGAGGCAGAAATAGCACAACACACAGGAAAAATAAATTAGTGCTTTTTGCTTCTGAAACAAAACAGCGCTACATGAGCGCACACACAACACGCACACATGAACACATGATGGCGATGTTGCACAGATAACTGTCTCACAGAGATACGCACTGCAGAGTACATGTACGTGTGTGTCATGAGCTCTGTTTGTCGCGGGGATCGGCATGTGATCGGGCTAGCCAATCGCAGCTCTGTGTCAAATGGCGGTGCGTTGCAGCGGAATTCTATAGGGTAGTGTGTGTGTGGTGGTGTAGCAGAATTAGCTGTTAATAACATGATGGCGATGTTGCACAGAAAACTGTGACCCAATATTAGCTACTTGCTTCCCGACATGCATCTGTATCCCAACATGCATTTCACTGTTTGACACGTGATGGGCAATCAGAGGAATAAAATGGTGGGGCGATGCTAGGAGGTGATGTTGGCGAAAACTAAGTAAAATTAAGGACATGTTGGGTGTTTTTAAGCAGCGCACATTAAGGCGAGAGCACAGTGCATTGTTGCGCGAGGTGCGCCGTCGCATTTGAAGATGGATCGATCCCTAGGCGAGCAGCGGTCTTGCGCAGTGCTACGGAAGAGGTATGACAGATAGACAGATACACATTTGTATAACTAATAGTTGGATATGTATATACATGTGTTAGCCCTCATTTCCCTTTATCAGACAGTATAGTATTGTACTGGTGTGTTTCCTTGCAGAAAGACACATCCCTCTGGCTCTATTTTGGTTTTGTCGCACCGTTTATGTTAACATTTCCACTGTTTATGTTGACATTCATCCCTTGCAGGGGCCATGATAATGTCAAACTGGTTCTGCGCTCCTTAGTGCTCTCTAGTCAGTGAAAGGCCTCACTCACACCTATACATCTGGCATACAACAATGTTGCATGGTAGATGTAAACAAGATGTAAGTGTCATGGCCGCCCCAATGCATTTCCAATGGAACTCACGTGGTTTGACACAACATTTGTGTTAGATGCTGTTGTACGGCTTTCGGCTGTGTTTCGACAATTGGAAATGAATTGCGAGCTTGCAACAGTCAACAAGTCTCATGCATCAGCTATACAACATTCTGTTGTGACAGTGTGAGTGAAGCCAAAGCATCAAAAACAGCTACATGTTTGATGCCTGCCGGAGGGGGAGGGGGGAGTGTGTTTGTACACACACATATTTGCCTAGTAACCCTTTCAGGTCAGTGTGACCTGTCAATACACACACTTGGGTAAGGTCAGTGTGGCATTTCTAACATCTATCATGTTATTTTTCTGCTACTAGATGTCCTGCACATCAAAGAGGAACAGGAGGAGATACTTCAAGGACCGGAGGAGCCTGATGCGTCAACGTTGATATTATTAGCAGTGAAAAGTGAAGATGACGATGAAGACATCTCTTCACACTGCTCTGAAGTTGAAGTTGAGCTTGAATCTGACACTGAAGTCATTGAAGACGGTGATGATTGGGGGGAGACAAGTGGGGGTGTCCACACTGGAGAAAAACCTTTCCAGTGTAAACTGTGTGAGAAGAGTTTCAAGCAGTCGTCTCAGCTGAAGACTCACCAGCATGTCCACACTGGAGAAAAACCTTTCCACTGTGAACATTGTGACAAGAGTTTCAGCCAATTAGGATCCCTGAATAAGCACCAGCGTGTCCACACTGGAGAAAAACCTTTCCAGTGTAAACATTGTAACAAGAGTTTCAGTCAGTCAGGTTCCGTCAAGACACACCTGCGTGTCCACACTGGAGAAAAACCTTTTCACTGTAAACATTGTGACAAAAGTTTCAGTGAGTCAGGTTCCTTCAAGAGACACCAGCGTGTCCACACTGGAGAAAAACCTTACCAGTGTAAACATTGTGACAAGAGTTTCAGTATGTCAGGTTCCTTCAAGGTACACCAGCGTGTCCACACTGGAGAAAGACCTTTCCACTGTAAACTTTGTGACAAGAGTTTCAGTCAGTCATCTGTCCTGAAAAGACACCAGCAGGTTCACACTGGAGAAAAACATTTTAACTGTAAATTTTGTGACAAGAGTTTCAGTCAGTTGGTATCCGTGGAGAAACACCACCGTGTCCACACTGGAGAAAAGCCTTTTCACTGTAAACATTGTGACAAGAGTTTCACTGAGTCAGGTTCCCTGAAGAAGCACCAGCGTGTCCACACTGGAGAAAGACCTTCAGTTGTTGTAATCTAAAAGGTCACCAGTTTATTCACCAAGGGTTCATGTTTTAGGTTGATATTAGAGAAAGTAAAAGATGAGTTATTTACTTATTTATTTTTATTTTTTCATTTGCCGTTTTCTTTCGTTCTAGCTATTTTTGACAGGGGGCGGGGCATTCGAACAAGTGGTATACAATGTATTTTTTTATAATTGTTTTCGGCAATTTCTTTATTATTATTATTATTATGTACTATAGCCCTACTAGACCACAGGAAATTACATCTAGGCACAGACAATTACAATTTATTTATTGAATGTGAAGGGGGAGGTGACAAAATTACATATTGAGCCTACGACACGGTATGGCATCCCCCGTATCCCCCTTAACATTCAGTAGATCCTGTGATCTTTTGTGGCTAAATGTAATTTTGAACATTCTGACTGTTCAAATCTCCAATGTGCATGTGGAGTGTGTCTGCCTGTGTGGCAATGTGCCACTGCCTGTGACTTGAATCACACAGTGCGCTGGCCTGATAGACTCCAGAATCTCAATCTCACTTGCTGTGCTCAATCTGGCTAATGACAAGCCTCTCAGTTGTTCACAAAAAAAAAAAAAATTCTGGAGTCTATCAGGCCAGCGCACTGTGCAATTCAAGTCACAGGCAGTGGCACATTGCCACACAGGCAGACACACTCCACATGCACATTGGAGATTTGAACAGTCAGAATGTTCAAATGTGTTTATGTCCCCCACAGACCTAGTGGAATAATACAATATTTTTGTATATCTTTGTAAATATTGTATTTTTATATACAATTTTTGGGGCATTTTTTATTTATTTTTGCTCAGTCGACTATTACCGTAGTCGACTAACAGCAAATGTATTCATCTATCAGTCGACTATACAAATCCTTAGTCGGGGACAGCCCTAAATAATAATAATAAATATATTTTATGTTTAGGGAAGTGGATAAAAAAAAATCTGAAACATTATGGATTTTAATACTGCTATTGTCTTGGCACAAACAATAACATGACCCAGTAATATGGCATCTCAAGTTACACCATTCTGTCAACCTGACCCAGTGCAATTCATCCATTAACAATCAATCTTACAGAACAACAACTGTTTACTAGAACATTCTGGTATAATAACTTAACTCTGTATTACACTATTCTCTTCTCCAAGCACACACAGGCGGCTGCGATTTTCCGCTGTAAAAACTTTACCCCCCAAATGTTTACTGTACAATATCCTTTTTTATTACATGATGTTTTGAATATTGTCATGATGAAACGAATACACAGGACCTCAATGGTAACAAGCCCTGGGCTTATTGGGTTATCCTTTTAGCATTCTTTTGTATGAATCTGTTTTTGCAAACTGTTAATGGAGTTTTTAATCAATCAAATTGACTTCATTAAATATTTTTGCTACGAAAGATCTTCTGACATCTGAATTCATCATGCATTGTGAAAATTATAATGGTTTACAATCTTTAATACATGTTGTATGTTGCATCCTGTAACATCGTTGGCATATATCCTTTATTTGAATTATATGAATGAGATGTGACCAGACCTGTGCATCAATGTGCAGTGATGGAAGCTCAAAACTGATTGATGTAGTTCTGAAACAAAGATTTACGAAGTGATTATTCTATAGATTACTTTTGAGATTAATCTAATGATAGATGAGATATATAGATGCTTTGTCCTGGCTTGCGGACGTTCATTTTGCACCAAGCAGCCATCAGTAATTCGGGATACAAAAATATCACAACAATTAATTAAACGCAATATCAAGCAGCGAAAGTAGCCGTCTGCATGAGGAAACGAGTACACTTTGTGGAGCTCTTGTAGACTACAGCCGACGTTACGTTGAGTAAATGTTTAGCAGCATAGTTAAACATGTCTTTGTGATTAGCAGTAGCATTGCAATAGAGAAGAATTCTCCTGCAGTTTACAAACAGCCGATAGTGTGAACAATTAATCAATGACAATTTACTGTACCATTAACAACCTATAAGGGAAACAAGTAGCATGTGATGTGTCAAACTAAGGGGCTTTCATGATGCCGAATCCATTCCAATCATTAGTTTTGCACCAAAAACACTCCTTGGGCTAAAAACTGCCATAGCGTCATCACAAATGTGATGTCAGCACATTTGGGTTGTGGCTATGGCTTTTATTATAAGCTACACCAGACCACATAATATATTATATCATAATATACTATACACCCTAATATAATTATAGTACAATACAATATATACAGGGGGCCGTCACAATGCCAATTATGAAACTTGCTCAACATATGCAAGTTAGCATCCGGCAGTTTCTACATGCTGGGGACCCATACTCAACATTTCTAACATAAAACCTTGGTGTACTCAACATGTCCGGGTTCACAATGGGGCTCTATGGGCTGGCAAGTAGACAAATCATGTTGAAGTCCTATCCTGAGACATTGGTCGTACCATCGTCCTGATTGACCTGAAACAGACTGTGTTGACTGTATAATGGGTGCGTTACTTGATGAATTGAAAATGGAGGACCCTGATGTAAACAACTTTGTGCTTTTTCTGGTTTTATCCTCATAGCAGTTTTTGTATTGACCTGTATTTTTGTTGAAATGTACCCATTCTACATACTGTGAATAAGACTTTCAATCAATACCAACAGTGGGGGGAAACAATATGCCAAATGTTTACACGTCTACGTCTACACAAACTGGTCAGAAGAAGAATATAGTAGTAGTTAGTTACCCGTAGTTCCAACTGGAAATGCAGGTTCCACAGATAATCCAGACTAATACACAGTAATATTAGTACAGCTGCCAGCTGGGAAAGAGGAAAGACGCTCTTTGGGTGTGTTTTTCACAGTTTGATTGTGAAATGTGAAGTATCAATATTTTAGTCATGAAATAGAACTTTTAGTATTTGCTAAATCTTTCTTATTTTCACACAATACTGCTAGATTCAAATGTATTAAAATTGTAAGCTCTGAAAATAATGGACGTCACATAACCCTGGCCTATGCAATGGATTTCTAAATCCTATGAAATGGATTTCCTTTGAAAATCCTTTGTCAATATGCTTAGTTGACAGTTTGATCAAATTCTCCTTCATGAAATTGATTTTTAAACGTGTTCATGTTCAAGATCTTGCCCCAGCGGTACTGTGTCCTCAGGTAAAAGGGCCAGGTAGGCCCACTAATATAACCACAAGGGGATCAGCATCCGGCAACCTCAAGGTAGCAAAGCGTTTTTTTGATTGTCCCTGTTAAATAATCGTATAAATCTAAAATATGTAGATGATTGTATGATTGACAGCTTGAAGAGGCAATTAGTTAAACACTTTTGTCCCATCGCAACACCCAGCGACCAAAATGATGAGATTCAAGAGACTAGAAAGTATTTTTATCTTTCATTGGGAACGCACATTAAGCAGTTGTTAATACCGTGTTTTGTACGTGGAACATGAAGGATGGAAATGGGGGGGGGTTACACTTGAGGAATCCAATGTTGACTTTCATTTCTGCTCCATCCTGCACATGGTTGTGTGTAAAGAGGCGGTTTCTCCTGGACAGGAGAGGAGCCCCAGTCTGCGCCAGGAGCCTCCACACATTAAAGAAGAACAGGAGGAGATACTTCAAAGACCAGAGGAGCCTGAGGGGTCAATGTTGACATTACCAACAGTGAAAAATGAAGAAGACGATGACATCTGTTCACACTGCTCTGAAGTTGAAGTTGAACTTGAATCTGATACCGAAGTCACTGAAGACAGTGATGATTGGGAGGAGACCAGTGAAGGTCAGTCAGTGTCAGTCTTGGGACGTAACACGTTTACAAGTAACACGTTTCTGTAAAATCGTTATTTTAAAATCGTTATGTTACTTGCTGTAACACTTTATTTTTTACATTCAGTAACCTGGTTACTGCATGGTGCGTTACGCCGTTATTCTTCCGTTATTTTTCATGTAGTCTCGGTGGAGACTGAGAAGAACTTTCTGTATGCAGTAGGGCTGTCCCTAGGATTTGTATAGTCGACTGATAGATGAATAAATTTGCTGTTAGTCGACTAATAGTCGACTGAGCAAAAAATAATAAAAATAAAAAAAGTTTTCTTTTTTTTTTGCCCCAATTTTATTATATAAAAATACAATATTTACAAAAATATACAAAAATATTGTATTATTCCACTAGGTCTGTGGGGGACATAAACACATTTTTTAACATTCTGACTGTTCAAATCTTTTTTTTTAACAACTGAGAGGCTTGTCATTAGCCAGATTGAGCACAGCAGGTGAGATTGAGATTCTGGAGTCTATCAGGCCAGCGCACTGTGCGATTCAAGTCACAGGCAGTGGCACATTGCCACACAGGCAGACACACTCCACATGCACATTGGAGATTTGAACAGTCAGAATGTTCAAATGTGTTTGTGTCCCCCACAGACCTAGTGGAATAATACAATATTTTTGTATATTTTTGTAAATATTGTATTTTTATATACAATTTTTTGGGGCAAAAAACATCGACTAAGAGGTGGTCAGTCGACTGAGACCCGTTCCGATCGATTAGTCGACTATTTGACTAATCGAGGTCAGCCCTAGTATGCAGAGTGCCTGCCGTGTGAGACAAGTGCAGGGATACATATGGGAGAGAGGGTGGAGGAGCCAAGGAGTTAGTGAGTGAGTGAGTGTGTGTGTGTGTGTGTGTACACGTGTGTGTGTGTGTGTGTGTGTTGTGTGTGGTGACGCGCGGCGGTTATATTTGTTTACTGTCTGACAGACAGTCATAGCGGAGAGCATATCGTGTTCAAATGGATTACTTCACGTTTGTGGAGACAGTGGAGTTGCTCGAGCACAAAGAAAAGTGCATCTCTGTAGTCTCAAAGTAAGTTGTACGGCACCCCACCTCCTCTGCTGCTGCCTGCTGGCACGGCGAATGGGACGGGAAACTTTTGTGTTTGTTTGTCTCTGTGTGTGATTGCGTGTGTGTGTTTGTATGTGTGTGTGTAAGTGTACATGTGAGCGAGCCAGAGAGAGAGAGCGCGCGAGAGAGAGAGAGAGAGAGAGAGAGACAGACACTGATAGTGGTGCCACGCTATGAGATTGTAGATCTGTTATTTGTCAATAGCTAAAGTATAACCCAATGCTTAAAACACCAAAATGGGTTCCCGTCCTGAATGGTTTAACATAGGGAGATAACTTACATGTGTGGGGGAAACTGCAGTTGCAATAATAGGTCGATGAAAAAATACAATTAAATCAGAAATATTAACAGGGAAGCCGTAATGCTCCTAACAAACGGAGTTGTTTGATGATGGAATCCTTCAAGACTCACCAGTTTTAACATGCCTCTCTCCTCTTTTGCTCCCCTCTATCTCTACCCCACCCCCTCCACCATCTCTCTCAGGAGTGAGATCCCAGTCATCCCAGACTCAGTTCTTCTCCTGTTCTGAGTGTTCATACTCCTTCACATCTCAGGTCTTCCTTCATAAACACATCAGGAGGAGACACAGTGACCTCTACTTCCAAATGCTGAGGAATGGACAGATCACCTCAGCAGCCTGTCAGCAAATCAACAGCTCTACAACCAGCCAGGAACAAGGAGGCACTGATGAATGTCATCAACCGTTTGCTAAGACTTTAACTCAACCAGGTGGAGAAAAACCTTTCCACTGTAATCACTGTGACAAGAGCTTTATTCAGTCATCTGACCTGATGAAACATCAGCGCGTCCACACCGGAGAAAAACCTTTCCACTGTAACAATTGTGAAAAGAGTTTCAGCGAGTCAGGTTCCCTTAAGAGACACCAACGCCTCCACACCGGAGAAAAGAGATTCCACTGTAAACTGTGTAACAAGCGTTTTACTCTGTCAGAGCACCTAAAGACACACCAGAGTGTCCACACTGGAGAGAAACCATTCCACTGTAAACATTGTGACAAGCGTTTCATTCAGTCATCGAAGCTGAAGGCACATGAGCGTATCCACACCGGAGAGAGACCTTTCCACTGTAAACTGTGTGACAAGAGTTTCAACGAATCGGGTCAGCTGAAGATACACCTGCGTGTCCACACTGGAGAAAAACCTTTCCACTGTAAACATTGTGACAAGAGTTTCAGTCAGTCAAGTCACCTGAAAACCCACCAGCGTGTCCACACTGGAGCAAAACCTTAAAACCTTTCCACTGTAAACATTGTGACTGAAGAGTTTCAGTCAATCAGGTCAGCCAAGGATAAACCAATGTGTCCACACCGGAGAAAAACCTCTACTGTAAACAGTAAACTTTGTGAAAAGAGTTTCAATGACATGTGTACCTTGAAAAGTCACGTGTTTATTCACACCAAGGGAAACCAACTTCTCACTATAAATTAGCTCGCTGGGAGGATCAAATTAAAGTAACACCTGTTTGGGTCGGTAGGGAGGTGGATAGTGACTGGCATGACCCCATAGAATAAACAACTCAACAATTCATTAATTTAAATTTTCATTAACAATCATGATCACTGTTACACACAAGACAAACATTTGCTTGCTTGTAGAGATCTACAATGTCATCATCTGAGATGAGGATGTAGCCGTGATCAACGCATTATGCAGCCTACAATATTTCTCAAACGTCACAAGATAACATTTTTGCACTGGAGAAGGTTGCGGTAGGTCAGTATAGACGCATCTACTGCAGCATTCAATGTTCTGATTAAACATGTCCCTTTCAATGCATTGATGGCATTCAAATCTAGCCTGGCTAATAAGCAAGACTCATATCACACTGAAGGCAATTATTTTTTTGCCAACGGCAGATCCCTCGATTCATGTCTGGATTATTAGCCAGGCCAATTCAAATCCGCTATTATAACCTGAATACATACCTTTTTAACATTTTAATTTTTTTGTGTGTTTCGTAATCTGAAGTTAGTGGGAGGGGCCTATTTAAAAAAAAAATGCCATAAATCACGAAAGCAATGTCCAATCAATGTGGTTTAATCAACCCAGAGCCAAAAGCAATTCCATGTTCATACATGGGGGCGCTGCAAATGTAATGTTTGTTGCATTTTTCTAAAGCAACAAAACCCTTCAAAACTACTACACAAGATCACAGGAGTGATGTGACATTGTAATTGGCTGCGGCATTGGATTGAGGCAACCACACTGCAATCTTTCCCCAAAATTGTGACTTTTCTAGTTTAATATTAGTCATCAAAATCACATTATGCATAATGCACTGTATAGCTACAACTACCATTTTCTTTCTTTTAAAAAAACTCATGTTTTGTAGTGTTTTACACACAACATGCAATGGATTTGAGAAATAGGTTGTGAGAGAAATGTATGCTGCACCACTGGCAACAGTACCCCATAGACCGGGCAAGATGGAGTTTGGATGGGAAAGAAGATTAGAGTAGTACTTGTAGGACTTGTAGGAAGTAGTACTTCCTAATGTCAGACCCTGGAGTCCTACAGCATGTATTGCAAATAATGTCGTGTTCACTTATACTATAATTGACTTTCTAAAATGGTTAGCCCCAAACTTGATTCTGATTGACTGCTTTCTGATTAGACCACATACTAGATCCCACGATATTCTACACCTTAAATCAGTTTATATCATTCCCAGGTGTGTTGCAGTGATCCAGCATATTTTTAGCTAAACTATAGGGAAGGTAGGCTAAGCGCTTGATTTCCCAAACCCTGGCCGTGCGGGCTTCTAAGCACCGTCGGCGCTCATTGCATGGTGAGTGGTGACTATTCCCTTGTCACTCAAAACAGCTGTTCACTAGGGTGCTATTTATACGAGGATGGTGTTCATATAAAACGTCAAAATAAAGTATCGTTTGCTGCTGTCATTTATATTAGTTACCGTTTTGTTTCTCTATGTATTTGTTTGGCAAAAGTTGAATGACTTGACTAACTGAGAAAACAATGAAGTGTCTCTTTCTGGTGGCCGCAGATTGTAACTACTTTCTTTAGTGAATTATTTGGATTAGTTTCATGATTATCATGTTGCCATGTCTGTAACTGTTTTAGAAAAGCAATAAGCCACGCAAGGTCTGAGGTTACCTTCTATTTTATAATGTCTGAGAGGGTTGGAGGCACTCGACTACGTCACCACGCCTCTCAGGCTCAGCCATTATAAAAGCGTGCATGCATCCGCCTGGGTGACGGCAGACTGCTGGGCGAGCGCTGGTGCTTTGGCTTGGGGGGTCAGATCAACATATGGAATGTCAGAACACGTCAGCTCCATATATGGAGATCTAAGGGTTGCAGCGGGGGCAGTGTCTTGAGTGTACAGTCCTCAGTGTATTAGTCCTCATGATGCATACTTTTTTCCTCTATTTTTTTCCTGTAAGCAACAAGGTAACCTCACACCTCTTGTGGCTCATTGCTTTAATATAAACCATATAGCCTATAGTATATGGTATGGTACAACAGTTTTTCAAAAATTCTACAGTTTTTTGATGTATAAAGTAATGTAATCTTGCTGTGTTCCGTTACACCCAAATGGGAGGCACAATTTGGTATCCAGAATGATGCCTTAAAACATGCGCACCCTTTTTCCGCCAACCTCACGCCGACCGCTCGGTGGGGCGCTTCTTGTATTATTGAATTTGTTTTCGTGAAAATAAGGTTAGAAATAAGTTTAACGTTAGGCATAGAGTTTTGCTGGGGTTAAGTTTAGGAATAGGGTTAGGTTTTGGCACTGTTTTATGGAGGTCAGGTTCAATCGTTTGAGCATAGTTTACTTAGGTTACGTTCAGGAACACCAGGCTGAGCCGTTACGCCGGCTGTACGCCCAGGGAGAGTTGGTTAACTGAGGGGAGAAAAGTGCATGTATTTTCAATGAATTATGAAAGGTTTTAACGTCAGACCCTGCAGTTTACAATACAAACCCTACAATAGTTATGATAGAAATGTGTTTGTAATTTTACAGTTTTAATGCACTCTTACAATGTTCCATTACACACCATAGATCACAACCGAAACAAGCCCCCAGGGCTGTTTGTGTTATCCTTTTAGTATTATTGTGTTACTGTAGCATTTACTTAATAAATTATTCAGTCAAACTATTTCAATTATGTTATACATTGGTTCAATGAGGGGTTGAAATGCATGTGGAGTGTGGATTGAGTGAGGGCTTATATAGAGCACACCTAAACTGTGATTGGTCATTGAGTTGAGTGGTGTGATGGAAACACTGTGATTGTGGATGCAGGGAATGGGAAATGTCCACCAGAGGCTGCCATTCAGACAGCATGAGATAATTCACAACAGTCATATTACATTATTAGAGTGTGATGCTCTCACACACACACACACACACACACACACACACACACACACACACACACACACACACACACACACACACACACACACACACACACACACACACACACACACACACACACACACACACACACACACACACACACACACACAGTTTTATTTCTATGCCATAAGCATAATAGATTATTATCTTTGAGATTTGTTTCAAATGTAAAGTGCGTTATAAATAAAATTTATTATTATTATTATTTATCTGATACGTGAAACATAAGCTATGATCAGTCTTAACATCAATTTGGGGTGTGTGGAAGAATTTTGTCTGCAGGCACAATTCAGATTCAACTTTAGTGTCACATCACATGATTACAGATGTAAACATGTGAGATTATTTTTGTACAAACTCTCAAAATCTAGATTCTGGTGTTACAGAAAGAGTTGAAATAGAGAGAGAATATAGAAGAAAGGAACATAGAACAAGTGGGTGTAGGCCTATTTTGTATACTGTCTTGTGGTCCTACATATTGGCACACAATAAGCTGAAATCTCATGATTATAGTTATAATCACCTACAGTATGACATCCAAACGGAACATCTACGTCTCACAACAACAGGAGGCACTGCTCTGAAGGAAGTCAATGACTTCAAGTACCTGGGCTCATGGGTCAACTCAACAGAGCAAGATCTAAAAGTGAGGAAGGCACTTGCATGGAGGCCCCTGAATGGCATGGCCAGTGTATGGAACTCCAACCTCCCCCGACAAATCAAACTCAGCTTCTTCTACGTGACGGGAATCTGTTCTCCTGACCAAAATACCAAGGCATCATTCCGGATACCAAATTGTGCCTCCCATTTGAGTGTAACGGAACACAGCAAGATTACATTACTTTATACATCAAAAACTGTAGAATTTTTGAAAAACTGTTGTACCATACCATATACTATAGGCTATATGGTTTATATTAAAGCAATGAGCCACAAGAGGTGTGAGGTTACCTTGTTGCTTACAGGAAAAAAATAGAGGAAAAAAGTATGCATCATGAGGACTAATACACTGAGGACTGTACACTCAAGACACTTCCCCCGCTGCCACCCTTAGATATCCATATATGGAGCTGACGTGTTCTGACATTCCATATGTTGATCTGACCTCATCAAACCCTGTATTCTCAAGACACGCTCCATATATGTCCGGTACAGAATTCATTCCATATGTTGATCTGACCCCCCAAGCCAAAGCGCCAGCGCTCGCCCAGCAGTCTGCCGTCACCCAGGCGGATGCGTGCACGCTTTTATAATGGCTGAGCCTGAGAGGCGTGGTGACGTAGTCAAGTGCCTCCAACCCTCTCAGACATTATAAAATAGAAGGTAACCTCAGACCTTGCATGGCTTATTGCTTTTCTAAAACAGTTACAGACATGGCAACATGATAATCATGAAACTAATCCAAAGAATTCACTAAAGAAAGTAGTTACAATCTGCGGCCACCAGAAAGAGACACTTCATTGTTTTCTCAGTTAGTCAAGTCATTCAACTTTTGCCAAACAAATACAAAAACAAAACGGTAACTAATATATTCGATAGAAATTCATATATATTTTATGCAAATTTTGCTGATATGTCTGTGTTCCGTTACACCCAAATGGGAGGCACAATTTGGTATCCAGAATGATGCCTTAAAACATGCGCACCCTTTTTCCGCCAACCTCACGCCGACCGCTCGGTGGGGCGCTTCTTGTATTATTGAATTTGTTTTCGTGAAAATAAGGTTAGAAATAAGTTTAACGTTAGGCATAGAGTTACGAGCCGTTACGCCGGCTGTACGCCCAGGGAGAGTTGGTTAACTGAGGGGAGAAAAGTGCATGTATTTTCAATGAATTATGAAAGGTTTTAACGTCAGACCCTGCAGTTTACAATACAAACCCTACAATAGTTATGATAGAAATGTGTTTGTAATTTTACAGTTTTAATGCACTCTTACAATGTTCCATTACACACCATAGATCACAACCGAAACAAGCCCCCAGGGCTGTTTGTGTTATCCTTTTAGTATTATTGTGTTACTGTAGCATTTACTTAATAAATTATTCAGTCAAACTATTTCAATTATGTTATACATTGGTTCAATGAGGGGTTGAAATGCATGTGGAGTGTGGATTGAGTGAGGGCTTATATAGAGCACACCTAAACTGTGATTGGTCATTGAGTTGAGTGGTGTGATGGAAACACTGTGATTGTGGATGCAGGGAATGGGAAATGTCCACCAGAGGCTGCCATTCAGACAGCATGAGATAATTCACAACAGTCATATTACATTATTAGAGTGTGATGCTCTCTCACACACACACACACACACACACACACACACACACACACACACACACACACACACACACACACACACACACACACACACACACACACACACACACACACACACACACACACACACACACACACACACACACACACACACACACACACACACACACACACACACACACACAGTTTTATTTCTATGCCATAAGCATAATAGATTATTATCTTTGAGATTTGTTTCAAATGTAAAGTGCGTTATAAATAAAATTTATTATTATTATTATTTATCTGATACGTGAAACATAAGCTATGATCAGTCTTAACATCAATTTGGGGTGTGTGGAAGAATTTTGTCTGCAGGCACAATTCAGATTCAACTTTAGTGTCACATCACATGATTACAGATGTAAACATGTGAGATTATTTTTGTACAAACTCTCAAAATCTAGATTCTGGTGTTACAGAAAGAGTTGAAATAGAGAGAGAATATAGAAGAAAGGAACATAGAACAAGTGGGTGTAGGCCTATTTTGTATACTGTCTTGTGGTCCTACATATTGGCACACAATAAGCTGAAATCTCATGATTATAGTTATAATCACCTACAGTATGACATCCAAACGGAACATCTACGTCTCACAACAACAGGAGGCACTGCTCTGAAGGAAGTCAATGACTTCAAGTACCTGGGCTCATGGGTCAACTCAACAGAGCAAGATCTAAAAGTGAGGAAGGCACTTGCATGGAGGCCCCTGAATGGCATGGCCAGTGTATGGAACTCCAACCTCCCCCGACAAATCAAACTCAGCTTCTTCTACGTGACGGGAATCTGTTCTCCTGACCAAAATACCAAGGCATCATTCCGGATACCAAATTGTGCCTCCCATTTGAGTGTAACGGAACACAGCAAGATTACATTACTTTATACATCAAAAACTGTAGAATTTTTGAAAAACTGTTGTACCATACCATATACTATAGGCTATATGGTTTATATTAAAGCAATGAGCCACAAGAGGTGTGAGGTTACCTTGTTGCTTACAGGAAAAAAATAGAGGAAAAAAGTATGCATCATGAGGACTAATACACTGAGGACTGTACACTCAAGACACTTCCCCCGCTGCCACCCTTAGATATCCATATATGGAGCTGACGTGTTCTGACATTCCATATGTTGATCTGACCTCATCAAACCCTGTATTCTCAAGACACGCTCCATATATGTCCGGTACAGAATTCATTCCATATGTTGATCTGACCCCCCAAGCCAAAGCGCCAGCGCTCGCCCAGCAGTCTGCCGTCACCCAGGCGGATGCGTGCACGCTTTTATAATGGCTGAGCCTGAGAGGCGTGGTGACGTAGTCAAGTGCCTCCAACCCTCTCAGACATTATAAAATAGAAGGTAACCTCAGACCTTGCATGGCTTATTGCTTTTCTAAAACAGTTACAGACATGGCAACATGATAATCATGAAACTAATCCAAAGAATTCACTAAAGAAAGTAGTTACAATCTGCGGCCACCAGAAAGAGACACTTCATTGTTTTCTCAGTTAGTCAAGTCATTCAACTTTTGCCAAACAAATACAAAAACAAAACGGTAACTAATATATTCGATAGAAATTCATATATATTTTATGCAAATTTTGCTGATATGTCTGTGAACATCACATAGAAACCAATAGCATAGCTACTTAGTGAACAGCTGTTTTGAGTGACAAGGGAATAGTCACCACTCACTCGCCATGCAATGAGCGCCGACGGTGCTTAGAAGCCCGCACGGCCAGGGTTTGGGAAATCAAGCGCTTAGCCTACCTTCCCTATAGTTCAGCAAAAAATATGCTGGATCACTGTAACACACCTGGGAATGATATAAACTGATTTTTTTTTTTGATATTTTTTGCAGCTTACGCCTTTTTTTTATTGATTTTTGAAGGGACAGACAGTAGGCTGACAGGAAACGGGAGAGAGATGGGGGGATGACATGCAGTAAAGGCTGTGTCGGGTCCGGGAGTCGAACCCGCGGCACACTGCGACTGGATTACCAGTCCGGTGCCCAGACCGTTACGCTACGGCCTGGGCCAATATAAACTGATTTAAGGTGTAGAATATCGTGGGATTTAGTATGTGGTCTAATCAGAAAGCAGTCAATCAGAATCAAGTTTGGGGCTAACCATTTTAGAAAGTAAATTATAGTATAAGTGAACACGACATTATTTGCAATACATGCTGTAGGACTCCAGGGTCTGACATTAGGAAGTACTACTTCCTACAAGTACTACTCTAATGTTCTTTCCCATCCAAACTCCATCTTGCCCGGTCTATGGGGTAGCCTACTGTTGCCAGTGGTGCAGCATACATTTCTCTCACAACCTATTTCTCAAATCCATTGCATGTTGTGTGTAAAACACTACAAAACATGAGTTTCTTAAAAAGAAAGAAAATGGTAGTTGTAGCTATACAGTGCATTATGCATAATGTGATTTATTTATATCTTGCAAGTATGATCGAACCAACGCAGGGAAGCTGGAAGTACCTTCACTAAAAACCCAGAGACAACGCTCCACGCGTCCCAAACTCTTCTCCCTTCTGGCTCCAAAACTATGGAATGCACTTCCCTTTGCAATCAAAACTGCAGACTCACTCCCAATATTCCGCTGTAGTCTGGAAACCCACCTCTTCAGACTCCATCTTAGCCCGTAGCACTTGACCTATCCTCGACGACCTTACAGGCGTATGCAAAGGCTCAACTCATGTAACTTAGATAGCATTTTATGTAGACATAGCACTCTATAGTGTATGCATAGTTTCATTATATAGACTAGAGAGGTGTCCGTTGGGCACTGGCTTATACTTGGAATGATGCCAGGTGGAAATGGATGCCTCACCCAGATATTATGTCACTCCCTGTGGTGGTGTGGAACGCGTGTGTTTAGTTTGAAGTCGGTGGGGCTGACGGTTCTCGAGTTACGTGGATTACAGACGCACACACAGAGACTTGGTGCATTTGTGAAGTAGTTAGACAGCTCCATGGGTGTCTATGTGAAGCAGTTAGACAGGTACATGGGTGTCTGTGTGAAGCAGTTAGACAGGTACATGGGTGTCTATGTGAAGCAGTTAGACAGGTACATGGGTGTCTATGTGAAGGAGTTAGACAGGTACATGGGTGTCTGTGTGAAGCAGTTAGACACGTACATGGGTGTCTCTGTGAAGCAGTTAGACAGGTACATCATGGGTGTCTTTGTGGCATAGACCAGGCCCATGGGTATTATGGGTAATGTAGTGTATCTTGTAGACCAGGCCCATGTGTAATGTAGTGTATCTTGTATACCAGGCCCATTGCAAGTCGCTGTACTCTGTCCTCTAACGTAAGCTGGTGGTTCCCACAGTGGGTTCCGGGGACCCCTAGGGCTCCATGAGGGAGTTCCAGGGGGTCCCCACCTGAATGATAGTTGGGAACAAATATGGGTCTGTAACTCAGAGAGTGTACACTCTCAGAGTTAAATTAACATTGATTTTAAGATTGGGGTCCCACCGTCCCAGTGGGGGAAATGGTTGAGAATCACTGCTAGAACCGTAAAAAACCTTCTCTCATGGGGGTCCCGGCATATATTTTCAAGATGTATGTTATTAGCCTAATTAGGCTAATAAATGTTGATTTATGAGTCCTTGACATGAAAAAGCAATTGTAACTATGTACTTTTTTGTCCTGATCAAAATATCAAGCTGGCTCTTTGAGATGAAAAGCTTTGAAAGGACTGCAGTAAGTGTTAAATCCAGCAGGTGTCACTCTTTAACCATTCATGTTCATGGAGTAAACAATAATTTGTTGTCATTAAAATAGACAGAGGTAGAATTAAAGCATATTTTACAGTTTGTTAGTTACTTTGCAGACTTATTTACTTACTTAGTTTATTATTGTTTGGGGAACCAATGGTCTATGAGCTCGGAGCGTTGTATTGTAGAGTATAGTATTGTAGAGTACAGGAGGGACAAACGTCCTGTGTGTGTGTGTGTGTGTGTGTGTGTGTGTGTGTGTGTGTGTGTGTGTGTGTGTGTGTGTGTGTGTGTGTGTGTGTGTGTGTGTGTGTGTGTGTGTGTGCGTGCGTGCGTGCGTGCGTGCGTGCGTGCGTGCGTGCGTGTTACTCGTCTCCATTAGTACGGTTATCAGAGACAGCTATAGGTCAGGATTGAGTCATTTTGTAGTAGTGTGTGTCGGCAGTGACTTATGTCATATCTGCCAGGGAATGAATTCACTCAACCTTGGTACTCCTCCAATCACACAGTGACCATGTTGTGTGTTTGTGTGTCAGCAATGTTGATGTGTGAAGACTCATCTTTTGCTCACACCAGGGAACCTCGCTTATGTCAGATTGAAATTGTCACATTCCCAACTATATCGGCTCAGGGACGGCTCCAGGGTGGGGAACCTAAGCTCCGTCTGCATGGTGGAGGCTTAAGGCTCATACATAGTCTGGATTTACGGTGGTGGGGTGACCACCGAACTACAATTGACTGACTTGAAGTGACTTCTATAAACCAAGATTCATTAGCCGCCCTCTAAATAGCCAGCACCTCCATAGCACCCTCACAATTTTCTGGAGACCGTCGCTGTGTGTGTGTGTGTGTGTGTGTGTGTGTGTGTGTGTGTGAGAGAGAGAGAGAGAGAGAGAGAGAGAGAGAGAGAGAATGTTTATCCTCTACTGCAGGGGTCCTCAACTAGAAATGATGAAGGTCCACAATTTTTTTTTTAATAAGACCGAGGTCCGGTCCTATGCACGGCGTCCTTCGGAGAGCGGGGCTCTATGCCCGTTTAGTATGGTCAAGCCAAGCTTATACAAATCAGATCCCCTTCCACCCAACCAATAATGGGGTGCAGAGTGCAGGCCCGGAGTGGAACTCCAAATCAGGCCGGGAGTTATACGCCCTGGCAGGCCACACTGCGCGCGCGCATAGCGCGCGCCAGAATTTTGGAGGCCCTTGGGGGACATTTTGGGGGCCTTTGCAGCAATTTCACATGAGAAATGTACCATCTGATGTTATTTATTTGTTATCTTTTTTTGGGTGGTCCGCAAAGAGGTGGTCCGCGGTCCGGTCGCGGACCGCGGTCAGAGTGCTGAAGCCAGGGATGTTTAAAAGGGAAAAACACTGTTGCATATACAGAATGTGATAACCTTGTCTATGTCCTACCTGACTCCTCCTGTATTATTTATTTCCGTACAGACGTTCATTTTCACGTACGCATTATTTGTTTCCGTATATTGAGGTTAGAGTTAGTGTTAGTGGTAACGGTCAAGATGAACACAGCAGAGCGCTCCCTACCCCACTGACAACCAATCGCAAACAGATTTTTGGACTTGGCCACCTATTAACACAATATTCGCGACCTGAACGTCTCATCCAGAGCACGCCAGCCATCCTGTTTGATGCTCATTGGTCCGACAAGTCTTTATATATTTTATGTTTCATAGACCATAGTGATGCTAAAGCTTTTTTTCCAGAGTGATATATAAAGTGCAATATAAAGATATATAAAGTGCAAGATATGTATGATATGTATGATACAGTATGATTGAAAAAACAGTCAGATTAAAGGTATATTCAGTGATTTCACTTAATTCAAATATCACTTATTTTTTTGTTTTGTTGTGATAATCCTCCCTACTATAGTGTGCTGGCCATATAAGGAGTTCCTCCCTGTCCCCAGTTAACCCCTGGGGGTCAAAAAACCTTAGGTTTCGTTTTTGACTCTCTATCCTGATTGGACGAAAGGCTGGGTCCCACAGCCAAAAACGAAACCTAAGGTTTTTTGAGTGAAATCACTGAATATACTTTTAAGTCAGAGACTAAATGTTTTTATAATCGTCATGGGGGTACAAACGGGACGGACCGAGGCGAATATATATTCCATATATTCAGGTCTAATTCCTCATGGGGGCTCGAGCCCCGCCGCCCCCCACGGAGTCTACGTCACTGGATTAAGTGCTTGTTTTCTTCGAGTTCACCTCTCGTGATCCCCTGCGGTGGGGCCCCGTCAAAAAATAAATGACGTCTCAGAGGTACCGAGACTCGGGGCTATGATGATTTATGATTCTTTCCGTATCCGTACATATCTCGGACGGTGCAGAATCGACTTGAAGGTGTCTTTGCATTTTTTGCAACACTCTGCAGTGACCCGCCCGCCTCACTCAGCGCCATGAGCGGTGCCTCACGTGGCAACAACAACAAGTAGGCTACAGTATGTGCTGCAAAGTAACTAGGCCTACTGCATAGCAGGTAAAAGGTAAACAATTTGTCAGTATATATCTTATGTGACATGTGTGCGTATGCGTCCATGTGTGTGCAGGAGATGGTGTGAGTGAGTGCATTCAGTTTCCTCTCAGTATGTTTCTGTAAAAGCCTCTCTCTCTCCCCCCCCCTCTCTCTCTCTCTCTCTCTCTCTCTCTCTCTCTCCCTCTCCCTCTCTCCCTCTCTCTCCCCCTCTCCCTCTCTCTCTCTCCCCCTCTCCCTCTCTCTCCACATGGTGACAGGCTGTCAGTCAGACCACAGCCAGCATAGGCTTAGCTGGCCTGTATAAGATGTCAGCTGAGTCAGAGGACCAGCACTTCATGGCCTCTGACAAGAGGTGAGACCAAGCCGCTGTTCTCCGGTGTACCTCCAAAACAATGTGTGGGTGTTACACATTCTTGTTGTTTAGTTATATCGTTCGATATACAGCTTGATTTCAGTACGGTTGACTGCAATTGGCTTGCAAGCTAGACAAAGGCCTTTATTTAGACCTTTATTAACCCATTTTGGGCGGGAACCCCTTTTGGTGTTAGCATTATGTTATGCTTTAGCTATTGAGAAATAGCAGATCTACAAGCTCATAGCGTGCCACCGAGTGGCGCGCTATGAGCTTGTAGGTCTGCTATTTTTGAAAAATCGAAGAACGACTGACATAGAAACATCGCTTTTTCAGAAAACTGTCAGGATGTAGAAGACATTTTTAGATTCTGATCTCTTAATACCACCGGGGAAATGGAGTGGGACAGGGAGCCAACTGGTGACCTTCTGATTGCCAGATGGCTTCTCTACCCACTAAGTTATACGTACGTTAGCCTGCAGGCCCTGCATGTGTTTACTTTAAACCATTGACTGTGTAAAACGGTTTTAAACACATACCAAATACTAGCATGGTATTTTCTGTAGCAAGCAGAACCACAAGAATGTGTCCATTAGCGTTTCATGTGAGAGTAGCATGCTGCACTAATGCTGGGTAATGTACTATTGATTTCCATTTAAATATTTGTTGTACGCTTGATTGGGGTAAATGACAGCTAGACTCTAAAAGTGCAAGCACTGGATTTCAAAAGCATCATTTTATTTGACACACTCTCTATATTTGTCGGTTGGACTCAGCAGGAATAAGTGACATGGGATAGCAGAAAAAAGGATACATTTGAATAAATTAGCAAATTTTGCTGTATCATTTGGAGTTCATGTGAGTTGCAAGCGCATCTCTAGTTTTACAGGGATAGTCATATTTCTAGCTCGATAGGAATAGTCACATTATGAATTCGGCAAATGTTTTCAGATACATATTTTAGTGTGCTGTTTAAGTTTAAACTACTACTAAACTGTAGTATAGTGTAGTCTGTTTGGTAGTGTAGTGTGTAGTCTGTTTGGACTTTTAACGACTTTTAAAGACACCAGGTGGCTCTGTCACGTGGATGATGATGACTAGTGGCAAACTTCCTCTTCTTTAAGTTTGCACACTTAAATGTAGCAGTCTATGGCTAGGGCAAAAGCTTGACGCACAAAAGGAGTTCTTCACAGTATTGTACAAAAGAGAGGTTCTTTAGGCTACTTGATCAAAAAACAATACAAAAACTTATTTCCTTTCTGTGTGTGTATGTGTGGTCAAAAACTGTGTTGCTCCGAAGCTGCTTCACTTCACACTGCCAGCAACCCCCCCCAGACAATATGAGTTGCTAATAATCAACATGGCAAGGAGCATCCCATTGGCTAAGGCTCATTAATACAATTAACTCAGAACTCACAGAGCTGCATTCTACAGGGCATGTTAACCTCCTAATATCACACAGGTGCATTGTATAGGACTCGTTAACCCCCACTATGGCTCTTACAATGACTATGTGAACCCTATGGCCCTGCTCTCACTGCTCTTAATTCCCTGCAAATGGAGACATCTATGTGGGCAAACCCAGCCTGGACCGGCCCATCACTGCCCACGAGCTTCTGGAAGGAAATTAAATTAACGGTAAGAACTCAACGAGAGAGAGAGAGAGGGGGAGCAGAATATTATGTTTATTTTAGTTTAGCATTTTGGACTGAGGCCGATTAAAAAAAACGCCTTCTAAATTGACCTATACGTTTTCTAAAATACTTCAAATATTTATATTGTAGAATACTTTTTTTTTTACTGTACAGAATACTGTACATACTGTACACAACCCCCAAGAGGGGTTCCCATTCAGAAGGGTTAGAACACGAAAATGGGTTCCCGTCCCAGAATGCGTAGTAGATTTTTACATCATTAATTCCTTCCTTCCTTCTTTCACCTCACTTCCTCCGTTCCCTCCTTACTGTCTTCGTCTTTCTTAACACACTCACCTTATTGCTTCTCTTCATTTCTTCTACTCTCTCTCTGTTTCTCTCTCTCTCTCTCTCTCTCTGTCTCTCTGTCTCTCTGTCTCTCTCTCTCTCTCTCTCTCTCTCTCTGAGCTTCCTCTTTCTTAAAACTGCATACAGTACCACTCTTAAGGGAATCATATTATGATTACAATCCACCCTCTTGTTGACACAGAAAACAACCCCCAACCCCCTCAGTTTCATCCTGGACATTCATACTGTATTTTCAACTGACTCCATTGTCTTCCGCAGTAAAAACAATCACACTGGTGTGAAGTGAGGAGCGGCCACTGTGGCTGCCATATGATGTCAGATTCTCCACTCCATATAGGCTACGCCACGAGACATGAATCTGTCACAAGATGTATTTATATTGGCCACATGATGTCTCACGTCGTCATTTAGTGCTCTAAACAAACATTAAAAGTCCATAGACTTGGATGGCAAACAAATTTGAGTTCAGTCAGATATAACTCATGGATAGATTTAACCAATATTTATTATAGAATGAGTGTCCATATATAATATTTTATCTTGGCATTCGGCTCTGCCGACATTTTTCTCCCTGCTCGGGGCACAATTAAACAACCGTCATTACACATTAAGAGCAGGGAGATATATATACAATAATACCCCAATAGTTATGGCCGCCATGAAACTGTAAAGAGGTTCCTGGCTGAACTCGCTGTGCAATGCTGATTTACAGGGTGCGTGGAGGGATTATATACAGCACATACACAGAGAATGTGTAATTTGCGTTTCGGTCTCATGGGAAGCCTTTTGAAATAGAGGATCAATGAGTGATTAGTGTCTTATTGGGAGTATTGATTAGTGGTCTCTCTTGCTCTCACACATACACTAAATCGCACATGCATGTGAGCACTGTGCGCGCACGCACCACGCACCCACGCACGCACGCACGCACAGTGTGTGTATGTGTGCACGTAACATCAGAGTGGATAATGTGTGTAGTACGTATTGCCTACACATACATTCATGCGTGTGCCATTGTGTTCACATGTGATAGGATAGAATTAATGTTTCTATTGAGTTAAAGAGTGCCATGGGTTCCGATGAGTGCTTCTGAATAGCACCCATTCCCTCGCCATGCAATTTCTCTCCATCTCCCCTGCGTCACATTCTGCACTCACTGATTGCATCCCTTTACATAGAAGAATAGATCTTTATATCCACTTCCGTTCTCTCTGTTTGCAATAGTCTTTCCCCCTTGCGCATGCTTTTTTCCCCGCTCTTTCCGCCCCCCCCTCCTTCCTGTGTTTTACATTTTCGGGCGATGGGGGCATGCACTGAAAGAGGAGATAAGTGGGAAGGGAAGCAGCAGTATAGGCCCTGGCTATACAAGAGATGGTTTAACTCCTTAAGCCCCATTTAAAAAATAGCGGAAATACATTATTCATAAGACAACAACAAGTACAGTATGTGCTGCAAAGTAACTACTGCATAGCAGGTAAAAGGTAAACTATGTGTCAGTATATATCTTATGTGACATGTGTGCGTATAGTCATGCGTCCTAGTGTGTGCAGGAGATGGTGTGAGTGAGTGCATTCAGTTTCCTCTCAGTATGTTTCTGTAAAAGCCTCTCTCTCTCTCTCTCTCTCTCTCTCTCAGTTTAATAAAATCCTTTATATAAAGAGTTTTAAGTCTGGAATCCAGCCAGTTATGTGATGAATCATGACCATAAGTAAGCAAGTAGTAAGACCGTATAAGTATAGTTATGATTTGTGTCGCACACGCACGCACGCGCGCGCACACACATACACACTGTTGATCCAAAGCAATCCCTTTTGAGTCAAATTTTACAAGAAACAATTGTCTACTTTTACCGTTTTTAAAAGCAGAAGAATGAGCCGACGTAATTACTCCTCATTCACTTAGTAAAAGACAATGTGATCGATGCCCGTCTGAGATATAACACTAACGAGACAGAAAGCATGCGTTTAAGTGCCACCTTCTGTCTTTTGGGGCCATTTTAGAAGCTATTGATCCACCTCTTCATTTTTATGCAGCTTGTTTGAGGGGGTGTGTTTGTAATGGCCCGATGAAGATCCGTGGCAATTGAAACTGAACATATACCCGTGCCCGCTAGGGACCCGGCTGGGTTCTCGGTCTTCAGTTCCGGGCAGACCCGTGCTATATAGTCCCGCCCCCTACCAGGGCCCAGGAAATGATTCTCCGTTCATTTTCCTCATAGACTTTTCAAAAAGTATTTATTTAAAGACCTTTTAAGCGGACAAAGCCAACTCTTGTCTTGACAAATCATGACAACAAACACAATTATTGCGGCCGAACAAAGAATTAGAAAAAAGAAAAAAACGGCAGGTTAACAACACTTTTTTTGTTGTTTTTCATCTTTGTAATTATTTGTTTGGTCCAAAATATTGTGTTTTTTTGTCATGATTTGTCACGACTTGAGTTGGCTTTGTCCGCGGCGTAACCGTCTTTAAATAAATACTTTTTGAAATGTCTATGGGGAAAATTAATTGGGAATCATTTCCTGGGCCTGGCGTCGTCATGACAGCTGGGGGCAGGACTGCGATGCTCTATACCAGTGTTTCTCAACCTATGTACCGCGGCATTTTACTGTGCCTTTGATTTGTCCAGGTGTGCCTCGAGATTTTGACCAAAAGTAACACTAGCCCTCCCCCGAAAGCGATAGCTAGGCGTCCTATTGTTGCGTCGTTGTTGTTGTCACACGTCTAAATAGACGTGCGAAAACATGACGACGGAACAATAGACTCTTAACGACCATCGGCCATATAAATGTTAATCGCCTGGCAACTTTACTCTATACCCACCGTGGGTATAGAGTCTATACCCTCTACACCGAACTCCAGATATGGGCATAAAAGAGACACAGACAGACCGAAACAGATATTTCCATATAGGCATTAAAGGCGCACACACACACACACACACACACACACACACACACACACACACACACACACACACACACACACACACACACACACACACAGACACAGACACACAGGTTACAATCGGTATTGCTTAACTGGGTGCATGGGGCATGCATTCCCAACTTGGATTGTTCCTGACTGTCGTTCCTGGGTAGACCAGTGTCAACAGTGTACTACTGTAGGCCTACCGGTACTTGAATTTTAATTGAAGTTTCAATTCAATTTGATATACAATAGAGACAAGTTATTGCAAAAATAAAGCCAGACACTGAAGATATTTTTCCGTGATCGTCCTGACCAGCTGGTTCTGGGTGACATGTTCGTATATCCTTTCCTCTGTTTAATGTCTGTTGTGCATCTATGTCTGATTCAAGCAAATTCTGGCCTCACCCCCGTTTATCAGTAGATACTCCAAGTAACTGAGTTTCCTTTGACTAAACAGTATATGGTGACAAGGTATACTACTGATGCTGTGTGTGTGTGTGTGTGTGTGTGTGTGTGTGTGTGTGTGTGTGTGTGTGTGTGTGTGTGTGTGTGTGTGTGTGTGTGTGTGTATGTGTGCGTGCGTGCGTGCGTGTGTGCGTGTGGATTTGTGACTTGATTTGCAAGTGATTGAACCTATCATCTAAATCAGTCAGTCGGGCTCCTATCAGTTTAATATGAAGATCATATCTGGCGAGTGCCATGCCATCTTCAGCGGAGGCCATTGGTCAAAATCAGACCTGTGCTGCTGCACTTGCCAATCGCCATTGGCAGTGATCCTGCTGCTCAATTATGCAATTGTTGTATTTATTTCCCCACAAGGGTATGCTATATGTGATTGTGCTCTCTGTGTTACAAATGGATTAGATTACTGTGGAGCTAGAAGCAGATTGAATGCATGGCACTAAACAGAGAGAACTAGGCAGCACAAGCAGGGTTGAGGAGATGGCTTATATAGGGAAGTAAATTGGGTATCACACTCACGAAAGACCTTGCAGGCAATAAAAAAAAAACTGTTATCATGTTCTACCTGAATGTTCACAAGCTTCAAGTTCGCAATTACCCTGAAAACCCCTGAAAATACTGTGACTATACGGACTGTGACGGATATCTTAAAGGGACACTTCACCCTTTTTGCAAAAAGATATATGTTAATGACGTTTAGAAGCTTTAGATCACTTTCCTGGGGGTATTTATGTGTGTAATATGTGGTTTTAGTTATTTTAGATTGTAGCAGTGAGCCTGTTGTCTCTGATGTCATGGACACTGGTCTCACTACCTTCCTGGACTACAATTCCCATAATTCTTTGGTGCACTGCTCCTCCTTGCGGATAGGGGGAGAGCTGTCTTACTGAGACAACATGTAGTCCAGGAAGGAAGTGAGCCCAGTGTCCATGACATCAGAGACAACAGGCTCACTGCTACAATCTAAAATATCTAAAACCACATATTACATACATAAAGCCCCCCAGGAAAGTGTTCTAAAGCTTCTAAACGTCATTAACATATATTTTTTTGCAAAAAGGGTGAAGTGTCCCTTTAATTGACAGATGAGAATTATCAGCCTGTGCCCTGGTCAAATTATTCAATCTTGCAGTGGTGAACAGTCACTTATAAGTCCAGTTACTTGAGTGGAAAAATAAATAAATACTTGTCTGACTGATGGCGTCTAAGGATCAGTCTTTCAGTACAGACATTCCATGTTCAAGTCATAGACTGTAAAAAATATGGACAAAGCGTTCGCCGGGTCTAACATGGACGTAAAATTAAGCCTGTTATTCCTGCACTGTAAGTCGCCATATTTCTAGATCCGTTTGGTACCAGCTGGCCATTTGCTGGCTCCGTTTTGGACCAGCTGGCCATTGGCTGCCCAGACAACGAGGCGGGACTTCCCCCCTTCTTCTCTGTTGGTTTTTATTTTGACTCGAGTGGGAGGGGAATCCCGATCATAGACTGTAACGGTAGCCACGCCCCTCAGAACATACGCGATGTTTTTTTTTCTTTATGGTAATTTTTTTAATTAATGGGACCATAATTTTCCAAAAAGAATATTATGACATTAGAAATGAGACTTTAAACTAGTGACTGGAAGAAGAAAGTATTCATGACCATGTTTATTAAGGTAATACAGTCTAGGTGAAGTTGGGCCAAAATACATGGGCCTCTATGGAGCTATGGGGCTTTTTGGGTCCAGTCCAGCGCCACAACAGGCCATTATATGAACTACCGATTTCAAATGAGGCTTCACGAAATATCTGGCTGACTGCCCCCCTGGTTCAAGTCCCATTCCTCCTATACAGCTAATTGAGCTCAATGCTGCAGTAATTTGAACTTTCCAAGGCTTTAATAAAAAAGAAAAACTCAAAAGCACCAGGAGACATCTGCTGAGTGCCTAAAGGTGCCTTGGCTCAATGGTGTGGTGCGCTTGATCGGTTGCCTCTGCTACAGACAGTTGGCAGGTTCAAGACCCATGTCATCAAGGTGCTGGAGGACCTTCGGGAGGGGCGCTCTCTCCCCCTGTTTCCTGATATGTAACAGGTGGGGCTGAAAGTTGAGTAGAAAAATAATCACCTGGGAGGACACAAAGTAGCTCATCATAACATGTCTACGGTGGACTTTTTATGAAACAAACAAAGCGAATAATAAAGCTTTTCGTACAGCTGCAATGTTGGTGAGTTTGACGTTGTTTAATACAAGCAGATAGGACTTCTGTTTGGATGCCAATGGGAAGGTGCACCTTGTAAGCACTTACTGTATATGGTAAGATGGCCGCTGTCTGCACATGGTCCATCGGTTGTGTTCCTTCTGTTTGGGTCAGCCACGGCTGCCTGGCTCATCTATTTCAATTGAATCACACCAACCAACTGGGGGGGGGGTAACTGTACATTTAAAGTTAATTAAAAAAGGTACTTCCTTGGCCTACTGGTACACATGCTTAATAAACTTTGTGCCGATCGGTCCAGCCGGTATGCAAGATTAGCCCCGGACGAACGTGCACGCGCACGCACACGCACACACACACACACACACACACACACACACACACACACACACACACACACACACACACACGCAGCACTATAGAACAAAGTGGATGGCACAACTATGACAAAGACAACGGTGAATAATATTATAATCATAGTTATCATTATAGTTATCAGGCATATCTGCCAGAATGGCCAGCAGACTGTCCATTCTGGGCAGCTGTGCCTGATGCGAATGGCCCTTCTTTAGCCCTGCTTTTTCAACACAGCTTGGGCTGTTACAGAATCATGGGCAGAATCATGCAGGATTGTTGGGTTGGAAATCTTTCATGTCCTAAACGTTTTAATTTTATTATTATTTTTATTATCATTTTAAAAACATGTTAAAATAGATTATCTACAAATGGCATATTTGTATTTATATACTAGTGCCTTTATCCAAGGCGCTTTACATAGATTGTGCATTACATTCACCCATTCACACATCGATGCCGGGGGAAACATCGGGAGCAATTCGGGCTCATTCAAGTCAATCAGAAAGACCTCATGGGATTTTTTTTTGCCCAAGCTCCCGATAGTCTCAAGAATGACCTCTGATCATGAAAGGCTAAAGCCCAGTCCACATCAATGATTCGCAATGCAACAAGTCACAACTTGCAACCACTTGCAACAACTTGCAATATTATCCCAAAATTGTGCCTACCCGAGTCAGACCACTGCAATTTGTTACAGCTGGTTGCAAGTTGCAACTGCATGTGTTGGACATGTGACGAACTGGGTTTTAGACCTCTGTGCCTGAATTCCTTCTGTTTAGCCTCGCAGTGGCCAGACGTGAATCTGTAGGTGGCAAAAAAAAAAGTTTTGCCTTCGGCAGATTGGTCTGGCCAAAAAGCCAGGCATCCCCTTCATTAAATGAAAAGAGTATATGTTTGGGGTCATATCATTTCATTTGCTAAAAGAAAAAATCCAAATGACCCAATAAGTTCTGATGGTGAAGCTAAATTATGTCATTCTATTTTGTTATATATGTCATTTGTTTTTGCTTGTTTGCTCATATGATGTCTTTTTGATCTTCTTATATTCGTATTGTTAGTCTTTAACCACATGAACCTTGCATTGTTATTCATTATTATTATTCTAGTCATAATAGGTCAAAGTCATAATAGGTGAACATTCTGAGAAAATAGTCAGACATTCTTCAAAAATAGCAAATCTACAAGTTCACAACGCTTAACAAGGTGATGAGCTTCTATGCTATTTTTGATGAAGCTGATTTTGGTCTAGCCGCTGTAGAGAGAAAGTAGTAGTGCAATATTATATAGCTGTATTTTAACCCTTTTTTATGAAAGCTTGTAATAAAACTTTACTTGACAAGAGCATTATTCAACTCTTTATTTAACAATTCTACTGATTAAACTATGTGGAATTGGTGAAAGTGGTGACACAAAGAAATGAGACAAAATTGGAACTGCAAAAGCTGTTACGCTCTCCTGATTGGTTGAAAAATGGCAACTCACCCGAACATGTATTTTCTGTTTATTTAAGAGGTGGAGGGACAGGGAGACTTTTACTGAAGAAAAGCTCTATACTGTATAGTGAAAAACTGTATAGTGAGTGACTATAAAGTGATGATTAGCCTACTATCAGAGATATAGATAAAGCCCTCGTGATTCTTGGCTTATTAACCTGTTAAAAAGCCTAAGAGATTCTAGCATGTTCACATTTCACACACACAGTGTGACGTGCATGTGTTCGCCATGTTTTAAAACCAGATTTCACACCCCCATATGTCTCAGAAACACTGAGGAAGCTCGACTTCTGTACGTTATTTAAAGTGGTATACATTTGTGAGTGACTTAATTTGATATTTTTGGGTCCTTTTTTGTTTGCACCGAACACCAGAAGAACACTTTATGTTAAATGACAGAAAATATGTTTTTTGAGTGCAGGGCACAGAGCAACTGTGGTTCACAAAGATATAAATGAGAAATTGTAATATTTAGGCGGGTTGATTGTGTATATAGGCAGGGGCGGGGGGGAATGGTGTTTCACAAAGCCAATTGACTGACTTCTATGTAAACCAGAATTCATTAGCCCCTGCTCCAGCAGCCCCAATTTTCTAAATTAACTCAAACGGTGCTCATAACATTAAGCATGGCCGTGTCTATTACATTATGTCTGGTATTAAAAGGCTGAACTGGGAGGACATGCGTGTCAAGTATATGATTTTTCTCCATTTGAACTCCATTTGAGGCTCTAAGGCTGACTCCGGTTCAGACACTGTCATCATGTGTCCTCAGTTTTCTTTTTAGACAAAATATCTAATATGAAATGTTTTATAGCATATATTGTTGTTTCTCCATATTATATTCAGTTCAGGACAGTATTCTGTAGCACATTTGGCTGATTTAAAAACCTATTAAAGAAACCCAACGTGTTCACATTCTTTTTTAGCATGATGACAGTGAGACATGAGAGTGAAATGCAGCAATTGCTCGCCACATCCTCAAACCTTCTCATTGCAGCATGTTTTTAAGCGAGAGGGGAACTCAGATGATGTAAGAATGACACCCAGGCCACAGCACGTCTCTGTAACAATGACAACCTGCTGCTATGTGTCAGGAGGAGGAAACACAACAAACTGGCCTTATTTAGACATGAAAAACACACACACACACACACACACACACACACACACACACACACACACACACACACACACACACACACACACACACACACACACAAACAAATCCTCTATCACAAAGTTTGCCTACTTGAGCAGATCAAAGTTCACTCAAAATTTTAGGGATAAGACAGATCTGCTCTAAAACATGAACATGAACAATGAGGCAGCTCTACTGCTGTTTCCTTCTGCTGCTGCGTTATGAAAATTGTTTACATATACTTATTTGAGAGAGAGTGACATCATTTAATTGAGGTTGACAGCTAATCTTCCTGGGGTCCATAAAAAAAGCTTACAGAAATATATGAATACATAATTACAATACATTCTACAAGATTAAATACATGAAAATACACAATTACAATTTATTCTATAAAGTTAAATACAACATAATAAGAATAACATTCCGGTCATGTGGTCAGCTGTAACAAGTGTTTATTTAGAGCATAGTTAAAAAGGTCATCTATTAAACATCAGTATAGCCTTTATACAGAATGCACATTTTTCAGCAAACCGTGAAGGTACAACCGTGCATTGTCAGTGTATTCTATCAGGGTCCGGGCGAAGGCTGTATATAACATTTTGAATGACCTTTAGTTACTGGCGGAAAGGTTTTACACAGTACTGTACTTGCTCTCTCTTGCAGTGAGCTCTGCTGCTCACATACTGTACACATACTGTACACTTCATAGAGTTATCATAAAACCACCATGTCTTTTTGCAACACTGGAGGTCATGCTCCCTTTCTTCGGTGTCTTTTATACATTCAAGGAGTCACTATTGTGAGAAGGATTAGCAATCAAGTTAAATCAATGAGTGATTACACGCCGATTTGTCATAGTTTTGCTTACAGAGATGCAGCTCGTATTCTGCTAATCGACGTACATGTACAGTTGGTTTGCAGTCATTTGAAACGTGTATCTCTATCTCGTGTTTATGTCACAAGATGTGGCCCTGATTGATGTCTGAACCTCAGTGTGCAATTCCCCGGTGAACAATGAAAACAGAGCTTGGGGTATAGGATGCGCATTGGGTGATATCTTAACTGCAACATTTCAGTCTGCAGACCTTGATGTGACACTATCCCCAATGCAGGCATATTTAGCACAGGGTGACCTTGCCTCTTGGAACGGCCCGCTTTGGCCCCATGGGAGCCATTTTTCATCCCATGTTTCTTTTCTCTTCTCCCCCCAGTGATGAGCCCCCCCCCCCCTGATTCTATGCTTGCAAAATGGCTGCTGTGTGTGCACATGAACAAATTCATTAGGTCTCTCCTTTTGCCTTTGTGCTGTAAATAGAAAGTTTTACTTCTACAGAAGCTAATGTCTATTTGTGTCTAATGTATCGTGTATCTGTGCCTTTATCAATTTCTCAGTGAGACTGAAGCGCTTAAAAAAGAAGACAGCACGCAATGTGTAATCTAAAATCTCTGACAGTGAAAGCTGTTGTTTTAACCGTAGTCCAACAGTGAAGTTTTGGTGTGTGTGTGTGTGTGTGTGTGTGTGTGTGTGTGTGTGTGTGTGTGTGTGTGTGTGTGTGTGTGTGTGTGTGTGTGTGTGTGTGTGAATGCGTGCGTGTGTGCGTGCATGCGGAAATCGGAACACTTTTGACATATGAAGTTCGTACCCAAACTAAAACCTCCACCCTTCTTCCCCTCCTCCATCCCACCAACTACCCCCCACTCTCTTTTCTTCTTTCTATAATCCTTTCCTCTCTCCCAAACTCCATGCTTCCACCACCTCCATCCTTCCTGTCTCTGAATCGAATCCCTTCCACATCTTTCTCCATCCCCTCCATTTCTCCGTCCCTCTGCAAACGCTGCATTATTCTGAAAGCCAGGGCTGACAATAACGTGAAGTTGTCCTTATCCGAGTGCTCCAGCATGTGTCTACATCGCCTCACCCAGACTCACATATTAAAACAAACCAAACCCCATGCAGGCACACCAATGAAACATGATGACAATGTTCAGTAGACACGCGGAAATATGTTTAGATTGGGTTTTTTTGCCTGCCGCGGTCAAGAATGATGCAACATGGAGGAACAAGAACGTTAAGTTCAGAGCAGAGTTACTAAAACCTGGATAAGGAGAGACAAGGCATTATTTCTGCCGCGCTAACAGCTAATCGAACGGTAAGCTAATATGAAGGCAGAGCGAAGCGGCGGGTGCCTGAGAGTCTCAGTAAAAAATAAAAAATAAAGGAAAAAAAATCAGAATATTCTCCCCTCGCCTGATATCATTGAGGACGCGCTAAGACGTGTACACACGTCCTTTGTACGTGTCGAGTGGGTTCCCTAGGACGTGTGGAGCCGCCCTACGGACGGAAACGATTAAGTACCATTTCTTTTCCGCGGCCTAGTGGGAATGTGTGTGCATAACTGCACGGAAATCACACTGTGTTCATGATTTTAAGCATTTGGTTCCAAATAGACCAATCCTGCAACCTTTGGAAGGCAATCATAGCCAATGGGGATGGAATATCAGGAAGCGCACAGGCCCGTGTTGATCACATGAATATAGATATAGTGTATAATGTATGGATACAATGTGTACGAGTAATATAAAACAACGGCCTCATGGTGGCGCTATAACAGGCCGTTGTGGAAATGATTGGGGTTTGTCGTTGGCATCCAGGGAGTGTGTATGCACGGTTTGGCATCGACCGGGCCAACAGTGCTGGAGATTAGCTGTACGCAGACGGACGGACGGACACACACTGCACGGACATACTCTCCCCATACCTTCGTCTGGTGTAGACAATTGAAACTCAATTAATCTACCATAAGTCTTCAAAAACTACTAACTAAACTTATGTTCAAACCCACTTTAAAATTGAATCAAAACTAAAATTGAAAACAAAAAGACAATACAAACTAGAAATTGCTCAGGAAAAATGCTAAACGAGAAAATAACCTGGGCTCAGAGGCAGAATATACAGTGCATTTCGGAAACGGAAACAGCTGGCAAAAGTCTCTGTGAGAATCCACCGTCAGGCAGAAACCGCCAATGCACAAGCTCAAACTTTATAGTAAGATGCTATTCTCTCATTTGAGATATATTCAAAAGGCTAGAAGCCCATGAGTATTGCCTGTGAATGCCTGTGGAGGAACAACATCAGCGGTGACCCCATGTTGCCGGGGGAGAATGATGGAGTTGGCTCCTGTCTAACCTTGTGTTGGCTGGGCAAGAGAGCGGAGAAATAATGACTATAACCTGCAGCCCTATTCCCTGTGTGAGCACACCGCATGCACCCTCTGCACTCATACACTCATCCACATCCGCTAACTCTAGCTAGAGTCAAACACACTAGGGGCTGAATGCACACGTCTCGTTTTCACTGTTGCATTGGACAGGTTCTCAAAATGGGGTCCATGGGGAAATGTAATTATAGTAAAAGAGAAAAATGAGTCTCAACGCAAAAACAGGCCTAACTTTGATAGCTGACATGAAGCTGAAAGTTTTGATTGTGTCTATTGATTGATTGATTGATTGAATACTTAACAGTGTGCAAAAAGTACAATACAGTTATGCTATAAGAATGATCTATAGGTCCATTTGCAAATTGGAGATTTGGGTGCTCTATGGCGATGTTGAAGGAGGCAGGGAGTCACTTTGTGATGGCTGGTGGTGGTAGGGCATTCCACATTTTGGTGGCATAAAGTAGAATTAATTCACCCCCATGTTTGTGCCGAATCTAGGGGGAATGAGATCAGTGGAGATCCCTCTGGTGTTGTGCCCGTGGGCGTTACTCACTTTTTTGAAGTAGTTTGACAGTTACATGGGCACTGGTCCCTCGAGTATCTTGAAACCCAGGCCCATTGCAACTTCCTGTATACTCTGGAGTCTGTACTCTACCCTGTCGATGTTATACTATAGCTTTTATTGCAAGAAAATGCAATACAACTGAGAGGAGCGTGGCTGTTGACTGACAGGAGGCAGATGGCGCTGTGGGCCATCGCTCTGACACACAAGTGTAGCTCATAAAAGAGCTTCAGACAAAACCAGAGGAGAACAAAGGCTCCTTCAGTTGGAGCTGGGTGGGCATGCAGTGCCAGTGAGGGGACATGCTTTAAAACCCAACTTCAGCAACCTGAAGAAGCAACCAATTGGGTCCCCAAAGAAATATGATGACAAATTCATCATTTAATTGGTCTTCGATGCTCACGATAAAATACCACACATTTTTGACAAGGAACGGCAATGTCCGTGTTAACCTATGTGGCAATGTCCGTGTTAACCTATATGTGACTATTTATGTGTGTGACTATGTGACTATGACTACCAGTAGGGGAAAAAGTGGCGCTGTTGTGCCAGAAACGGAGAGAGAGATAGTGCTGCACTGTTGCCTGCTAATGAGAGAGAGGGGGGGGGGGGGGGGGGGGCAAGGGGAGAGGGGAGAGGGGAGTTGCACCACTCAGTTTACACAGGTGTGATTTTTTTCTACTCATATCATCATAGGAGCTCTGTGGGCAGTTCAGATCCCGTCCACCAGTGACATCATCGATTCATCTTACCAGGAACATAGTGAGGACCGTGAAGATAGGCTGAAAAGTGGTGAAGTGGTCCTTTAAGATCAAAATTTGATATCGTTATGTTGCTGTCGGGCAGAAACCTCTCTATATTTTAACTTTTTGTGTTTTTTCAGATCTGCAGATCTGAAGAAGGTCCGGAAACATTGCCTTAATAAAAGTGAAACTCATGTACAGAGCAGATACTCAGTGTGCGGGCGTATCTTTCTTCTTATCATTGATGTCCACTGGCACCGTGTTCATACACCTTATTTCTAGCTTTTTTCTACATATCTGCAGATCTGCAAGCTCGAAACGTGACGAGATCGAAGCAACACATTTTGAGCCTGTAGATCTCCAGCATTAGATTTTTTGCCGACAGAGACGACATCCACAGGCTCACAACACCTATTATTTGAAAAAAGACGATCTACAAGCTCACAGTGCAACGTGTTGTCATCTTGTGGATCTGCTATTTTCAAAGAATGCTGAAGGAAAGAGAATATATTTTCTCATGGGGTCCATTGAGTCCATCCCTGGCCAAAAACGTGTTAATTTAGGAGTCCTGATTAGAATCACTACTTCTGTCAGTCGTCCAGAGTAGACACTTCACCCCATGCAGAGTCTTTATACGCACGCACGCACGCACGCACGCACGCACGCACGCACGCACGCACGCACGCACGCACGCACGCACGCACGCACGCACGCACGCACGCACACACACACACACACACACACACACACACACACACACACACACACACACACACACACACTTGCTGTCTGCTCTGGATTCCTATTAGGGGTTGCCAAGGCAACTCCTAATATTCCCACTGCACAGAGAAGAGGTAAAATCTATAAGAACATGATGTGAACCTGACAGGCCCCCAAAAACAACAGCATAATACACAAAGGAGACAAACGGAGCAAAACGCTCCTCCCTGGAGAGCACACACACACACACACACACACACACACACACACACACACACACACACACACACACACACACACACACACACACACACACACACACACACACACACACACACACACACACACACACACAGTCTAACGACTATTATACAGTACGGTATACCCAGAGGTCCCAGACATAAATTCACCATTTACCTGTATTATTATCCATATAAGATTAGAACTTGTACCATACATGAAACGTTATATGGGTGGTGGCAGTGGTTTGTGTGCTTGTGTAGGGGAGACAGGGTATATGGTTGTCACACCTTTTACTCTGACTTGAATTGCCCAACAAAACGTCACATGATAATCACTCCTATACATAAGAAGGAAGCTTACGGTCTTGGCTTGAAATGGGTATAACTTTTTTCCACGTAACTTATTCCATCGGGACGTTATTAGTCATCAAAGTCGCCTTGACACATTGTTTGTGACAACAAAACGTCACATGATAATCACTCCGACCCACATAAGAAGGAAGCTTAAGGTCTTGGCTTGAAATGGGTATAACTTATTCCATCGGGACGTTATTAGTCATCAAAGTCGCCTTGACACGTTGTCTGTGACAACCGACCCCTTCACGGGGTAGCTTGTCACACTGCCCGGGGTTGGTTGTCCCTATAGTGTATAGTGAACCAATGGGATTTCAGAAGAAGTGATTAAAAAAAAACATTTGTAACTTTGTTTTTAAGCTAGAGAGACACACTAAGTTTTAAAATGACTACAACATCCCTAATAACCAAGGTCCTTTATAGTTGTAAACCATGTGTTTATTATGCCCTGTAATTAAATGTTAAAAGGAAGGCATTTATAATAACATAAAGAGCCTATAAAGCCTATTTGACTTAGGCTAATGCAGCACATTTTATGTTGTACATACATTTGTAAGAAATGGGTGAAGAAGGCATCGTTTTTTTAATTAAAACTTTGCTTTCAACAACAACAACAACATAAACAACTTTAATAGCCTGTACAATTTGTTATCTTAAACACTAAAGTGCTATAACATTGCCAGACACATTGTGTCTTCATAATGTGATATTTGAAACACTTTAAAACAATTCACTTCTTTCAACTAGCTTTAATAGGCTACTCTGCATAGGTAAGTGGTTCAACATCTGAAATTGCTTTCAAACAACATTTAAAGTGCATAAACATGTTTGCAACAAACATTAGGCTATACCTATAATAGCCTACATAGGCTATTTGAAACATCTGACCAACAGGATATTATCTGAACTTGGACCATTACCAGTGGCTGGAGTAGACAGAGGCTACTGGAAACTGAAGGTATAGGAGAGAGGCAGCATTATTATAGTTACGCAATAAACTATAGGCTTAATTAACAATCACAAACAAATATAAGAATACACTTCTGTGTGAAGTGAGCAGGGGCGTCCCGGTTCCGGAAAGCCTTCCTGCGTCCGAAACGGTCGAGAAATGACGGAGTTATCGTGTTGCAGCTTTCCGTGCTGGGACGCGTACAGGGACGCGTACACATACATACATACATACATACATACATACATACATAGCTCCGTAATGGAGTGGAGGCACCGCTCAAAAACTATTATAGACCTTGGACAGAACGCATGTGGTTGGAGAGACAGGCTGACAAGTCTGGCGACAGGCTGCTGGTTCCTGGTGGTTGGAGAGACAGAGAGGGTTATTATAGAAAACTAACAAGACTATAATTGACTAAATACATGAAATAAATAATAACACTTTAAATGACCTTGGATATTAGCTGGACATGCTACAACAACTGGAGCGCAACATAAACATGTGTAAATCCTATGAGCAGAGGACAAATTAGCTCATTTGATATTAGCTGGCCATGCTACAACAGTTAAACATGGTCGACATGAACTAACATGGACTGCACAAAAACAAGTTTCACCCACTGGTTCACACCTGATGCATGCACCTCGCTTACCGAGTGCTAAGCTCTGCCCACACAATGAAAAAGCAGGGAAATCATAGGTTCATAGCCTATACACAAACTAGTTGAATTGTGGTTGTGGCTGGTTGTCACAATCACAATGTGACAACCAGCCCCAAAAAGTCCCAGTGCTACCGCTGTTTAAAAACCCGGAAGAGATGCCTGGTCTAGGCGTTCTTTTACACAATCTCTAGTCATGTGTTCAAGACGGATCTGTCCGATATTTCATATTCCATCCTAATCGGCTAACATTGGCTTTCAAAGTTTGCAGGATTGGCCTGTTTTGAACAAAAAGCCTCAAATCATACGCAGCGTGCAATTTACGTGAAATCTTTCATGGACTTTCCTACTAGGCTGATGAATATATCCCACCCGTTTCACATTGGCCTGTTATAGCGCCACCAACAGGTGTATTTTAGCAAAACACATTTTTGGAACCAAATGCTTTGGCTCAAATCATCCAATTGCCATCCAAGGCGTAAGAGAAGAAATGGCACCCATTTCACATTAAGTGGGTGGATCACTGACATCTTGAGTTTGACCAGAGCCTTGGCTCGAAACGTCGTCAATAAAAGTTATCTTTTGGAGCATACGAGTGTGCGGGTTCCCTTCTCTTTTCATATTTCATATTTCTATAGTTTCTGCACCCATTTCACATTGGCCTATTATAGCGGTAATAGCGCCACCAGGAGGCCACAACCTGACCTGGCCTGGTGTATCTAGTTAGCACTGTGACAAGCAGGTCCCGTCTCCCTTATGTTACAGTATGTAGGAATACTGTATGTATGTACCGTATAGTGTGTGTGTGTGTGTGTGTGTGTGTGTGTGTGTGTGTGTGTGCGTGTGGTGACAGCAGTGCCAGTGATTCACAGAGATGTTATCTCTGGGGGATTCTCCCTAGGGCTTCTGGAAGATTCTGGGATCACTTTTGATTGACATACTGTATGCATTATATAGTGCAGTTTGTGTGTGTGCGTGCGTGCGTGCGTGCGTGCGTGTACATATATACAACACCTTCAGGGAACTTCCCATATTCACTTGCTTCCCCTATACACACACACACACACACACACACACACACACACACACACACACACACACACAGACGCACACACACACAAACGCACACACACACTGAATCACATTATGCACTCACTGTATGCATATTCTGGCAATATTATTCTGTTGGGTAATCATTGTATTGATCTCTGGATCATTTACAATCGAATTGGGAAAACTGTTTAGTGATGGATCAGTCAACAGTCAATCAATCAATCACTCACATGTATAAGTGATTGATCAGTCAACAGTCAATAAATCACCTTTAAAAGCCTGAATCATGAATTATTAAATACATTCCTCGATGTCCCTGCATGGTCTCAGACTCAGCTGGTCTCCACTAACAGCTGAGTTGCATATGAGGCTAAAACAGGAATAAAACATGTGAGATATATTACTAGCAAATAAGTGCTGGATATAATATATTGATATTACATTGAGATATGAGGCTAGATACATTGTGAGCGATTTTGGATATCGTAATATCGTGATTTAGTGTTGTCTTTTGCACCCGCTTGGCCGCTTAAGCCCTATTGTAATTTTGGTTAAAGTTATTTTACTTGTCTTGAATGGTCTAGCATAGGGGTGTCAAAAAATCGATTCGAATTAGAATCGCGATTCCCGTTATGAACGATTCAAAATTGATTCATAATTTCCAAAAATCGATAATCTTTTTTTTCTTCTTTTTTGTTAGATTATTTTTCTGGTTACATTTACAGGAGTTTTCACTACATGGTGTTTGTGATGTAATGTAAGCTTACCCTAATCACAGTAAACATCATGTCTTCAGTCATTTTCAACTTACTGTAGTATAGTCACTCCAGTTGGCTGGAGTAGATTGTGATGAAATCCTATGTATTGAATCGATAATCATTTTGAATAGAGAATTGTTTTGAATCTGGAAAAAAATGATTTTGATTTTGAATCGAATCGTGACTCCAAGAATCGGAATCGAATCGAATCGTGGGACACCCAAAGATTCACAGCCCTATAGCACCTCCCTATTTGTCGGACTGACTGCATAGTCCCTGCAGGCCGCCCCCTCAGGTCACTGAGCTGGACGGCTGACTGAGCTATCGACAAATGGCCAGAAACACAGTGAAGCTGTCTTTGCTAGCTATGCACGAGGACTTCATTGGAACCTACCGCCTACCGGTACTCCCCCTGCATATCAGACAGCAACCTTGGTTGATGGCTTCAAGAGGCAGCTAAACACCCACTTCTATTTACAATTTAGAATTTACAATTTAGGCATTTAGCAGACGCTCTTAATCCAGAGCGACTTACATTAAGCAAGAACAAAAAAGCATGGGAATACATCACATAAGAACATTTATCATGAAACATGCGTAAGCTAAGACCCTTTGTTTACATCTAGCATCCAACAATGTTGTATGCTAGATGTGAAGGTGTGAGTGAGGCCCTTGCATTTAACTCCTTTTAACTCCCCCCCCTTTAATTTCACTGTTTTAATCTTGACTAGATTTGAACTTGTTACTCTGTTTTGAAGCACTTTGAACTGCATTTATGTATGAAAGGTGCTAAGATGATGATGATGATGATTATTATTATTATTAAACCAAAAAAATAGTGAAAATAAGCAGGTTGTGAGCTTGTAGAGCTGTTATTTTTGCAATCAATCCAATATCAACACAATATTGGTATTTGGTAAAAGAAAATATATATAGTGCAATTTGTCTCCGCCAGGCGATAGTTGGCGCCCCTGTCCGTCCGTTTCGAACCTCTGCCCCAAAGTTTCCAGAACGGTCTGTTATATTATAGAGCTACCATGAGGCAGATTTTTGCGAAACACATTTCTTTATATTATTCCTACAGATTTTATCCAAACATCATGTAAAATTGGTATACCCTATAGTCATGTGATCAACGCGGATCTGTCCGAGTTTCCATATTCCATCGTGATTGGCTATTGGCTTACAGTCAGATTTCACAGGATTGGTCCGTTTTGAACAAAATGCCTCAAATGATGAACGCAGTGTGCAATTCACGTGAAAGTTTGCAGTGCACGCACATTCCCACTAGGCTGAGGACAGAATGCCCAGGAACACGCCCAGGGTGCTGGCCTGGTTCCAGCGAGCCTAGAATTCCCGCGTCCAAAAGGGTAGAGAAATGACAGAGTTACCTTGTTGCAGCTTTCCGTGCTCGGACACAGAGACAGACATACACACACGTACGTACAGGGACACACATAGCTTCGTAATGGAACGGAGGCACCGCTCAAAAACATTGTTTTGATATTACTCCTTCAGATTCAGTCCAAAGTCGGTGCACACACAATATGCATGCTTGTCATTCCTCTTCTTCTAACCATCTGGTTAATGTGGTATCCTTGGATAGAATCCTCTCCTGACAATTATCACAGCATGCCTTCAAGTTCCACTCCCTCTCTGGATGAAGTTGAGAGAAGAAAATAAGCAAATTAGGGCAAACTACAGCATGTAACAGTCTGCCAAAATCACACTTGAGGTTCAAATCTCAATTGGCATAATAAAATTCAGACAAATCTCTGTCTTGTTTTGTTGCGTTGCCCTCCACATTTTGACGGGCACAGCTGGCGGTCTCCATTTGTTAACTGCCAAAACAGCTTGCATGCCGTAGTTCTTAGGACAGTGGATTTGTGTTTATGTCTTGTCTTGTCTTGTCTTGTCTTGTCTTGTCTTGTCTTGTCTTGTCTTGTCTGTCTGTCTGTCAGTCAGTCATATATTTCAGGGGTTCTGCAGTTGTTTCCATACGCTATGGTTTGGGTTCAGATTGGGTTCTCAGAACCTAATTTACGCCCCGGGACAGGAGGTGGTACTAAACCTGAGTTCTGGGAAGACAGAACTCGCTTAACACGTCACTCCAAAATCTCCTCTGAATGTTCGACTGGGTGGAGCTATATAGCAACTATGAAGGCCATAGCATATGATTCATTCATTCATTCATCATTTTCATACTCCTCAAACCATTGAATGACCCATCATGCCCTGTGCAGGGGGGACAGGGGTAAAGACTATACTCCCATCAGAGGTGCTCAGGTGGCGCAGTGCCCACCATCGCGGAGTCTGCGGGTTCTAATCCATCGAAGAGCACCCGGCTTTGTCGAGCGTCTATACATACACGATTGGCCCGTGCCCGGGGAGGGTGATATTGGTCACTATACGTAATGCTATACAGGCTGGGGCCGGTACCGGTCAGCGGGGGAATGTTGGGGCGGGAGGAGTAGAACGAAGGCTCTACGTTCTGGCAGGTGAGCCAGTAGGATACGACAGCGGTGACAACACACAGAAATATGTGTGGCGAGGAATCAATCGCTTGACCACTCAATTATGGAGTAAAATTGAGTAAAAACAACAACATGGAATGTTTCATCATAGTATCAATAAATGTATCACGCCGAACATCTTGTAACTTATTTACTTTGTATTGATTTGCAGTGAACCTTTCCTCATAGGGGACTATAGTGGACCCAACCATGCCCAAACAATGCTGCCAAATGGGGTCAAGCCAGTGTACACCACACTCTCCTATGTGTGTGTGTGTGTGTGTGTGTGTGTGTGTGTGCGTGCGTGCGTGTGCGTGTGCGTGTGCGTGTGTGTGTGTGCGCGTGCATGCATGCGTGCGTGTGTGCGTGCATGCGTGCGTGCATTCCTCTTCTCTGGTATATTCCTGTTTTGCCTGGCTACAGCCCTGAATTGCTAGCCACGCCCATTAGAAATAAACTTCTGATAATGAAGTGAAACAAAATGAACATTCAGGCTCAGTGGCTAATTCCTGTATGTCTCAGTTTGTAAATACATCAAAGATGCGAATATAATCCATTTCTAATGGATGCCTTGGCCTGGAGGAGAGGTCATCAGGTGGTCTCCAACCTTCTTAGAGTGTTTCAACCCTCAACCACTACACTCTCCAGTTGGCGGGTCAGCAAGTGATTGGCCAAGTCACTGCTCCTCTCCTCCAGGCTTCCAGCTATAGACAAGTCCACGGAGGGGAACCCTGCACGCAGCCATGATCACTGAGGCGCAACCAGCACCGGGAGGGAGAGCCACCCCCGGCCAACAGGCTGTGGTTCGAAACCTGCCGGCCAGGTGCAGGACTTTAGTATGTACATCAAATAAAACTGTCTGGAGGGGCTTGTAAAATATATTCATAATATGGAGGATGGAGCTGGGGGGCAAGGAGAGAGTGACAATAAATAACAGTGTGAGTATCTCTCCTCTGTCAGAAGATT
>NC_139702.1:28894984-28902484 GCF_964188405.1 Protomyctophum parallelum | reverse complement strand
TAAAGTTGGAAAGTTGATCAATAATTTTGACCCACTATATTTTTTACCACCAATTCTGATAACACATCCTCGCACATCCATATATAACACGACAATGATCACATTGTGATGCATGGGAGATTGAGGGGGAAGGCGGGCTTATAAGGGCATCCTGGGCATAATGAGGACAATGAGGTGATCTTCCCACTACTAGATGCATCCTGCATCCAGAGAGGGAGGCGGAGGGGAGGGGGAGGTCAGCAAAGACAGAGAGACGACGAGAGTATAGCAAAAACATGACTCAACGAGAGAGAAAATAAAAGAGAGAACACAGTATTCGGAGCAAGGGACATGGCCACAATGAGAGTCTCTCCCTGTCATTGTCTGTCTTGGTCTGACAGAGGGAGAAAGAGAGAGAGAAGGAGAGAGAGAGCAAGGAAGTATAAGCAAGACAACAAGAGCAGAGACAGCGAGAACTAGGTTTACCTCAAGCCAGAGAGAAACAGGCAGACTTTAAGGAGACAAATCAATATTGGCATCCTGGTCCAAACGATGTCTCCTCCAGTGCAGTCACGATCCGTTAGTTGTGGTTCTGAACGCCACCGAATTCAATCACCAGAAGTGATGCAAGTTAACCCATTTTGACCCGGGAACGATTCTACAAAATGTCTTCTAAATCAGTTTTCTGAAAAACCTCATGTTTCTCAAACATTTTCATGTCAAGGACCCCCCAAAATTATCCGTATTTGGCCAACGATCCCCCATCTGAAAATATGATGTTCCAGGGACACCCCAGAAGCAAAGATTTTAGTTAAAAATGTTCGCTCTGAAAGAATATATTCAAACATTTGGGCCACATTTTCACGATTTTTCAAAAAGTAGCAGATCTACAAGCTCGTAGCGCGCCACCTGGTGGCGCGCTATGAGCTTTTAGATCTGCTATTTTTCAATAGCTATAAGTGGAACACAAAAAAGGGTTCCCGCCAAGAATGGGCTAAGAATACAAGTTATGCCCAGGCGGTGGCGTAACCGTCTGGGCACCCGACTGGTAATCCAGTCGCAGTGTGCCGCGGGTTCGACTCCCGAGCCCGACACGGCCTTTACTGCATGTCTTCCCCCATCTCTCTCCCGTTTACTGTCAGCCTACTGTCTGTCCCTTCAAAAAAACAAACAATAAAAGGCGTAAGCCGCAAAAAAGAATATCTAAAAAAAAAAAAAAAAGTTATTAAATCAACATGCATGCTCTGTTTCATGCCAGTCTGGCGATGGAGAGGCCAGACCGGTGTGTGTGTGTGTGTGATGTGTGCACTGTGCAGTTGTGCACTCACTGTCTGAGCACCGTCTGCTCATTATGTCCATGCGTGCCGTGTCCGCATGTATGTACAGTAGCCTACTATATGCTTGTGTGCCTAGTTAGTGTCTACTCTGTGCATGAGCATAAACCACCTCAGAAACAGCTGTCGGACAGAACCTGAAGTCTCCATATTTGAACTTTTGGTAGTTTTCGTATATTAATGCCCTACCTACGTGATCCTAATACAGTATCACACAAAAGCATCAAAGTAGCAGACAAGCTTGGATGCGTTTTGAGCTTGTCGAACTTCTACTTTTGCTATTTTTGAATTTGAATCCAGAATCCAACAGTTTTTTGGACATATGAGGTTTTCCACCCAACAGATACAATGTACTTTAGAGTTTGTTCTCTCAGAAATGGAGATGGTAAGGTAATTAAGATGTTTGGGTTAAGACACCTGTCCTTGTAACCAGATGGCCAATAATCCTACCATAACAGTCTATTCTGAACACCCCACCCTCCATAATAGTCAACCCACAAAACAAACAAAAATCTGAGCCACATGGGCAGCAAGCCAGCAGTTAAGGAATTAGTCATCATTAGGGTTTATCTAAATATCATTGTAAGATCCTGCTCATGAGCTATGCCTTTTTCTCACGGCCCCTGGAGGAATGCAAAGAATGGCACAGACTCACAAATACTGTACAACCAAACACACATATAGTTCTCTGAAACGTCTTTCTACAGTACAAGTTGTCTAACCTCAATGTGTTGTCATGGCATCAGGCGCAAACAAATCAGTCAGCTCCATATTATGGGCACAAAAGGGGGAATGTGAGGCATATACTGACGACATTTAGCGACATTTAGACATAGCGCCTTTGTCCAAGGCGCTTTTCATAGATTGTGAATTACATTCACACAAACATACACACGCACACGCCGCTGACGGCGGAAACCATGCATGCAAGGTCTTGCTCAAGGACACTTCGACACTAACTCTGGGGGAGCCCAGGTTTGAACTGGCAACCTTGTGGTTACCTATCCGGGCCACTCTACCCCTGAGGCACCTGAGCCACTGAGACACGAACCGTATACACAGTATGTATGCACGCAGCCACGCAGCCACGCACGCACGCACGCATGCACGCATAAACTGTTATACTATTTATACTGTATATACAGGAGAGTTGACTAATGGATGCTCTTTTACCCCGATGTTTTAGCTTGGTATGCATACGCAAGTATCACACCACCTGAGGCCTTTCACTGTCCATCCAAAAAAAAAAAGAAAAAAAAAGTTTCAGGTAATACGAGGTTAACTTTAGCACTCTCCCAAAAAGCACCTCGGTCGAGCCGCCGCACGTCGAGAATGCTAAATCACTTTCCTTACTCATTTCCAGAGCAAACTGGAAAGTGATTCAGCAGTGAAGCAGCCAGCCGGCAGCCAGGCATGCACGCATGCATGCACACAATACGTGTGTGAGACATTTCAAAATGCATTAGCAGAAACACACACACACACACACACACACACACACACACACACACACACACACACACACACACACACACACACACACACACACGCACACACGCGCGCACACACACGCACACGCGCACACAGGCACGCACGTCCAGCACTCTGGCTGCTGGCATATCTTTTTCTTGCTTTCACCCTTCTCTCTTCCCCTCAATTCTCTCAATTGTTCTTTCGCTCGTCCTGTCTCTATCCCCTTTCCCCTTTCCCCTTTCCCCCCCCCCCCCCTCTCTCTCTCTCTCTCTCTCTCTCTCTCTCCATCTTGACTGTAATGTCTCTTGACATTTGTGTTCATTTTCCCGTAGACAGATTTCCCATTCCATTTCTGCCGGTGTGGATGTCGGGCCCTGGGTGTCGTCGTACTTCATGGGCCCGGCCGTACATTCCACAGTTCTCTCACGCTCCAGTTGCCGGGGGCGACGACGATATACCGTCAGTGGAGGAAACGGTAAAGTAACTGAGTACCTTTACTCAAGTCCTGTATACTCACTGCACAATGTTGAGGTATACTTTCTTTGTTTTTCTTTTTTTTCTTTTTTTTATGTACATAAAAAAAGGATACAAGATAGGATACGAGGATACACAACATTACTGAAAAGAAAACAACAACAAAGAAACAAAACACAAGGGGGGGGGGATACACTATTCACTCTTGTACAAATTGATGCCATTTTTCCCAGCGTTTTGTTGAGGTACTTTTACGTTACTTGACTATCTCCATTTAACAACACTTTGTACAATAATAATAATAATTAGTGGAGTAGAAGTACATTTTACTCAACTGCAAATAATTGAAAACAGGGAAATGCACAGGTCAAGGCTGCACAAGTGCCTTGTGAATTTATATTGCTATTACAAAACATAGATTAACCAATTTAGTCTTAGTATTATTGTATAACTAACTGTACATCTGTACTATTTGGAAACTGTACAAATATATACTCAATCAATGAGACTTTTACTTACTAAACGACTTCTTTCGTTCGTCCCACAGCTGGTGCCAATTATGGGATGGTGTTGAAGAGCCGGCTGGGATGACGGCGAGTAATGGAGTCCGGGGGTCAGGCACAGCCTTGGCCACCCTGCCCGCTGTCCAGTCTGCTGGGAGCCGCTTTATTAAAAGACACCGGTGTGTGGGTTAAACACCACGATGTCAGCGGAATACAACACACATACGTGCACGCACGCAGGCAGGCAGGCACACACACACACAGATGCTCTTACAAGGTACAAGATTAGAGTAGGAGGCATGGCATTATAGACGGTCCTGAAAACAAAGTAGGCTACAGCATGTGCTATGAAGTAACTGGATCTATAAATAACAGACATCTGCGGGGTGGGTGGTATAGGCAAGTGAAGTAATTACCAACACAAATCTGGATGAAATAACTAATAGGCAGCAATAACTTGTACTGATACAAGGTTTTTTAGACTATGGTTGAAGATGGGGATACTAGTATTGTTTGCCATCGTGACTCATTATATGACTCATATATGGATTTGTTTTTACGTCCGGATACACACACCCAAAATAGGGATGGATGCTATACGTATAGAGCGATTCACAGAGGGTTTCCTGGGTGCGGCCATTACTGAGGTGTACCATTAAGTGCAGCAGCACTGATTAGCTACACCTGCAGGTCTACAGAGCACCTGCTCCATGTATTACACCTCAGTAATGGCCGCGCCCAGGGCACCCCTCTGTGAATCGGTCTATACCGGTAGGCTGTAGAACGTCGCAGTCCCGCCCCCTTTCATGACGACGCCAGGCCCAGGAAATTAACCCCAAGGCATTTTTCCCCATAGACATTTCAAAAAGTGTTTATTTTAAAGACCAACAAAAAAAAGTGTTGTAACCTGCCGTTTTTTTTCCTACTTTCTACTTTCTTTGTTTGGCCCCATGATTTGTCACGACAAGAGTTGGCTTTGTCTGCATGCGGCGTATAAACGTCTTTAAATAAATACTTTCTGAAAAGTCTATATGAGGAAAATGAACGGGGATTTATTTTCCGGGTCTCTCGAGGGGGCGGGGCTGCGACGCTACAGTAGCCTACATACATGTGCAGGGATGAGGAAACGGTACAGTCTAAATCATTCATTATAATGCTGGCCTAAGCTGAGGAAATTGAATGACTGTATCTATGCTAAACACTCAGCTCATGCCAGTAAACAGAGTGGAGGTAATGAGCATCTCTCCAATGGTGGTCTGCTGTGCATGTGTACGTATAATTTTTGAATAAGTGTTGAGCCAGTGCCACTGTAAAACCCTGCGGCATTCATTAAACCTTGAGTGTCCAAAATGGACCCGTTACAGGTCCATTTGGTTCCGTTTGGACACTCAGAGTTAAATGAATGCTCAGGATTTTACTGTGTAATTTGCTCCTCAAGGGGGCATTTTTTATGACACCGCTCTTAGCCGAGTTCATTTCAGCCTGGCTCTCGCGCTGGGGGAGCACCCCTGGGTATGATTATGACGAATCTGTGTTGGCAGCCTAATGCTAAATGCAGGTTTGTTTGTTGTGAACAGCCACTTAGCTTCTGTCAAAGAAAGGAAATAGACCTTTATGTACCGAAATTCTGTCTTTCTTTATGCACTTTCAAAACAGAAAGTGCCTATGAGGAAGCTGGAGACGTTCTTATTCTGAGAGCGGCTTCTGGCACAAGAATGAGTGGCAGGTGCATAACCACTATCTCAAACCTTAACATATTCTAGCCTCCGCTAGTGAAAGGGTTCTAAGGATAGCAATGGGGGGGGGGGGGGGGGGGGGGGGTCAGTCGCTCGGTCAACCCGAGGTGTCTCAAAATAAAAAGCAGTCTGGATTGTCATGGACACATTCATCCTCCCCAGCAGATGATCATGTGTACTGATTTAGTTTCCAATTAACCTGGCCTTTCGCCACCTGGGCTGGCTCCGGGTATAGTATATAGACAGAGTTAAGCAATTGAAAAGCATTCAAAATTGTAAATGTGGCTTTGTCCTCAATTGCCCTCAGTACCCGCATAGGGTCTAGGTGTTGTAAAGTAACTAAAGTAACTTATTACTTAAAGTAATATTATTACATTTTTCCAGTAACGAGTAATATAACTAATTACTTTACAATTTGAGTAATAATATTACTAATAAGTAAGACTATTTTCCAAAAATAACTAAAAATAACTAAAAGAATAACTACTATTTAAACAAGCCTCGGTGGTATACTGTAGGCTTGAGTGTTCATTAAACCATTTTGGGCGGGAACCCATTTTGAAAAATAGCAGATCTACAAGCTCATAGTGGCGCGCTACGAGCTTGTAGGTCTGCTATTTTTTGAAAAATCGAAGAACGAGTGAAAACTGTCGAAGACATTTTTAGAATCTGATCTCAGGTCAGAATGGGTTAATAGTAGACTAGGTTGGGATGGAGTTGCTTTGCAGGAAATGATGCGCACTTGTTTGTACATGTGAATTATTGGATGAGGAAGGGTGGGCCTTACATCGTCTGGAATAAACTGAGCGTGACACTTTTTGGATAAAAGATGCAATTACTGGGGACGGGATTTTTAAATTAATGAAGTAATAAGTAACTATAGTTACTTAAGTATCTGTAATAGGTAATATTATAATAATTATAGAGGGAGCCAGAACAACGATCTGGTATTTGTCCTTCAAATCAATCAATCAATCAATCAATCAAAGTCAATTTGTGATGACACAAATACAAAGGTGAAAATGAGGTGGAATTCAAATTTATGCCGTAGAAAAGAAGGGAGAATGAAAGAAGGAAGGAGCCTGGCCGGGATAGCAGCATGTTAAAATTAATTAAAAGAAGTCCCAGATCATAATGTAAAAAAAGCCTTCAGTATAATGCAGTCAATTAAACCATTTTGGGCGGGAACCCCTTTTGGTCTTAGCATTATGTTATGCTTTAGCTTTTGAAAAATAGCAGATCTACAAGCTGCTACGAGCTTGTAGGTCTGCTATTTTTGAAAAATCAAAGAACCACTGACATAGAAACATAGCTTTTTCAGAAAACTGTCAGGATGCAGAAGACATTAATCTGATGGCAGGTGACAGACTTGGGCTTTTTCAACAGTTTCTAAACCTTTTAACTCCAGACCAAAAAGAGTTTTGAGAAATGTGATCTCCCCAACCTAAACTAGTAAAAACAGCTGATATTTTCACGACTGTTGAAAGTTAAATTTTTTATTTCTTTTTGAGTTTGTGAACATTTCTGGAAAGATGTTTGAACTTTCTATTTAACTTCTGAACATTAGATGCTTTTCATGTTTTTTGATTTTTGATTTTTGATTTCATGTTAATGAGGTTTATATATTTTGGGGCCTAAATATATTAGAAGCCTTTTTATCAAGAATTGATCAATGTCACCATGGTCCACATACTGCAGGACAGTCAGTGTACACTGTAAAAAAATAATCTTTCAAAAGGGCACGTTGCTGTCCAGAGGGAAACGGCCTAGTGTCTATCTGTGCACACCACTAAACCTATTGTCTTTCTTCACTGCTCTACTGAAATCAAATTTGCACCTTGTTTGAAGGACTATTGCTGGAACATTTTGGCCCACCATTTTTTACACAGGCGGCCAACATATAAAATGCTCCTGTTTACGCCTCTGATATGTGATGGTTGCACACAGGCTTGCAATATTTGCATTGGAGTTCAAACATTTATCCACCTAAAATGAGTGTAT
>NC_139702.1:28874984-28889984 GCF_964188405.1 Protomyctophum parallelum | reverse complement strand
CTTGGGAGCAATAGAATAGTCCAGAAACAAAGGATCCATATAATCTTTTGCATTAAAGGGGTTCAAACCCCTTTAATGTATGGGAACACACAGGAGGATATAGCCTCCAGGCCCTTGCCTCCACAGTACGGCTATAACGGCGATTTCTGTCACTACCTGGAGGTATACAGGAATTCCCGAGCTATGGTCTGGAATCCTTTTCCAGCCGCCAGGAGTCTATAGTCGGCAGTACAGCGGTCATAATGCAAGTGCTTACGGTGCATGATGGTGATTTCCCTGTTCTTTTAAATATTATTGTTATTAACCCGCGTTTAATTGGTTTCACAGAGTTGAATCCGTTGCAGGAATCATAGTAATCTATAGAAATGAGATTCATATTGTGTGCTGCTGCTATCTTTTAAAATATAACACTATAGTAATATTGTGGGCATTATTTATGCCCGAGTCAATTCTTCAAGCTGCGTCTGCTAAAAGAAAAGGCATGGCTCTGGCAGGTAATACTATGTCCAACCCTTATTTAGTTTGAAGAATATCAGCGTTGCGCCATCAAACGGAAGACACAGAAGTCCCACAGGATCGACTGAAGAGACTGCCAGACTCTTTTGTCTTTTCCTCAGCCTGTCAAAGTATTAAATCAGAGTCTGGCTTCTAAGTATATACCTCCGTCTCAGTGTTTCCTGCATGTGACTAACAGCACTGACTGTACACAGGGAGAGATTCAATTGAAGCACTGCGGCCACTTATTCCTATAGTGTCTGATGTAATATGCTTTATGTACTGTAGGTTTGTAGTTCGTGTTTTGGTTAATATGTTGTTATTTACTGTATGTGAAACAATTAAGGAGCCTATACATTTTAGCAGTCAGTTGTCAGAAGAACATATTTATATTAAACTGAAAAGAAAAGAAACCTGGATAATGAATCAATCAATTGCAGATTTGTGGTTGCTGAGCTGATCAGTATAAAACATTTGTTTCCTGAAATAATTCCTTTAGTTAAAACATATCGTCTCGCCCAGGCTGGTGGCGTGACCGTCTGGGCACCCAACTGGTAATCCAGTCGCAGTGTGCCTCGGGTTCGACTCCCGAGCCCGACACGGCCTTTACTGCATGTCTTCCCCCATCTCTCTCCCGTTTCCTGTCAGCCTACTGTCTGTCACTTAAAAAAACCAATAAAAAGAAGGCGTAAGCCGCAAAAAAAATATCTTAAAACATATCGTCTCTGTCGGGTGGAAACCTCATTATGTCCAAGACTATTACTTTTCAGGAGTCAAATAAAAACAATATAGAGTTGTCCATGGCCTGTTGTAGCGACTGGCTGCTACAGTTTGGTCAGGGGCTTATTAAACGGGGTATGGAACCAAGAGGAATAATAATAAGCGTGTTCCTTCCTTTGCATGCATTATGAACCTCCTGGTGAAAACGCCTCGCTGTCGCAGTGTTGATTTGGTCGACTAAAACTATGACGTAGAACAGGGGTAGGCAACCTTAGGCACAAAGAAGGTGTGTGAGAGAGTATTTTTGGTTTTAAATAAACTATTTAAAAAAATGAGTAAAATCCCTCACATGTGTGTAAATTACATCCTGCATTCTACATTCAGTAAAACTGAAGTCTGTTATTGCCCTGAGTATAATGATCATTATAACAACGTGAAAGAAAATAATTATTTAAAAAGAAGGAAAACATTTGTGGACAAGCAAAATATGTTGTGTCATTAAAATTAATTAATGTTGATATGGCACGCTGACGATCAAAAAAATAAAAACATGGCACTTCATTTAGAAAAGGTTGCAGGCTCCTGACGTAGAATGTATGTTGAGTGCATTTTTCACTAATGAAAACTTAATGACAACTAAGCTGACTTGAACTGAGACTACATATATTGACAATTTCATCAACAGATAAACGAGACTGAAATGTTAGGGATGTTTAAATGTTAGAAGAGATCCAGTGGAACTAAAAGACCAGTGCTTTTATGTTTGGTTGGATTTTGTCCAAGGGGCGGTTATAAAAAGATTCAAACGGACTATTGGTTAGACCTACAACCTTTAATTTTTTTGCAATGGCAGATTTGTCTAGCTACACGTGGCTAAGGTGCGAGGAGCACCTTAAATCATTAATTCTCTGAATTAATGATCATTGATCAGTGTGTTTTGGGCGTGTAGTGTGTTTTGGGTAGTGTAGGCCAAAATTGGCACTGAACCAGCTCTCAAAATACTCCAAAAAAGGCACTCATGGCAAATCCTTTAGCAAAATCAAAAAAGTTTTTTGCAGAGTCCACATGAAATGGTCATTCAAACAAACGGAACACAACATAGATATATTTACAGCCCACTGGCCAGGGTGGCTCTTTCAAGGTCTGCTCTGCTCCCTACAATCCTATTTGCTGGGCAGTGGCAGGTGCTCCTTATAAAGCTATAGGCCCCTCCCATTTAGACCAAACCAACCCCCGGGTTGATTCCACAATCGAACCAGTGCATCAATGTCCAGAGACATCACAAATCTTTCATAAGCATAACACACATTTTAAAGTGTCACACACTACTCCATAATATAATCAAAGTCAAGAGTTCTCTAAACAAAACCCTCCCACTGTTGGCATGTTCCCCCACACCCCACAGCTGGTAGTTGCTCCCTTCAATGGAGTCAACAGTCAATTAACAACTTGAATCAAGCATCACACGATTTGGACGGCCCCCAGCCTGTGCTGATTGGTTGATTCATGGCTTTGCGAGGTGTTAATTGGATGATGACAGTAGTGTGGAGCACTGCAAGTAGAGGATTGATGGGCAACCCTGCGTGGAGTTAACATGGCTAAAATATATGTGGCTCTACTGTTAGCTCTAAACAGTAGATAGGTGTGTGTGTGTGTGTGTGTGTGTGTGTGTGTGTGTGTGTGTGTGTGCGTGTGTGCGCGCATACTGGTACATACCTTTGAGTGTATGGATGAATGTAATCTGGCTCATACATGTACTCCAGTGTAGCAGCTGAGAACTGTGAGATAAGCGTGGCCCTGGGCCATCCATCACCAACATTACCACCTAAGACAAGTTAAGGCCCCCGAGGCTCCACGAAGAGACCCAAGGACGGAGGGCCTCACATGCCCCTAGTGTCCCCCCACCATATGGGCCCATGGCGGCGGGTGGCCCCGCCCCCAAGTCCAAACTGTTCATATAGAGAGGCCTGAATGTTATTTGAACCCATTCTGACCTGAGATCAGATTAAAAAAATGTCTTCTACATCCTGACAGTCAGTCGTTCTTCGATTCTTCAAAAATAGCAGACCTACAAGCTCGTAGCGCGCCACTCGGTGGCGCGCTATGAGCTTGTAGATCTGCTATTTTTCAATAGCTAAATTATAACATAATGCATGCCAACACCAAAATGGGTTAACTCTGGGAGTGTATACAGTATACAACAAATGCACTGTAGTCAAATGGACTACACGTATACTTTTTCATTTGTTTACATTTTCACACGCAGAGTTGCTGGCCCAAACGGATACATTAAATCAATTCATATGATATAAGACTGAGGGTTAACTTCAGTTATTACAAATATGCTTCTGTATAATAAATAACTGATATCAATTGAATATGTTGACATCCAAAAGTAACGTATATACATGCATTTCACAAACTGTATGAATCTCATCACGTAGTGGGACACAATTATTTTGATAAAACAAAACATATCAAGTAATTAACACATCATAGCACAAATAGTGGTATATTTTAAAACGGGTAACGGGTGATTGAGAAAGAAATACTTGAGGGTTAGGCATGTGTGAGTCTGTGAGGTAACACTCACAGACTCACAAATTATGTAGACTAGTAATCAGACGAAAATAATACATAGAGCCTTTAAAAAGTTGGAATAAGCAAAATAAACATTTAAATAATTTGTGTTTGTTTACATACCTCTGCAAGATGATGTGCACATTGCCCATCATCATTGTCTCTCCAATGGATACAGAAACCCAAGCGGGGGTCATCTTGTTTTCCATGTAGCTATAATGGCCCACCTGGGTGGTTTTTCCACTCCAGTGCCACAGCAGCACTGGGGGATGGCAGCAATAAATCACATTGGTACACTGCCATGTGGTGGCATAATTATGATGGTGGCGGCAGCAGCCAGGAGCGCGATAATTGGGCCTCGCTATCTGTGAATGTGTGGGTATCGGCTGCGTTAGCCAATAGATTAGAGAAATGCCTCCAAAGGTAATGAGACTTGCTTTAATGCATCCTCATGTAGACTCCATGTAGTACTGTAGTGCCCGGCGGTGGCTCTGGAACAAAGGGATGAAAAATATGTTCTCACTATCCAACTTGACACCATGCATATTCATGCAAACCCCGACCGGTGTATATTTAATGTCAGGCTTTTCATACATTACACGGGCAGCAGCTACACATTACAATACATATACGCAATTATCCTACTGAGTATAGAACGTGGCACAATATTGCTGAGGGAGTAGCCAGCAGAGACGTATGGTGTGAGATTACAGGCAGCGGTCTGGAATTTACACATGGCAATTAAGCATCAAGACCCAGCAAGGCTAGGGTTAGTTCTGATGACTGACTGATGACACTGGCATTACTCAAGGTATTGGTAATTTAAAATAAACACACCTTATACAATGTATTCAGGTTTTGTTTTTTTTTCTTTACCAAAAGGGAGTGTTTGGCAGAAGCCTCAGCTTATAATGCCAGCCCTTTTAATATTCAAAATAGCTATAGAAAGGATGAAGATACAACAAAAAAACAAAACTAACATTAAAACAAAAACTCTGGAGGTGGCGCATTATGTCGTTTGTTCTCAACCTGTGGGTCAATGTTTTGTTGGGTTTTTTTGGTGGGACTTTTAAAACCTTTACCCAGAAGAAAGAAAGACCATTACTGCATAAAAAATAATCAACAAACTATACTATAACAACTGGTCAAACGTTGGTCAAATTGTCAGGTCGTCACGTCAGACTTCCACGCAATGTTGAAAAGACATCTCAACCAAAACAGCCCCTCAACACTGAGAGCCTTCAGCATTTCTGGGACGATCTCATCAACCCCTGGGTCTTTGCCACTGTGGAGTTGCTTAACTACCTCAGTCACTTCCTCCATGGAGCTTGACGCCGGTACCCCATACTTCCCAATACTCAGGCCCTGCTCCTGTCTGGGAGGGTGGGTCTGATCTCACTGGGTTCAGGAATTCCTCAAAGTGTTCCTTCCACCGCTCGACAACTTCCTTATTCGAAAGTCGGCCAATCCTTGCTGTACACAGCTTAGATGTTTCACCGCTTTCCCCTCCTGAGGTGTCAGGTGGGGGCGGTATTGATTCACAAGTTCACAACTATTACAATCCTTATAGGTCTAGGGGTGGAAAAGGATGCAATATAGGTGGTAGGTGAAGTTTTGCTTTATTAAAGGCCTTTTATTGGCTCTTTTAGGTCAACTTAAAGCACAAGTTTACATGAATTTACATTTAGACTTAATAACAAACAATAAACCCTGGCACAAATCAATAAACAATCAAAATACTTTTAACCTAACTTTAAGTACACACTCACTTACATCACATAAAATAAAAAGGACAATTAAAATCAAGTATAATCTTACTACTCTAATCTAGCCTATATCAAAAGTGACTGTTAAAAAAAGCTGGTGCCAGTAGTTCTAGAAACAGCTCACACAAGTCAGACTGCTTATCAGTAATCGGACAATCAGTCAGCCAAAGGCTGTCCTGAAACTCTTCATTTTAACATGCATTCTAGCGAGTTAAACCTTTGCCGAACATAACAGAACATAAAGTCCAGAAGGGTGTGTAGGTCAAGAATATGGTGACACCAAACTTTTGGGCACCAGCATTCAGACCACCATCTCCATGGACAGTGTCTAACGCACTGCCAATGAGCACAGGTGCTAACACTTGTTTAAATAGTAGAGAACCGGCAGATGATTGGTCCAGCTTGATTGGAGGCGGCATGAAGCAGGTAGGTCTCCCCCCACGCACAGGACCTGGGGCTGAGAGCTGCAGTCAGTAACAAACTACATAATACTTAACCATATTAACCATGTTTATTAAAACGGTTTTAGAATAACAGATTGCTCCAGCACCTTCCTCTTTCCACTGCTGATCATGTCCAGCGCATGTAAGAATTAAGCAATATCGGCAAGTGGTGTTTTAAAAAAAATAATAATAATAATAATGTGTTTATGTTTGACACATGCTGCATGGACGCGTCACCATGGCAACCAATGTCGCCGTAGCCGGAGGCTGTTTGCTTAACCCATTCTGACCTGAGATCAGATTCATACGAGGTTTCCACTGGACACACACTGGTCTGATTAACCCATTCTGACCTGAATTTTTCAAAAATAGCAGACCTACAAGCTCGTAGTGCGCCACTCAGTGGCGCGCTATGAGCTTGTAGATCTGCTATTTTTCAATAGCTAAAGCATAACATGATGCTAATACCAAAATGGGTTCCCGTTCAGAATTGTTTAACGATTTTGACAGCTACGGCGTGGGCGTCACAGCCGCCGTACTTCCTCGTAGCGGAGCCGTCCTGAAAACAGTCGTTGCTTAAAGTCCCTAACAGAGCGCCACTTCTCCATTGAACTTAATGGACGCAGTGGCATGTTATTTTCTATCGCCCTGTTACTTTAAAATGGTGTGCATGTTCTCGTTTGTGAGCAGTTTAAATTATTGTTAGCATGTTATTATTATTATTATTATTATTCATAATGAATATATTGAGAAATCAGAATTCATATTTTATAATGTTTTAACCATGACTTAGTATACTTGATTATCATTAGCGAAATCATCAACCTCATTTCCGAAACATACATATCATTACCGCAACAGGTGTTTATTTAACGTTATTTGAATACATGGAAACATGTATATATTTTTTTAAATACATGTGTAGAATCTATATATTATGTTTTTTCAGGATTGCCATATCATTTTGAAAACAAATCAGTTTTCAATGTAATATCTAAAAGATTGGGTTGTAAATTATGAAAGGTGTTGCGGTAATGAGACAAATCAATGAAAGTCTGATAAAAATGATAATTTACTATATTATTTCACAGTTTAAGTAAGTGTGCATGACTGTTAATAATCCATAAAACATATTTTCAAAATTATTATCTTTCCTAATGCTCTTGCCGTTTTCAGACTGTAATGATATTCTCTATGGACACATTTTGGAAAATATGCTAAAAAGGTGTTAAATTGTCATTAAATATTCTTAAATTAATATTCCCAAATATTTAAGGCCTTGTTTTTTTAACAATGTATTTATTTTCCTTTTTTACACACAAATGACAATAAAATAAACAACAACCATTACAAGACAATTTCTGAAAAACAAAAAAAACAAAACAAAAAAACAACAACAACAGCACTACTCCTCTTCAGCTCCATCCATTACATGTGACAAATTATTGTTTAAGACCTTGTTAATAATGCTTAAAAAATAAATTCCTTAATAAAAGTGTTTTGAAAATTTGCAAGATTAAATCTTGAAAACCAATTTCGTGAGAATGAACCCAACTAATGCTTAACTAATGTTAATCATTATATGGTGTTAGGATAACTGAAATTCAGGATCAGGACCACACCTCCGATGCAGCTACCTCCACCTGGTTCTCCCCCCGTTCTCGCTTTCGTCGTCCCATCCCCCCACCCTAATTCTTACCCTACTCCCTCTAACATCTCCTAACAGATCCCTAAGGGGGGTCTGACGTGCCTCGGGAGCATGCCGGATCCCCGAAGCTTCCCCACCTCGGCTCAAATCCCAGACGCCGCCGATGGCCCGTCGTGGGCCATCACCCCGCTGTCGTATTCATAACCATGCCCTTCCTTCCTGTTTCAATAAATGGTTAAACGTTTCCATTGGTGGTGTGGTCCTTGATAGTGAAATAATTATCATTTCAGAACCTTATCTGCAAGTGTTACCGTTAAAGCACACTCGACTGAGTCGCCTTGCTGTAGAAGAGATTGTCTAGAAATATTACAGTTGAACACAAATGGGCAGCAAATCGCAGCAAGGTCTTATCTTTTAGCTTGGTGTTATTTCAGAGAGCGCCTCGAGGAGTGCGTTGTGGCGGTGTGTGTGATGTGTGCACTCCAGGCCCATGTTGAAAGGTTGACCTTTGGAAGTGTTTATGTATATTATGTAAATTCTGCACCTCCGTTTTGTCTGTCCTCGGTGTGTTGGAAAACATAATGTGTTACCGTTCTCTCCGATGCACCAATCCCACCGGGTGAAATTCCCCGCAGGTGCAGCCGTAAATGGGCAGAATAAAGACGTCTCATTCTTATTTACATGCCTGCCTGCAGGTAGGTGTGTGTGTGTGTGTGTGTGTGTGTGTGTGTGTGTGTGTGTGTGTGTGTGTGTGTGTGTGTGTGTGTCTGCGCGCGTGCGTGCGTGTGTACGTTACACTGTGCAGCCTCTGGCTCTGAAACAAGCCATTGAGCTCCATTCAATAGCCAGTGAGCCTGGTCCATTTCTCTAGCTGTCCATTTGCTCGGGCAGTCAATGAAATACACTCCTAACTGTCTGTCTGCTGTGCTGTCTGAAACGCCTAACCCTGCCATCCATCTCCCTGCCATGGGGATGTACACTGTATCTCTTTTACAACTTTTACTCCGCAGGGAAACTTCACGGCGTGTGCATGCACCCTTCAGCACTTAATAATAATAATAATAATAATAATAATAATAACTAGAACTGCACTCTGTCGAGTGCATACTTGCTTGTTGCACACTAGTAGGCCATAAATGGCCTACTAGCGCGCAAGTACTTTCGACCGTTATAAACTGTCACTTTTGATGCGTATGCACCGTCCCAGCAAATTGTGCCTGATACGGCAGTGGTGCCAGATTACATACATGTATACACAGGAGCATCATTACCTTTAATCCTCCCAACACTAAAACATATCGTCATTACGTCACCATCGAAAACCAATTACACTCTGGCATTAGGTCCTTTAATCCACATATTACTTACGTCATCATTGAGAGCTAGTTATACATGTACTATGCTGGGACCAGATTACATACATGACCATATTTCTTACGTCATCATTGAGAGCTAGTCATACATATACTATATATATAATTTGTAAGTTGATTAGCGGTATACTGTGGTTACTTTGCGCCAAAAACCGAACCAGCCAACCCGCCACTTTTGATGCATATGCAAATAAAACAACAAATTTGTGCCTGATTTGCTGGGACCAGATTACATATACATGACCATATTTCTTACGTCATCATTGAGAGCTAGTCATACACATACACAACATGTACTCTGGTCCTAGCAAATCAGGCACAATTTGCTATTTTATTTTACAGATTATATATATAGTATATGTATGACTAGCTCTCAATGATGACGTAAGAAATATGGTCATGTATGTAATCTGGTCCCAGCAAATCAGGCACAAATTTGCTGTTTTATTTGCATATGCATCAAAAGTGGTGGGTTGGCTGGGACGGTGCATACGGACCGGGCGAAAATATTACTTCCGCGCCTTGCTTGCGCAAGTAATAATAATAACCATTAAGACGCCCTGAGTGAGAACAGGTCAGCACCAAATATGGAGATCTAAGAGTGGCAGCGGGGGCAGTGTCTTGAGTGTACATGGTTTGATGAGGATCCCAGGTAGGGCCAGGCATACATTTCCGGGCCTGTTGAGAACTCTACCAATAACGTTGGGGCGGGTCAGTCAAAATGGAGACATCGAAGAGGAACTACTGGTGGGGACGGATCAACATGGAATGTCAGCTCCATATATGGAGATCTAAGGGTTTGACCGACTGACTATGTGGCTTTGCATGAGGTTAGGGTTAGGGTTGAGATGAGATGAGATGAGATATACTGTATTAATCCCTGAGGGGAAATTGAAGCGTTATGCATTGAAGTGCATAAAAGCTAAAAACTACTGGACAGACAGAAGAACACAAAACAGACACAAATGGACATAAACACACAAGACCAGGACCACCAAGGACCATATGCCAATTGGGGGGAGGCAGTTCTTATGCATTTGCATTGAATAGTCTGATAGCAGTCGGCATAAAAGAAAGTCTGTAACGTTCCGTGTGCATCCTCGGGGGGAATGTGAGCCTACGGCTGAAAGTGCTCTTCCTATCCCGCAGCACACCATGGAAGGGGTGGGAGGGATTAGCCAGCATGGAGTCCAGTTTAACCCCGATCCTCCTCTCCGCGACTGACTGCAGGCTCTCCATTCGGAGCAAGTCGGAACAACGCACCGTTGGAATAATGAGCCGTCGAACAACACTGCACCCTGGGGGAAGAGCAATTACTGCTTCAAGCAGCACATGGCTGTCTCTTGCCCAGGACACTTCGACGCAGCAGCTGGGCGAGCTGAGCTTCGAACTGACTTCCGATTCTCCGACAGCCTCTCTACCCACACTAACCTATATGATTGAGTAGTGTTACTATCGTTTGTATGCGAAATGAATGGGCATGAATAGTTAACAAAAGAATACTAGAATTGGTAACTTGAGATTCAAGTTATAATCAACATGGATGTCAGTGGTTTATAGCAACTTAAATAAAATGGCGATGGTGCGCCGCAGCCTTCCCTTCCAAGAAGTCGTCGTTCTCGACGTCCTCAGTTGAACCTCCTCAATCACCTCCTTGTGTACACCATACCTCACTGTCTCTCTTTCTCCATCTCTCTGGTTCGAACCAATATCACATCTCCTCTAGCAAAGTCCTTCAGTCTGTTTCTGCACACTGTGTGCCATGATGGAGAGTTGATTTCACCTCTGGATATATAATTTCACTCCACCAATACTTCAGATTCTCATCTACACTTTATTTTTAGTTATAGGAGGTCGGATATTGGAATACAGAGAGGATGGGTTTCCAAGGACCACTGAGCTTCCTTTAAGTTTTAGAGTAGTGACCTGAAGAGTTCTGCTTCTGGCCCGTGACAAGTTGCACTGTGCAGGCGGATTGGCTACAACTAACTCGACAGTCCGTATGATACCTTACTTTACAAAATTACAAATTGATCCATTACATTAACCATCCAGCGTCCGTATTGCGGGAAAACCTTTCACAGAAAATTGCAGATCGATAAGCTCACAAGGCGACGTGTCACGTGTGCTTTTCACACGATAACAGAAAACAGAGAAGACAGTAGTGGCCGGATGGGAGCCACAGGTTGCCAGTTCGAACCCGGGCTCGTGTCGAAGTGTCCTTGAGCAAGACACTGAACCTTGTGACGGCCCTACCCCCATCTGCCTCACTGTAGGCTAGCCGGCATGCAGCCTGGGTGATTAGGGCAGAGTGGAGCAGGCCGTCAGGCCAACTGTGTACACCTGAGTGGGGTGTGGTTTGGGAGAGTATATAAGGGCCTCTCCTTCCATGCTCTCAAGCCAGCTCTCTTTCCTTCCTTTCAAGCAGTTGCACACCTTTTACAACACTCACACACAGCACACTCCATACATCCATACATATTTTAATTTATTATAATACATATATAATGTAAAAGGTTTGCCTTGTGTTGTGTGTGGACTCCTTTTTTGTCATGTATTGCCCTAGAGTGCATGACAACCTCTAATTGCTCCTGGTGTTCTGGTTGGTGCCTTGCATGGTTTCCGCCGCCATCAGTGTATATGAATGTGTGTGTGAATGGGTGAATGTAATGCACAATCTATGTACAGCGCCTTGGATAAAGGCGCTATATAAATGTACCATTTACCATTTACCATATGGGTTTTAAGGGTGCATATAAGCGTTAGTCCGATATCCCACTAATCCAACATTACTAACCCTGATGATAACCGCACGCATAAGCAACGGGTGAGTCTTAACCGGCCACGTATGTCAGACTAACGGTATGTCGGATTAACGCCTGCTCCCCGGTTTGGGGTTGTTTCACTGCAACCATTTGGCTACAGTAAGTTGTTTTGGTCTAGTTCATTTGGTTGCTTTTGCCATTGAAAACCTCTCAGTGAGCAAATATTTAATGATAAGGCAGGTACAGCGTTATATACATGAATCCCAGCTAATGTTGCCATATCTTGCGTTTGTCTGTTTGGAAATGGAAATGAGCTTCTCCAAGTTGTGGTATATGTATATAATAGGGCTGTGGGCAATATCAATATTCTATTGATATTTTGATATGAGACGATAGATATATCATATTATCATAATAATTATTTTCCTGTTAATAATTACAAAAAAGCTATGTAATCTATTACCCACTTAGTTATTATATAGGCACTAAACATATGATCATCAGTGTAAATATTTTGTGAAAACACTGATTGTCAGTCCCACACTATGATAAGAAGATATTATCCATATTGGGCTATTTATGAAACGGCAAAGGTGTCATTCTCACCTCAGTGATGCATTGCAGCGTGTGTGTGCGGTCACATGGCTCAATAGCACTTACCTCAATTGTGGCCAAAGGGCAAAGGTCAGCAGCATAGACAGAGACAGGCATCTGAAATACATTAGACACAATGGGGGGCCATATCTATTAGCATTGTAAAGGCTGTCACTATAGGGTGTGTACGAGAGAAAAACCAATAGGAGAGTCAACCAATAGACAGGACAGTTATGAGTAAGACAATATCTGTTGCTTTTTGAACGCTAAATTTAGCTGTGACACACACACACACACACACACACACACACACACACACACACACACACACACACACACACACACACACACACACACACACACACACACACACACACACACACACACACACACACAGTATACATACACATGCACACATACATGCAGAGACACACAGAGCACGCACGCACACACGCACACACACACACACACACACACACACACACACACACACACACACACACACACACACACACACACACACACACACACACACACACACACACACACACACACACACACAATGATGAGTCATTGATAGGGTGGAGAGATAATTTGACTGTATGTGTGTACTATATGTTCATATATAGATTTGCAGTTTAACTAACATGAATGCCTTTTTTACTATAGACCAGTGGTTCTCAAAGAGGGTCCTGGGGCCCCTCAGGTCTTTGAGGGGGTGACAGGGGGTCCACAGCAAATCTATAGATAACATAGTAATATAGGTTATATGGCTGTAACCTATAGGCTTATAATACTGTACATCAGCATTTTGAAAATAGCCGATCTACAAGCTCACAGTGACACCTTGTGAGCTTATAGATCTGCTATTAAAAAAAAAAAAAAAAGATTACACCACAAATCTTGTATGGGGGTCCCTGGCACAAACTATTTTCAGATGGAGCAAAGTATACATTAATTTGGGGGTCGTCGACATGAAAAAGGTTGAGAACCACTGTACTAGTGTAGACACAACAGATGTTTGCTACCTACAGTATACCACCCCACAACAGTCCGCATTTATATAACCTCACTCAGCCTTCTTCTACACATAAAAGCAGACAGGCTGTCCTCATTGGTCAATTAAGTAGAAATGAGTATCACTTTAATAATGTAATTTCTAATAGAGGCGCAAAGGCTCCAGGCTAAGGCTGTATATACATTGGTTCACAGCGAAGATATGACTCTTTTGTTTGGCCATTTACCAGCGGCGCAGTGACCAATCTCTTTGAAATTGCTCCCACCGCAAGACAAATGTATAGACATTTTATTGCTCATTTATTATTTATTTATTTATTGTCTCATTGCTTGTTCTAAAACAAACAAATGTGCACTACAATTAAGCCATATATCACAGTTTAAGCATATCCTGGAAAAAAGTGTGCTTTAAACTATGATAGATAGTAGAGCCAAAACCTTGGCACAGAAACCCCGAGACTGGATCTTGAATATAATATAGACGATATTCTGAGAAAAATGGTCAGAATATACTTTGGTCCCTCCAGTCCCAGACAGTATATCTCCAAACCTACCTAAATGATATAGCCTATACGCTTCCTATAGGATGAACTCTAGCCACAGATTTTAGTGACCCCACGACCTTTCCTATAATTCCGCCCTTAGTCTAAAATGCAGTATAGCCTGTCTTGGCCAGCCTCTATAGCGGGGATTCACTGAAGAAGATTCCTCCGAATCTTCAGGCCAAGCCAGGCTACAAATTCAAGCACTGGGGTCACTGTCCATCTGAAAGCCCCATAGACGGAAGTATTTGGAATTGCGGTAGCCAATGCATGAGAGAGGGCGAGATCCATTTGAGCCGCCTGGTCTATACCGTATACCGTATATGCTTCAAATGACAAAATGGTTCAAATAGGCAGATTTGCCGTGAATATGTCTGTTTTAGAGGTACCTTTGCCATTTCAACTTACTTACCCGGTACTTACTTACTTACTTACTTACTTACTTACTTGTGGCTTTTATGTTACTAGAGTGGTGGCCTACTTGGAACGATGCAAGTTGGAAATGCATGTCTCACCCAGTTATTATACCTGTGTCCCTTTTATGCCCATATATGGAGTTCTTTGTCAGGCATGCCCAAATATGGAGTCAATGCAGATGTCAGAATGATGTCAGAACAGGCCAGCTCCATATATATTAGTCCAGAACCCGGGAAAAGGCTTTTGTGCTGGTTCTGGACAGGTGGCTATCCGACGGACTCAACACCTAGGCACTGCACTCCTCGTGGGGGTATGGAACGCCGAATTTGAAGTCGGTGGCGTGAACAGTTTTTGACTCACGTGGATTACAGATGTACACGCGTAGTAAAGAGACTTGGTGCATTTATGGATAGATTTCACTTTAAATGTTGCTGTTGTTTACAATACTATAGACCGGTGCCCGGCTGTAGAGCATGGGTCGGTATAACGATGGAAGGTGGAGATCCACGCCCCCGCACCCGGCTATGCAATACCATGTTGTATCCGTCCATCCATCTGTCTGTGTCCCAGTGTTGTTTTCGTCGACTAAAACTAAGACGAAAAATGTTCGTCGACTACCTTTTTCCACTGACGAAAACTA
>NC_139702.1:28824984-28872484 GCF_964188405.1 Protomyctophum parallelum | reverse complement strand
ATCACTGAGGATACGTCCCAGGTGCATCCATTTATGTATGTATTTTGTTATATTATATATATATAGGCCTATATGCTGTGAAATCCTGAGCAGGGCCGTGCGGAGAGCACCGCTCATCTGTGTGCAGGTGCCACATTTTTGGGGTGGTCTTTTTGTGGGGGTCCCTCGCCATTTCACAACAGAAACGTAGTAGCCTATACATTGGATGTCTTGTGGCATGCTAATGGAGAAAAATATGTTCCACAATAACTTGGCCCAGGACATTGGACAGTACAAAAAAAAGCAATACGTTCTCATTACCGTGTAAAAATGAAAAGGGCCACGGATGTTGGGCAGGGAAAGGGCACTTTGAGGCAAAAGGGCAGGCCTGTGCCTGCCCAAGCTGCACCAACACATGAACAACTCTCCCTGCATGATCATGAGAATGTATTTAGCCTGCAGCTGGGACTGGGCCTTTCGGTTCATTAATTCACATGTTTTGTTTGACCACACAGGACATGTGTGGAAATTATGTTGCACAACTTCCTATATATACAGGAGGTCAAAATCATGTCCACCATTTGAAAATGAAGGTATAGGCCGTTGCAAATGCAGTTTATAAGTTTGCCACCCCAAAATTAAACAATAATACAACAAAATTGGTTATAGGCATGCAGGCCTATCCCCTAACCAGCTGACATTGTAACATTTGAAATTAATTAAATTAATACAATATCGGCCTTTGCTTCATTAAAGCCTCTTATACAATTAGGGAAATGCTATGGCTAGCCTATATGCTCAACATTTAGAAGGCAAAGCAGGAGCATTTCAATATTGAGACTCGGACAGACACTCCCCCCTTCTCTCCTCTCCTCTCCTCTCCTACTCTCCTCCCTTATACTCTCCTATCTCTCTCTCTCTCTCTCACTCTCTCTCTCTCTCTCTCTCTCTCTCACTCACTCTCTCTCTCTCTCTCTCTCTCTCTCTCTCGTGCGCGCCCAGTCGCTCTCTTGCTCTCCCTCTGTCCCAATGCACGCCGCTGACCGACTCCTCGAGGATAATACAGCTGCCTTTTCTTTCCACCTCCTCAGAACGGACCGTAGACTGCCCTTTGCCACGGGAATCTCCTCCTCATAAGGTACAGTAAACCGCCAAAACCTGCCAATTTCGCTCGCAGATGGTTGAGTGTTTTCTGGGAGAAGTCGTGTACACTTGTGGGCTGTTGTGTGTGATAGCGTTTTGTTTGAAGAGTGTGAACGCTGAAGATAAGACAGCTTGCAATGCTGCGCGGTGCAATGTGCATAATATCTGGTCGGTCGCTCGCGCCTTGTGCAACGCAAGGGGGAAACCCACCACTGGGCACTGCCAAATGCGCATCCTCTATTGCGCGCATTTCTTGACGGAATCTCTTTCCCTATAGGTTTAAAGCGTCCGTCATCTTAAATTCCCATGTCTTATTTAAAACAAGAGATGTCATATCGATATAGGGGGGGTGGAAGAAGAAAGAGAAACGCGGGGTGAGATTGAGATTTGGGAGTTATAGCGAGAGCCAAGAGGGACTCGGACGCGCGATAAAAGCTGCCGTTTCCCAGTGAGAATAAATCACTCCTCTCCGAAGAGAATTAGCGTGCCATTGTCGACATCTGTTGAATAATGTTCCAGAACCATATACAGTACAGTTGACTATAGCCTTATTATGCGTGTCCGTGGACCCCACTCCACTGCTCCTGGCTGGAGTTGGGACGGGCCGGGGTGGTTGTTGATTTGCTCAAACGCAGAGAGGGGGACCTGCTTCGCTGGTCCGGTCCGGAGCAACACCCAAGCCTGCAGCTGTCCGGTGCTGCGTGCAATGTGCGTCTGTATCTGCCCGCGTCCGACTCCTGATCAGGTCTTTATCAGCGGTTTTGAACCAATTAGGGCAATATGCTATAATTAGTCACATATAATTGCCTGTAGCTATATGGTTTATAGTGATTGATTTTCCGAAGGCGCATGGAATCATGTTAAGATGAAGAAGGCTACATTTCCTAGATATCCAATTGGAAAGCTGCATATGGGCTTGATTAGTGTAAGGGGGACTCGAGGAGGGGGTGGTGGGAGTGAGCATATAAAAGGAGGGGGGGGGGGGGTCGGCCATCGTTTGATTTATAACCTCGCCAATGCGCACTGTACGCGCACAGCTCGAGGCTGGCTCTATACTCGCTGTCATCTCGCCGACTGATAGAGAGTAGCTCAGTAATAATACCGTGCCGGTCATCGCCACATATCTGGCCATGCACCGAGAGCACTGCGCCTTGGCTTCATGATGCCCCCATAACCCGCGGCGAGCAAACACCATATGTGATGATTGCTGCAGAAAGCAATCTTAAATGAGAGAAGCAATGTGACAAGCAAGTAAAATTTGGACATCCAACAATATGATTTGAATCCTGCATGTTTTGATCCCATGATTTGATTGGAAATTCGTTTGCCTGGTAGTGCAACAAGCTGATTCGATCAATGCATCCTTTTTATTATGATTATTATGTTGGTTTAGTAGCACAATCGATCAGATTGTATGTTGGAAGGATAGCCTACTTGGTACAGATAGAAATGTTACTGGTTGAAGTCAAGTAATCATTTCTTGTTATTTTGTCCAATAGAGTGAGTGACAGCAGCATGTGACAGTGAAATATTATGGTGACAGCCAATAAGTTGTATCACAATGATTAAATGACTGCAGGAGAGGACAAAATAGTTACCAGCCCACCATCAACGTCACCGCCATGTACAGTGTATATCACCCCTACTTCCGTCTTCATTATATCATCATCACTCATTCACAAATTGAGACTGCACCTTAATTTATAGATGTCACAAACCAGTCGAGTAGCCTATATGCAAAGGCAAAAAGCTCCTTCAATCCACGTCCCTCTCGGCTCCTCTATGCAGCAAACAGTGTGAGTGAGCGGCACTGAAACACATCAGGAAAGCTCTATTTATGGCTCAGCGGCCTGAGGTCTCATTCATAGATTATGTATAGGGTTATGTGGGTTAAGCACCAGCTCAATGGCCTTAAAAGTGTCTGCCCTGCAGGTCCGGGTTCAATCTCCGGCCGAGTCATACCAAAGACTGTATAAAGATGGCACCAGTGGACCCCTTGCTTGGCACTCGGCATCAAGGGTGTTGGATTCGGGTTAAGTACTTGCCACATACTAGCGACGTGTCCAGGCTGTGTATATGAGGCTACTTGTACATCAAGCTGCCTCACACTACGGAAACAGGAGATAGGGCTATGCCACATGCAGGTGTTTTGATTGATTGAATACTTTATTAGTCAGACATGTAAACGCACACACACACACACACACACACACACACACACACACACACACACACACACACACACACACACACACACACACACACACACACACACACACACACACACACACACACACACACACACACACACATCACAGTCACACACACACACACACACACACACACACACACACACACACACACGTGTATTGGCAGATGTGCACGTACTTTAGACGTAATGCATGTTGAGTGTACATTGCCCAGACTTTCATTTGATTAAAAACAGGCTTAGAAAATGATGGGTTTGTGCAGCATATGCATTTTGAAGGATTGCCGGGATATAATGTAACAGTTTGATTGATAAAACCATAAACCTGTATTTGATTTGAGCAATTCTAGAAATACAGCGGACTGAACAATTCAACATATACAGATACATTGCAGTCCATGTTTCTCCAAAGTGTAGCTGTTTATTTATACTGTAGAGAGACAGGCTGTTATGTTATTGACAAACTGTTTGGTCCTATTAACTGTACATGAGCTCTTCATAACTATATGTTAACCACTGGAGCCATGCGTTGTGTGATGCATAGTGAAAAGAGACGATCTACGGATCATGGCGTGTTGTGAGCTTATCTGCTATTTGTGGAACAAATGAAAATGAATAAACGGCACGCAGGCTCTTCCTGAGGCCACTGGGGAGTTCCCGGGCCAACCAAAATACGATTGTGATGTCACGAATGATGTTGTTAGCGTGTAGAGGTAGAGTGGGGCCGAGCGGAGACGGAGAGAGAGAGGAGCCAACATACTGTTGATCACATCAGAGCTTGCAGGGGCAATCATGACCAAGAGACAAACTGTCTGGAAGACCGCAGGGTGACAGAGGGAGAGTGAGGGAGATGAGAGAAGAAAGAAACGGGGAGGGAGGACAGGCAGGCAGGCAGGCAGGCAGGCAGCTAGGCAGGCAGGCAGGCAGGCAGGCAGGCAGGCAGGCAGGCAGGCAGGCAGGCAGGTAGGCAGGCAGGCAGGCAGGCAGGCAGGCAGGCAGGCAGGCAGGCTGGCAGGCAGGCAGGCAGGCAGGCAGGCAGGCAGACTAGCCAATCTATACATTGACATTGACAGACATTTGTGTTTTAATCAGGAAAACCTTATAACAACAAGACCATTCCATTTTTTAGCTATTTGCTGTGTGTGCGCACGTTTGTTCGTAGGTAATTGCATGTATCTCATTGCACAGTCTCACTCACTCCACAGACACGCACTCGTATGCACGCACACACACACGCATGCATGCACATGCTCTTTCGCAGCTTCACATTTCTGCTCACTCTCTATCCCATCAGCCTTTTCATTTGTCCTCTCTGTTGTTCCAAAACAAATATGAGAAATGTGTGTGTGTGTGTGTGTGTGTGTGTGTGTGTGTGTGTGTGTGTGTGTGTGTGTGTGTGTGTGTGTGTGAGAGAGAGAGAGAGAGAGAGAGAGAGAGAGATGCCATTGCCAACTCTGTTGTGTGTCTGCAACAATAATGCCAGGCAATGGGGAGGGCAACAAATCTTATCGCAGCCCTAATGTTTTTCCGCTGCCATTGTGAAATACCAGACTGCGGCTGGTGTTGATAAGTGACCAAGGAAAAAGAACACTATTGGCTGTTTCTAGATGAAAGGAGGCTTAGAGAGAACGGGGGGGGGGGGGGGGGGGGGGTGGTTGGGGGTTGTGGGCATGAGAGGAAGCTCCAGGGGGGGTCCGTGCCAATGAGAGAAATGAGAGAGATGGAGAGAGCGAGAGAAGGAATGAAATATGATCTGTCAAATTGAAGATATCGAGGCAGATTTTCAGCTAACCTGTCTTCACGGCTTGACATTGTGTTCATTGTTGTCTCCACCAGGCCGAAGGCATGGGGGAGAGCATTTTTTGCACTCCGTCCGTCCGTCGGTCCGTCCGTGTACAGCTAATCTCTGCCACCGTTGGCTTGATTGCAGCCAAACTGTGCACACACATCCCTGGATGCCATAGCTGAACCTCTGCCCCAAAACTTTCACATGGGCCTGTTATAGCACCACCAGGAGACAGATCACGCAAATTGGTATATAGGGCTCCATTTTCGTCACCGCTAAACCCCTTATCCCTAAACTTCTTTGCCTAAACTTCTTAGCTCACAACGTGTCAATGTAGATTGGCTAGTTGAACTAAAAATGTTTTTCAAAATAGTAAAAAAAGGCAAATAAGTTTATAGGGATAAGGGGTTTAGCGGTGACGAAAATGGAGCCCTCTATAGCCATTAAACGAAACGGGTCTTTCAGATTTTTCAAATCCCATCCTGATTGGCTAACATTGGGCTCCAAGGTTCGCAGGACTGCTCCGTTTTGAACAAAATGTCGCAAATGTGTGATTTCACCTCATCCTAGTGGTGGCGATATAACTGGCCGATTCATGTTTTCACCTATAACTAAACCGATCTATGTACAGCTTTGTATGCACACTCTCTATAGAGGCCAAGGGAAAACCTGCATTTTTCACATCTGCTCCTTATAGCGCCACCAGGCTTATGTAAAACACATGTTTTTATATTACTCCTTAGGATTTTATCCAAATTTCAAGCAAATCGGTATACATGATCTCTATAGTCATGTGATCAAGACGGGTATGTTTGATTTCTCATATTCTATCCTGATTGGCTAAGATTGGCTTCCAAAGTTTTCAGGAGTGGCCCGTTATGTACAAAATGATCATCAACGCAACGTTCAATTGCAGTGAAACTTTGCACTCATATTCCCACTAGGCTCAGGAAGAAATGCCACTTGATATTTTTCAAATGAGCCTCATGGCGGCGCTATAACTGTCCGACTCACATCTTTACTAGCCTCGATACCCAGGCTTTCATTTCGTCTGCGCGAAAAATGAAAGCCTGGATTTACGCATGGGCTGCACTGGTCTAAAAGTGGGATCGCTCCAAATTACGTGACATCAGGGCTCTGAGCGGTGTGCACCCCTCAAAATAACACCGTGAGGAAATTATTACCAGTGGAATTCAAACGAGGCTATGCGAGGAAAAAGGAGAATGGCTGAAGAACCCACCACACCGTCTAAGAAAGAAACCAATGTGTGCCGACTCTGTGGAAATAACTTTGACAGTCTGTTAGAATGGTATACTCCAGCAACCCGTGGTTTCTGCTTCTGGTTGACACAATAACAGTGCTGCACTGGGGGGGGGAGACCGGGGCTGACGGACAGATCGGTGAACCAATCAGGGTGCGCGTTTTTCTGAGCCGCGGCCCTCCCATCTAGGCCAGAAATGTCTAGCGTTAGGTCAGGCTACATCTTTACATATAACTGCAAAATAAATAACAACTCTGCCTTTTCGAGTGTCACCAGGAGGCCAACTTATGTGCAACACTTTCTTTATAGATTTTATTAAAATATCAATCCTGGTGGAGACCTGTTCCCCGAGTGGCACTTCTTCTAGTTGATCATATAATCATAGTAGGTTGACCAGATGTCCCCCTTTGCGTAGGACAGTCCCTCATTTCCAAGACTTTTCAGTCGTCCCACAAATGCAGACCCTGTCCACATTGTGACTGGTGGCAGCTATCAGTGTTTAATGGTCTACTAGTTAGTCCCCTAATAGTTGGCTCTCAATTCTTGCAAGATCTGTTTTTTAAGCATGTTAAAATAACATGAGAAATATCCTCTAGGCAGTCTAGGGCTACAGTACCAAGTTGGCCATGACCAAAAAATGTTAAGCTAAATGTGAGACGCCATGGGGTTTAATAACAAAATGATAGGCAATATTAGGCCTATGGTGGAATATGACATCAAGGCATTTATTTAATTGAATACGTTGCTAACCGTGTCCCGTCCCATTCATGTTCTCTACCTTTCGTCTGCTTAATCAGACATTGTTTCTTCTGAAGCAAAATGGTGAATCCTAATTAACAATTGAATTGTCGATCATTTGAACAATGAAAAGTATGAGCACAGAAATGCTAAAGAGAAAATGCGATTGGGACTCCGATGTGTTCAGGGCACATAAAGTGTTCAGGGCAACAGTAGAATAGTTAAGTGTCTTTGGAAACATAAACTCTATATTCATAGGTGGCAGGAGGCTCCCGGGGTCTGTCAATAAATAATATAATATCATAGCTGAATGTCCAGAACCATAGTCACAAGCTCTTGTTAATCAGTACTTTTCATTGGTACAATATTTATTTAAAAAAATAAAGGGAAGCCCCGCACACTCAGGCATCGATGCCTGAACTTCAGTAGACCGAAAGCTTGCAAAATAAATACTTTCATTGTGTGCAGATCTTGAGTGTGCGGAGCTTCCCTTAATTCTTTTCATTATCCCTTTGTGACTCCAGCACCTCACTTTTTCAGCAGATGAGCGTGGTTCTTTTTACATTTTTGTCTGAAAGGAAAAAAATGAAATGAAATATTTCTGCCAGACAGCTACAAAATGTTATAAAGTATAAGTGAGTTTTCATCAAGGCTCACCATATGATAATAGCCCACGAAATAACCATTGACTTCACAATGTGTTATATTGTAAAAAAAAACAAAAACAAGCTTATGTTTGGAAATACAAATTTGTTCCTAAATGTCCATGCCTGGTTAAATAAAATGAAAACAATACAATATTGTGTACTCATTGAGTGAGTCCCTCATTTTGTGTTGTCATTGGGAACAGGATGTGATGTTAGTGTGCATTATTTTCCTTGACGTGACGTGATATAATCTCCCAATACAAAATAGGAGCGCAGGTCTACTAGGTAGACAAACGTCCTGTGAGTGGAAGGTCACCAAATTGAATCCCCGGCTAAAAAGGAGCCCAAAACGTATGATTAATGCTCTCCCCTCGCTCAACAACACTGCAAAGTGTCCTTCTGTAGGACGTGTCTGCATACTATACATGTTCATTATATCATCTTGTGTGTACTGAATGTCCTTTACGCTTGGACAGAAATAGCTGGGAAAAAAAAACGAAACAAAAAATGTTATATCCTTTTGTGAAATAGGCTGCTGCATGAATACTGGGGGAACGTCCTTGACTATAGCTTCTGTTGCTTGGCCAAAAGTGTTTTTTTGACGGCTATGTTATGGGATTTGAATTAATTTGGAGCTGACACACAACATTGACAAAAGTTATTGTCTGGTTCTGCCTTCCGTGTCTGTCTCTGTTTGACTAAAATGATCCGACTTGTTTTGTTGACTGATCCTTCATTCATTTCCAATGCCTGCCCAAAGGCTGAGGGTTCCGATTAAAAAGGGATTTTTAACTTAAGCTCAGTCTTGTGTTGACAGATGATCAGAGATCTCCGCCTACCGATACGATTGGTGACAAGTAAAATCAGTGTAGTTGCTAGAATGGCTGCTAACAAAGCTACGCCCACTGCTCTCCATCCTGTCACAATGCAACAAATGAAGGACGGCCATAAAGGCTTTGCATTGGTTATAAGCAATGCAGTTTGTTTTTAAATCTTTTGTTTCCACCCATTTTTAACAACTGCATTGAATTTAGAACACCCAATTGTATTGGCTAAGGAGATCTCCTGGCAACACAAGAGGGGAGTAGCCAATATGTCAATAAGCACAATAGAAACAAATGTATGACTAAAAGACATTGCATCCCAGTTCTTACTCTTGTTCTGTACCCCGTTGATCCTCATCCTCACTTCACTTCAGGTCTATACAGATAGAGGAAGGGATTCACATGAAAGTGCTATTTCTGCAGAAGAGGGCTCTCCTGCCCCTAAGACCATAAATTGTCCATCCTGATAGGCTCCCACTGAACACTGCCAGAGCACCACTTGAAGCAGCGGCGATGACTCACTGTCTGCCGGAGAACATCACATTACTTTTACCCCTTCACTCTCATTAGATTCCTCCTGTAGTTTGTCACAACTCAGTGGGCCACCCCGGTTTGGATGTTTAAATATGTAGAAAACCCCTGTAGGCAGAAAGGGGACACCTGCAAAGACCCAGCTTGGGAAGCTTTTTTTCCCCATACACCAGCAGAACTTGACGTTGAAACACAAGCTGAAAATGTGCATTTGGCTCCGCCACAGGGCCTGCATCTATCAAACGTCTCAGGAACCCGAGGAACACTGATATACTGTAGGATTGGTTTTGGCTCTCTGCTTGCAATGATGATGCTCAATAAGGCAGTGCCAGCGACTTTAAATCTGTAACTCTGTCCCTTATGAGAGTGTTGATAAATGTCCCAGGACCATGGAGCATCTGTGGACTAAAAGGGTTAATGTGTGACACCATGGACCTACATATAGAAATGTGAATTCAAAGGGAGGGTATTCTTTCTTTCTTTCTTTCTTTCTTTCTTTCTTTCTTTCTTTCTTTCTTTCTTTCTTTCTTTCTTTCTTTCTTTCTTGTGAGTTACATATAGGGAGAATGCACTGAAATGCAAACTGCAGGTTGGTGCATTGCCTGCAACCAGTGAACACAACACATCTGCAGGCAAGATGCCTCTTTGTGACATGATTTAATTAAGGCACTTGAATTTATATAAATGTAGTCTTTGATCTCACGTGAGATCTGCTTCAGCCAGACCCACGTGAGACGTGAAAGAGAAAGGGCTGACAGATGTTGATAGCCTTCAGGCAGGCCTGAGCAAGACTAGTCTAGTTCATTGCATTTTTATTAATACCTGGGGGGATACATAATAAGCCCTGGATTTATTTCATCCTGCAGATGATGGAACCACAGGCCTAAAGCACCTGATCTGACTTTTAAAATTCCTCTTAAAGATGGAGTGCCACGATTTTTTTCCACCCTAAAACAAGATCATCAGGTATTAGATTAGATTAGATTTATTAGATTCAATTTATTGTCACTGCACATAGTATACAAATACTTTGACAATGAAATGAATAGTGGCGTCCAACCAGAGTGCAATACAGTAATGCAATAATGGGAATAAATACACTTGTTGTTGAATGTACAGAATGTACAGTATGTACAGTAATATATAATAAAGGAAATAAATAGAAAAGTAGACAATGAATTATAAATATAAATATAAATGAGAAGTATGCATATATATACACACCCACCCACACAAGCCATAAGCCATAACATGCTAGTGTATGTATGGTGTGAGCATGAGAGTTCAGATGGGAAGGAGGAAGGGGGGACGGAAGGGGTACCATTGTTCAGTGTCATTGAAGAGGGGCAGAGTTCAGCAGGGAGACAGCAACAGGAAAGAAGCTGTTCCTGAGCCTACTAGTGCGGGAACCAATAGACCTATAGCGCCTCCCGGATGGAAGAAGGGTAAAGAGTCTGTGGTTTGGATGAGAGGGGTCTTTCAGGATGCCTCTCGCCCTACGCAGACATCTTTGGCGCTGTAGATCCTCAATGGACGGGAGTTGGGTGCCAATGATGTACTGGGCCGTTTTTACTACCCGTTGCAGGGCCTTCCGATCAGACACTGTGCAGCTGTTGTACCACACTGAGATGCAGTTTGTCAAGATGCTCTCAATGGTGCAGCGGTAAAAGTTCACCAGAATTCAGGGATCAAGGTGAGCCTTCCTCAGTCTCCTTAGGAAATATAGACGCTGCTGCGCCTTCTTGAACAGGGTGGAGCAGTTGAGAGCCCATGAGAGGTCCTCAGAGAGGTGGACACCCAGGAACTTAAAGCTGGACACCCACTCCACCACCGCCCCGTTGATGTAGATCAGGGTGTGGTCACAGCGGTTAGTTCTCCTATAGTCCACAATTAGCTCCATGGTCTTCGTGGTGTTGAGAGCCAAATTATTGTCAGCGCACCACGCGGCCAGGTGCTGGACCTCCTCCCTGTAGGCCGACTCGTTATTGTTCTTAATCAGGCCTACCACCGTGGTGTCATCCGCGAACTTGATGATGGTGTTGGAGCCATGCATCGGAACGCAGTCAAAGGTGAAGAGGGAGTAGAGGAGAGGACTAAGCACACAGCCCTGTGGTACGCCGGTGTTCAGTGTCAGGGTGGAGGAGGTGTGATTATCCAACCTAACAGACTGGGGTCTGTTGGTCAGAAAGTCCAAAATCCAGTTGCAGAGTGTTGTGCTGATGCCAAGGTGGTGAAGTTTGATGACCAGTTTAGAGGGGATGATGGTATTGAATGCGGAGCTGAAATCAATGAACAGTATCCTTACATAGGTGTTGGTGAGTTCCAGGTGAGTGAGGGCAGTGTGAATTGCAGTGGAGATGGCATCCTCAGTTGACCTGTTGTGACGGTAGGCATACTGATGAGGGTCCAGGGTCGGGGGTAGGCAGGTTTTCAGGTGAGCCAGTACCAGCCTCTCTAGGCACTTTGTGATGATGGGGGTGAGTGCCACAGGGCGGAAGTCATTCAGGCATGTTGCTGTGGAATGCTTTGGTACTGGCACAATGGTAGCTGTTTTGAGACAGACAGGAATGACTGCCTGAGACAGAGAGAGGTTGAAAATGTCACAGAAAACTCCTGCCAGCTGCTCAGCGCATGCCCTCAATACACGACCAGGAATGCCGTCAGGGCCTGCAGCCTTCCGTGCATTCACCCTACTCAGTGTGGTGCACACCTCACTGGTAGAGAGCGCGAGCGGATGGTCACCTGGTGGAACGCTGGATTTGGTGGCGGTCTCACTGTTGTCCCGGTCGAAGCGAGCGTAGAAGTGGTTCAGCTCGTCGGGCAGAGAGGAGCTGCTGGAAGAGGGGGTGGAGTTATGGGGTTTGTATGCTGTGAGTGCCTGAATGCCTTGCCACATGCGCCGAGAGTCAGAGTTGTTGAAGTGCTCCTCTATCCGCAGTTTATATGCATATTTGGCCCTCCAGATGCCCTTCTTCAGGTTAGCCCTGGCTGAGCTGTAGGCCTCCGTGTCACCAGCCCTAAAAAGCAGCGTCTCGTGCCTTTAGCAGTAGGCGGACCTCAGCATTCATCCAAGGCTTCTGATTGGGGAATGTTTTTATTTTCTTGTGTGTAGTGACATTGTTTATACATCTGTTGATGTAGTCCAAAACAGAGCCAGCGTATAGATTAATGTCCGTGAGGGAGTCCTGGGTGGCCTGGGTGGAAAATATACTCCAATCAGTGTGCTGGAACTGCTGCTGGAGTGAGCATTCAGCTCCCTCTGGCCATATTTTGACTGACCTTACTGTGGGTTTTATCCGTTTAATGACAGGTAAATATGAGGGGAGGAGGAACAGTGAAATGTGGTCTGATTGACCCAGATGGGGGAGGGGAATGGCTTTATAAGCCTTGGCAATGTTTGTGTAAACATGGCCCAGTGTATTGTCTCCTCTCGTGGCACAGGAGACATGTTGGTGAAATGTGGGTAGCACTGTTTTCAAGTTTGAGCGGTTGAAATCCCCAGCCACGACAAAAGCTGCGTCTGGTTGAGCAGTTTGCAGCTTACTGATGGCTGCCTGAAGCTCTTTACAATTTACAATTTACAATTTACAATTTAGGCATTTAGCAGACGCTCTTAATCCAGAGCGACTTACAATAAGCAAGTACAAAAGCATGGGAATACATCACAAAAAAGCATTTATCATAAAACATGCGTAAGCTAAGAAAGTAACAGTGGAATATCTATATTATGAGACTATACATATAAACTATATATATATATATACTACTATGCTATACATATGTACTATGGCGTGCTATGACTATATACAATGCAATTATAGTGCTGTCTACATAACATGCTATAAGTCTGTATCAGATGCTATCTAAGTCTACAGAAATGCTATCTAAGGGGGTAGGGTAAGTGCTATGGGCCATGATGGAGTGGGTTTTCAGACTACGGCGGAAGATTGGGAGTGATGCTGCAGTTCTGACTGCAATGGGAAGTGCATTCCACAGTTTTGGAGCCAGAAGGGAGAAGAGTTTGGGACGTGTGGAGCGTTGTCCCGGCGTTTTCAGTGCTACTTTAACATTGGCATCCGGAGGAATGTACACAGCAACAATAATGGTAGATGTAAATTCCCTGGGCAGGTAGAAGGGTCTGCACTTTATTATTATTATTATTATAATATAAGGAGGAAGAACTTTTTCCAAAAAGTGTACAGTATTTGTTAAGGTCATGCTTTTATTTGGACACGCCCACCAGTTAAATAAGTATGCCTGGTTTGCCTGGTGGGTGGTGATGGGTGGTGATCCACCTGAACTGAAGCCGCACCCTGCACAGCTGTAGTTGTATGATAAAGGGGGAGGGGTTAGGGGAGGGGCTGATAATGTGATGTCACTATATTACTGTTTATTTCATTGGCCTGTTCGACTGTCAAGGGTTCAGCCTCCAGGAAGAAACCCTAAATACAAAGTTAATACACCATTGCACATAAAAACGACTCCAGGGTGTCTAATGAAGTACTGTCACCTCATAGACACGTGAAAAACTGGAAAAATACAAAAATTGTGGCACTCCATCTTTAAGTCCTGAACTGAATACCGACATATACAGACACATCCATTTAACCCGTTAAAGGGCCACAACCAGATCTTATTTTAATGATGTTTGGGAGACGAGAAACACTTTCCTGGAGTTTTTATGTGGGTAATTTGTGTTTTTAGAAGAAAGTGTTTTTTAGATAAGTGTCATGGACATGTCATGGACGCTCGTCTCACTGCTGGATTACTACAATGACCATAATGCTTTGCTGCGCTCACCCCTCCTTGTGGAGAGGGGGAGGGCTGTCTTACTGAGACAACATGTAGTCCAGGAAGGAAGTGAGATCAGTGTCCATGACATCACTGGCACTTTAAAGTTTGGAATACTAAAATATCTAAAAACACGTATTTCACATCACATCTTGATGATCAAGATGTGTTTCACCATGTTAATGATTTTCATTTCAGACCTACCGTTGTAGGAACACAGAATGGAGGGACTTTTTTTTATAATTTCAGCTCTAAGGTATATTAATGACATAGTAAAATGTTGAAAATGAGTGGTATTCCCCTTTAAGACCAGAGGCAGATTCTAATCTAATGTCTTCTAAATCCTTACAGTTTTCTGAAAAATGTATGTTGCTATAGCGGTTTAGCCTATACCGCATGTCAAGGACCCCCAAAATGATATGTATTGGCCAAGGATCCCCATCTCAAATATATGTTATTCAAGGACCCCCAAGATGATATGTTATTCTAGACCCCCCCAGAAGCAAAGATGTGAGTTGAAAAATGCTCGGTTTAAAATAATATATCGTCGTCCAGCAGAAACCAGCTAACTCCCTTTTTATTTTTTATAATTCAGTGCTATTGAACACCTTTTACGTCTGTGTGTTGGTTAAAAAATATTGAACCAATGAAAAGTATTAAAATGTGAGCTGTATGTTTTTCTTTCATTTCCTGAAACTCCATTTTGGAGTTAGGTGGTTTCTGCCACCTACCGTAACTGCACAAAGGTTCACGCAATTTCCAAAATAGCAGGTCTACAAGCTCGTAGCGTGACAGGAGGTGACGCCCTATAAGCTTGTAGATCTGCTTTTTTTTAATAGCCGCAGTGTAAAATCATGCAGGGATTTAGCTCCAATCTAAAATGACAAAGCTGCTCACATTGGAATAGTCCCTCCACATCACTTGGAGCGTGAATGGTACAGTGAAGAGTACTCAAAAACGATATAACACACAGTGTGTGCAGCACACACGTTTTCTCATTTTAAATGATTGTATTTAATACAACAAACTGTAAGGAGCTCATTATATAAGTCTGCTAGATATTGTCTTAAAATTGCCCACGCGCCGGTTGCACAGACTGAGAGCACAGACATTATGATCACTAGGAAGCAGGCAAAGAACGTAATAAAGAGATAACACAATGATTACCAGTGTAGGTTTAAGCAATAAGCCACGAGGTCTGCCTACGCCCCCAGCCAGTGTAAAATACCCGGTAAGCTGGGGCCTCGAGTGGCTTATTGCTTTTCTAAAACGGTTACAAACATATAGCAATATTAACCTAATAAAACGATTGAATTCACAAAAGTAGCTACGCTTTGCGCCACCAGAGTGAGCCACATCACTTCCTTGTTTTGCTCGGCAAGTAGCCCCAATGATTGAAGGAGTGGGTTATCGGTGGAATTTACACCGGTCACGTGACGGCAACCAGCCAATCAGAATCAAGTATTGGGACTACCCGTTTTAGAATGCCTGTTTTGTTTTATTGGAAAGCAGTTCGCTGCTGTAAATAAACAGGTGATGCTGAATAGTTTAAATACTAGACATTCACACTCTTTTGCCAGTTTGATTTGGTTGGAGCAGTCAAAATCATAGAGGGTGAAACGACATCCTATCCAGATGTCTTCTCCAAAGCCAAGTTTAACTACCTTATACTAATAGTTGACCAGATTTCCAAGGGCTCTATAAACGAGGCCTCCTCCTGTTTTTTGGCTCTTCGTTAAATACCTTGGCTGGAAATAGGCCTACTGTAGCTGATCTACAAGCTCACAACGTGTTGCAACGTGTTGTGAGCTAGCTTGTAGATGTGAGCTTGTGGGTGTGCTATTTTCGTTGAATGTTAGCCCAAGTTGTTAATTAACAGAGATGCTGCTTACTGTGTGTGTGTGTGTGTGTGTGTGTGTGTGTGTGTGTGTGTGTGTGTGTGTGTGTGTGTGTGTGTGATGTGATGTGATGTTTCTTCTCCTCAAAATGGTGCCCTAGCTGCTCTTTGTTAGCACGTTGTTAGCCTGCAGTTACATTCTCATTGGAGTGGGATGATTTGTTGCATTCATTTCTGTATGTGTCGTTGTGTTTGTCTAGGGTGCTCGTAATGAGGCTCATTAGGCTCATTTCTCTGCTTCACAAACTAGGGAAGAGAGAACTATAAAATAACTGTGTACAGTATACATGTGTATAGTTGTGGACATGTGTATTTATACCATATTGTGTGTGTGTGTGTGTGTGTGCGCGCGTGCACACGTGCCTGTGTGCACGCGCCTGTGTGCTAATTACCTATTTCCTTTGATCTCTGCTGGACTCCATCTCAGCAGGTGTATCAACAATTAAGAACCAGTTCCTCACAGACATTCTCCAGCTCCAGAATCATTTTAGTTTGTGTATGATGATTGTTTATGATGATTTGTTTTCCATGGTGTTGTGTTTTTCTTCACACGACAATTGAGAGAAATTGAGAGATAAGAGAAGAAATCGTGAGATAAGAGAGAAGAAATCGAGAGATAGGAGACAATAGAGAGATATTGTTTAGAATAGTGACACAGACCATCCATAGCGTGCGTGCGCGCGCGCGTGTGTGTGTGTGTGTGTGCATTTCACTCTCCCATACACAAACACTGTGTTTTTTCTGACTGACTTTGGCTGATTGCTGCCATCCAACTTCCATCCATTTTTACACTCTCAAGAGTTACATTAAGAGTTTTGTTGTGACACTGACAATGACACTTAAATGAACAAAACCATTCTTTATTCCAGTGAGTTTCTTTGTAACCCGGCCTCTCCCTTTGTTAAAGTAAGAAAGGATATTTAAAAAAAATAACAGTCTCGTTTGTTTTGGTTTCTGAAAGGCACGTTGTTTTCTTGTCATTCTGTAGTTATACAGTCGCTGTCAGATAAGGGCAATCATTCTGCTGTGCACTTTAAAGCCGTCACCCAAAAATAAAAAAAGGTCTGTGCTCTGCTGGCAACAGCAATTTGAGAAAAGTAGCGTCTTTTGTTTACGATTCAAAATAATCAAGTGACAGTTCACTTTCTAACTATCCATTTCACGCTTTAATTTAGCACTCACGCTTTAGGACTATGATCAGACACTTTGCGTGCACCATGTTTGAGAGCATTGAAAAAGGATCATTATAACCAGCTGGGAGACATTTTGAGCCCCGTGAAAAGACCCTGTTGGATGATGATTAATACTGTGGGACCCCATGGTTCTTTGGGCCAAAGGGGACTGCCCATAATTCCGACATCCCATTACGCCGACTACGTGGCTTCACGTGCGGTTAGGGTCAGGGACACGGTTAGTAATGCGCCGAGTCCGATCAATGCGCTGTCGGACTAATGACATGGCACCGGGCCAAATTAACCATTAGCACTTTTCACTGCTTTATGATGGCCTGTCTGGGGAAATGGCTTTCAACCAGAGCCTTTATTAACATTGACCTATTGCACCCTTAATTTGATTGTGTGGCTAAAATGTCTGTGGTGGCGTGTTTTCTGATGGACTCGTCGTATCATGCACTTTGAATCCAGCGCCGTGTCTGAAATGGAATTATCTTTGAACTCTAATGGCATGCTTAGATTTCCCCACATTCTCTATATTTGCGAGTACACATCGCAATTACTGCACCCTGAGCAAACTCGCTGCCATACAAGGTAGGTGCTAGTTGTGATATGTGATATGTGATATGGATAGCAGTGAGCAGACCATCAGGTCTATACATGAAATTGATCTGCCAATGTAATTTTCCAACTGAGCGGAGGTGGTTTATGGATATTACCATTGACAGTCTCAGCTGTGTGGTTTGTAGGGCCCCAGCAAGAGGACACAAAATGGCGCACGTTTCAAAAACAATTCAGTACTAACAGCAGGACTGCTTTGCAATTTGGACACGACACTGAGATTCTTCAAAATGGGTTTTCGCTGTTTGCAGACAGATTTTCTGGCCAAAGCTGAAATAGTGGCAAGCACTATACTTCCCTCTTATGGGCTGCCACTGAGACAGTTACACAAAACAAAACGGATACCCAGCCGTGCAACGTTTTCACACATCCAGCAACAATGAACAGTTCAGTACTGTTAGCCTGCCAGGGACATGACAGACTTCACTTATAGAGCAGAGATATTATGACGTGTATTTATCCAGGAAGCGACCATAGAGTATTAAAAGGATAGAGACTGAACTGGCGCGAAGCTCCGCCCCCTCCGCTATTCATGTCAGTGGAAGTTGCTCAGTGGCGTTTTGAAGCACCCGGAAGGCTGCCGGAAGGACCGTCTATTTCCGCATTTTTTCGCTGATTCAGCATTTGGACACCAAATGTTGGTGTCCAAATGCGGAAGTGCAGCTGGGCTTTAACATTGGGCGCTCGGTTGCACGGGTTTCCTCGTCAAGAATCCACGGGTCTGCCTGCAGTCCTTCCTCTTACCACTAGGGCCCAGCGCTTCAACATTGGAGTGCATAGCTGGCCCCTTGGGAAGCGACCAGCTTTTCCTCCCCGGAAATTACACCAGTGACCAGTGCAGAAGGGGCGAGATCATTTTGTGACTAATGACACCAGTGACGGAACTCTGACAATAACGATCAGTCCCACTACGTGAAAAGAGGATTTAACGGGCAATTATGGGCACTGTATTTTGCCCGTAAACCTCAAGTTTAGCGGACATATACTGTAATATACGGTAATATACAGGTGTGATGGTACAATTTGGGAGTTTGTTTGGCAAGTTTAACAGGAGTTTGCTGTAATATACACATCCGTATTCCATGCTTTTTGCACAGTGTCCCTTACTGACAAATCACTTGGTTGTTGAGGAAGAGCCAAGTGTTATTGACTGATCTAGCATCTGTACTGGCAAGTCTTTATTTTTTCTTTATTACATTATATGATTTACAAAATAAAATCCAAACTCATCTTTCTCCAGGAAAAAGTGATGCTATTGCTTTGCTGATATGTGCACTAAAAAAAGAACTGTCTTCAAATCTTGGACTGATAAGCGGCCATTAAAGCATTTTCCAGCATAATCATGATGAAATGGAAACGTGACCAAAATCTAAATTATATTTATTCAAAAGTACACCAATATACGCACACACGCACGCACATACGCACGCACACTCGGCCCACCTGCACTTTTTTATCAAGTGGGCATAAGATTTCTCTACAAGGGCCCGTCGCTTTTTGGGCAATCAGTCCTATTGAGTAAGTGATTTTCTATCAAGGCTTTATTGGTTCTATTAGCCAACCAGTGGTTTAGATAAGAGATGGTCAGGGAGAGATGCCAATGATGATGAAGTGGCGGGACAGTGTATAGTAGAGCCCGGGGTCTCCAGCTATAGCTGCGTTTCTTCAGGGGTAGAAACCACTGTTGCCAGAGAGGAAGAGAGTTCTAAAGTTTGCATTATTCAAACTCTCTCTTGTGGCGGCGGTGGCTCATTCACACACACGCACACACACACACACACACACACACACACACACACACACACACACACACACACACACACACACACACACACACACACACACACACACACACACACACATGAATGTGTGTGTGTGTGTGTGTGTGTGTGTGTGTGTGAATGGGTGAATGTGATGCACAATCTAAATGCACCATATCCCATTTCTTTCTTTCTTTCTTTCTTTTTCTTTCTTTCTTTCTTTCTTTCTTTCTTTCTTTCTTGATGCTTTAGTTTACACAGTGCTGAAAAAGGTGAGAGGGGAAGTTGTTGAGCTGTCATAGGGTGCTGTCCACAATGTCTGAATACAATGTGCGCATGGCCATTTCATGGCAGTTCACGTGGTTTTGAAGAAGTCCTTGGCCAGCTGCTCACAGTGGACAGAGCTCACTGCCACATGCTTTCTGTGTGTGCCTCTGTCCATGGTGCTTACAGCCTTCACAGAGAGCTCACTGCCACATGCTTTCTGTGTGTGCCTCTGTCCATGGTGCTTACGGTCTTCACAGAGAGAGCTCACTGCCACATGCTTTCTGTGTGTGCCTCTGTCCATGGTGCTTACAGCCTGCACAGAGAGCTCACTGCCACATGCTTTCTGTGTGTGCCTCTGTCCATGGTGCTTACAGCCTTCACAGAGAGCTCACTGCCACATGCTTTCTGTGTGTGCCTCTGTCCATGGTGCTTACAGCCTTCACAGAGAGCTCACTGCCACATGCTTTCTGTGTGTGCCTCTGTCCATGGTGCTTACGGTCTTCACAGAGAGCTCACTGCCACATGCTTTCTGTGTGTGCCTCTGTCCATGGTGCTTACAGCCTTCACAGAGAGCTCACTGCCACATGCTTTCTGTGTGTGCCTCTGTCCGTGGTGCTTACGGTCTTCACAGAGAGCTCACTGCCACATGCTTTCTGTGTGTGCCTCTGTCCATTGTGCTGACGGTCTTCACAGAGAGCTCACTGCCACATGCTTTCTGTGTGTGCCTCTGTCCATGGTGCTTACAGCCTTCACAGTCAGCTGAATGCAGCACGTTGGCCTCTGTCCCTGGTGCAGAAAGGCTCAGCTGTTTATGTAATTTCAAACCCATTTTCATACAGACAGAAATTAACATGGATTCACATGTCGTTTAGTTGTAAGACAGGCCCGGCCATGCACCCTGTAACCCAGTAGCCACATTGTTGATCTCCATGGCAACCGACACATACAATCATCAAAAGCCACTTCAACCCTTGTTGAACCATGTTGTGCAGAGCAAATTCAAGTATCCCCTTTATTATTATTTAATACGTATTTTTCACTTTTGGTACTTTGGGTGATACTATATCTGGGCCCTTTTTAGTGACTAATGGTGTCACACAGGGTGGGATTTCATCACCTGTGCATTTTAATTGGACGAACTCTCTACAAACCTCAGAAAGTGTAGGACTGGCTGTATATGGTGGGAGAGAGGCTCGTTAACCATCTAATGTATGCAGATGACCTGGTCATCATGGGATCCATTTTCGTCACCGCTAAACCCCTTATCCCTAAACTTCATTGCATTTTTTTTTTACTATTTTGAAAAACATTTTTGAATAGTTCAATTAGCCAATCTACATTGACCCGCTGTGACTGGCCATGGTCTAGACTGGCCATTTTTACTAGTTTTGCAAAATAGTAAAAAAAAAGGCAAAGAAGTTTAGGGATAAGGGGTTTAGCGGTGACGAAAATGGAGCCCCATGTCTCCCTGCTCTGCTGGCCTACAGCAACTGCTGAATGTGTGCTCTGACTATGGACTGCTGTTTGTACACATTTTATATGTGTACTGATGATGTCAAGTTATCCCTTTTTAAAGCTTACTGTACACCACTGTACACTGCCCACTTGTGATGCAGCTACAGTAAAGGTAAATATAAGGCATATAAATGATGATCTCAGAATCCTGCTGAAGTGCCAGTCATCTGTTTGTAAACGGTGGTGTTCCTACTCTGGATGCTGTTCTCAGGAATCTAATGTACAGTTTTATGGTTGAAAGACTCAAACAATGAAATCATAATGACTTTGACCATGCCTATAAGAAGAGCAGCATCAGGTACTCCTCCTGTTTCTGGAAACACTGGAGAGAGTGTCTGTATTTTTTTTTAGATTTTGTTTGTATATGTTTTTGTTTTGTAATTTCTGTTGTATTGTCCCCTGTATTGTTGATTGTTATGGACCATGTATAGTCTGAAATAAAGATTGATTATCAGTCTGTGTGAATGAGAGACTGCACCTCAACTTGTTCAGTCTTGCCATCTGGATAATGGCTGATTTAGAAAGGCGATCTACAAGCTCACACCGCATTGTGACCAGTGGTTCTTTCAAGATATTTCAAAAATGTTCAAAAATAGCAGATGTACAAGGTCGCAGCGAAGCACGAAGTGACAGACTGTGAGCATGTAGATCTGCTATTTTTGAATAGAAAACACTTCAAATCTAAAATATGACACAGATGCTCTCCCGATTTGAATGGCATAACTAACATTATAGATAGAAGATAACTTTGTCCTTGATGTGGAGATCCCCTATACGCCGGGCCGTAAGGCCTGCTGAGACAGAATTTAGCAGAGTGCAAACAGAAGCGTGCTCATGTCCGCCGCATTCAACAAACATTCAAATTAACCGTCCGTTCAATTATTCAGGGCAAAGCAGGAGGCTAACACATTCACGATGAACACAACTAATTGCTGTAACTCATAACCCTGGAATATTTGTCTTCCACTTCCATCAATGTTTATTCATTCCATTCCTCTGCTTCACTCCTTTTATCGTCTTTTGTCCCGCCCCTTGCCTTCTGTGTCTCCTCGACTTATTATGCCGTTTCAGTCCTATAGTCAGGCTTGATCTTTTCCATAGCCGCACACTCCAGGAGCAGAGGTTCCATCAAGTTTTTGTGTGTGTGTGTGTGCGCGTGTGTGTGTGGCTGTGCATGTGTCTGTGCACATGTTTTCTTTGAGTGTCATTGATATTGTTTATGCAGGCCTGCATGAACTCTGTGTGTGCGTGCGTGCGTGCGTGCGCATCTGTGTGTGCTCTCCAGTTCAGAGTGCATGAGATTCTTGACAAGTCCTAGCTATATAAATAAACCATGGTTACGGCTGATACTCCAGTTTAAGCCTGCCTCAACCTCTGGCAGATGTAGTTGACAGACAGTCCCTCTTTGTGTGTGCGTGTGTGTGTGTGTGTGTGTGTGTGTGTGTGTGTGTGTGTGTGTGTGTGTGTGTGTGTGTGTGTGTGTGTGTGTGTGTGTGTGTGTGTGTGTATTCATTTGTGTGGTCCGTTTGTGGTTTGGATTGTTCACTTTCAGAGTCCTTTCATGTAGTGCTTTTTACCCATTTTATGTTCAGATGTACAACAGTGACAAGCACAAAGAGTGAAAATAACTCATCTACCTGGAGATCCATAATTTTTGCTATACTTTTGAAAAATATTGAGTCTTTACATACAAATTCACAATATAAATATAATTTGAAATATATAATGACATACCCCAATCAACACATTTACATGTATAAGCAGATTAGGCAGCCATGACTATTTACTGTAGGTGTTTTTCATCATCTGATTGATCTGAAATAGTTTTCTCAGAAATACTATACTAACTATATTCAGACGAACACACATGCACAACCAGCCAACCACACACACACACACACACACACACACACACACACACACACACACACACACACACACACACACACACACACACACACACACACACACACACACACACACACACACACACACACACACACACACACGCGCACACACACACACACACACACACACACACACATACATGCACAGCTTGGCAGCGGGCTGAAATCAGCCCTCAACTGTACTGTCTGACATACATACTAAGGCTGAGGCTTCCCTCACCAAACGCGGAAGCCACGGGTGTCTTTCTGACAGAATTACCATCTTATTAATGCATTTCTGTTAGAAATACATTGTGATAAATGTATTTCTGACAGAAATAGCAGTCCGGTAACTATACCTCACAAACCCTAACCCTAACCTCACAGACGCGGTCTAAAGTCAAGTCACTATAGACCACTATGCTACGAGGACTAGTCACACAGCTTGTTACTTGTTTGGCTCTAATTACCTATTTATTAGTTAGTCTGCAGCTGACAAGAGTTTAACGTTGAAGTCAGCTGATTATGGAGCTGTGAAAAGGAAGTGGAACTCTTGATCTGTTGAAGGTTTGCATTCTCATTGGTGTCGTGGTGGATTGTCTGGCTGCAAGGTCTCTGTTCCACATTCGTCTTCTACTGAGCATGAACATAGACATAAAATGGTAGACACCTCTTCTGGCTCTGGGGCGCGTGTCAAAATTGAAGGCACAATCTCCCGAGATTCCTTGCGAAGCATGAGCGGAAGCTTGTCAACTTGTCAAGCTCCCGGAAGTCCCGGAAAAGTAAGTGGAATGGTAGGAGTTGAGGCATTACGTAACGTGAGACATTGTGAGCAATTAGATCAGCTATTTTCAGTTTTTGCCTCTTTCTTAGGTAATATTTGACAATTGTGGCCAATGTTTGAAAACCATTTCATAGTATAGTCTTATTTTTATTACACTACGTGGCCATCCATCTCACCACCTCACAGGGCTGACTGTGTGCCTGACTTGAAACATCTGTATTCAGTTCCATGTTTTTGCAAATGTCAATGTTTTTCTTCAGCCATAATGGTCCATCCATCCATCCATCCATCTTCAACCGCTTATCCGTAGTCGGGTCGCGGGGGCAACAGCTCCACCAGAAAGCTCCAGACTTCCCTCTCCAGAGCAACATTAGTGACTTCCTCCTGGGGGATCCAGAGACGTTCAAAGGCCAAATCCCTCCATCTGCGCCTTGGTCTGCCCCGGGGTCTCCTCCCGGTGGGACGTGCATCGAGGACCTCCCCAGGGTCCTGGTTAGGATGCCCAAGAGTCATCCTAACCAGATGCCCGAACCACCTAAGCTGGCTTCTTTCCAGGTGAAGGAGCAGCGGCTCCACAACGAGTCTCTCCTGTGTGACTGAACTTCTCACCCTATCTCTAAGGGAGATGCCAGCCACCCGTCGGAGAAAACTCATTTCGTCCAAAATAGTTGGTAGAATATTTTTCAATAGCTAAAGCACGACATGATGCCAACACCAAAATGGGTGCCCGGTCAGAATGGGTTAAGATAAGATAATTTAAGCATGGAGGGTTTTAGTGAATTTGCGGAACCCGGCAGAGACCAAAGTAAGGCCCTACAAATTTCTTCACGGTATTTTATGTGACCAAAAATGAATTGGCAGCTCATTCCAGTTAATTAAGCTATACAAACTAAAGGACAGACTGAACCATAAATGACCTTCATTTGGTTAGAAGAAGACAATGGCAATGACGTGATTGTATATAATCTCCAGACAAAAGTATTGTAGGCTATTGTTTGATTGAACGTTTGAACATTATCCACTATTGGTGGAAGTCCACAACTGCGTGCGTGCGTGCGTGCGTGCGTGCGTGCGTGCGTGCGTGTCCTTCTGATCTAGGCTCTTTCCAACTGTGTTGCTTGATCGGTGGGGTGTGTCAGGCTTATTTTGACAAAAGGCATGTTTTTACATTAAGAATTCTCCCTCTTACAATAATCAAACCCTACACACACACACACACACACACACACACACACACACACACACACACACACACACATGCATGCACCACATCGGGTGCTTTCACTCGCCCACTATTGAACGTGTGTGTGTTTGGTGCACGTGCCACCGCCGTCACGATTGCCATGCACATGTGGCAGTGGGCACAGCCTTTCCAACTTCAGTCTCTGCTATACAGTACAGTGTCTATAATTTCACAAATTACATGATTAACGCATGGGTGTATTGTTGTGTATTGGGCCCGCACGCACGCACGCACGCACGCACACACGCACACACGCTGCTCTCGGCTATTGCCTTATCTCATCTACTACATCTATTGAACTCATTAGTATTCAGTGACATTGGTCTTCAGAGATGGAAAACAGCGGGGAGTTTGTTTAACCGTTTGAACCCTAGCATCCCGTATTCTGGGAGGCAACATACGCCAAAGATAGCAGATCTATACAAACCACGCGACACGTTGTGAGCTTGTAGATCGGCTGTGTCAAGAGAAACAATTAAGAGCGAATCAAGTAAGAGTGTCAACTCAGGTCAGAAAATGAATTTTCATGTCGGGATACCAATTTTATCCAATCAGGATAGAGAACTCAGTCAGTATACCGATTAACCCATTTTGGGCGGGAACCCCTTTTGGTGTTTTAAACATTGTGTTATAATTTAGCTATTGAAAAATAGCAGATCTACGAGCTTGTAGATCTGCTATTTTTGAAAAATCGTGAAAATATTTATTTCAGAAAACTGGAGGATTTAGAAGAATATTAAAAAAATTCGAGGTCAGGCCTAAATGGGGAAGTGAAGGTACACATGAGCACCTACAACAATTTCCACCCTCGGGTCCAGTTGACCCGAACACCACCCGTAATGTAAAAGTGCAGGGGCCGGGGTTGCACAGTGTATACTCATTGAAAATGTGTACTTTTATATGTACTTATAGTTGACAGAAAATTAACCCATGCCAATGAGTCTCAATGAGTAAACATTGAAAACATCTGCTTTGATGTCCCCAGGACATCAACTTAGGAAGCGTACTATCATATATAGTGTCCATTAATAGGCCTGATATACTCTTAGTTGTGTGCCAGTGAGCTTGTATAGATTATTTTCAGTGCATGACACAATGTGTAACTAAGAATACAGCTGTCCTTCCTAATGACTCCTTATAGGTTAGAGACACAACTCTGGAGCTTAAAGTGGCTGTAAAGCAGTCATAAATCTGTATTCTCTGTTTGGCACATCACAGAATAATGTGTTATTATTTGAACCAACCAGCTTTTTCTTTTTTTGTTTGTTTTACAATTTAAAAAAATACCTCGTTTTTCAAGTTAACCTTCACTTAATGGTAGGTCAGGTCTACAAGCTCACAATGCGCTGTGGAGGTGTGACTGTGTTGCATCAGCGGGTTAAACAGGGCACTAATGGCTACCAACACTAGAGATAACATTCCCATTGAACTGCGGTAACACTGATTAAAGTAACTATACCATTTCATTAACTACAAAGGGTCCATCAAACTGCACCCATTCACAGTGAAATTCTGAGTTTTATACTTTAACTCTGGGACTGGGATAGCCCCATCTGTGACCTCTCTCATTTCTGTATAGCTCCTGGACTCGGTGCCGTTCCCCCCCAAAGACTGCCGCTAAGATGGGGAGGTAAACTGACATTCCACTGTGAAAACAAATGTTTAGAAGGGTTTTTGGACATTGCCGGATTCAACGCAGACTCGTATTCCTGATCAGATTTGCATCTCTGATCTGGTGGGGTTCTACTGTACCACCAGCATTCCCAGCTGGTGCAACCTTAAAATGATGATGTTATGTACTGTACCTTACTTGTCTGGTAGTAGTGCCCCACCCCCTATCTTCATCTCTACTCCTGTATCTGTCTGTTGCTTCTGTCCATGTTTCACTCTCACCTTCTTCAAGGGAATGTCTTGTCTGACATTTACAATGTTTGGACGGGAAGGGAAGTACACAGCTGTGTTGTAGTATAGTAACATATGCAATCACAAGTAAAATCGAGCGTGCGTGCGTGCATGCGTGTGCGACTGTGCGTTTGTGTGTGCGTATGATGGACAGGTGGAGTATTAGCCTGTGAGCAGCTAGTCCTTGTTAGCAGGCATCTGACAGGGAGGTAGATATGGAGTGACAGCAAGGCCACACGCACGCACGCACGCACACACACACACACACACACGCACGCACGCAGACTGTACACATTTAATGTGTGTGAAATGGCTTTGTGACATCCCTGCCTGCCACAGAGCGGCCTAGAGTTAATATTGACATGCAGACATAAACGAGCCAATAGCATTGCACAGAGCCGTTCGGTGTAGCTACAGTACAGTTGTATAGTTATAATGAACTTTATTTATATAGCACCAATCAGAACAAGGTTCCAACGTGCTGTACAGTACAAGGTTAAAAAACACAAACAACATATGGCAAATCACAATCAAGGGCAGTTTAAAAATGAGAAACACAAAAAGAAAAGAAGACAAAATAGCAGCAGTTAAAAATGAACAATCTCCTATAGATAGGGTAAAAAACATTCTGTGTAGACATGAGTTTTTAAAAGTGACTTAAACACAGGCAGGCACAGATGGTGCTAACCTTACATGCACCGGTAGAGCATTCCATAGTCTGGGTGCCCGGGCGGCAAAGGCCCGACCACCTCTGGTGACTAGGTTCGTCCTAGGGATCTCAAGTAGGGCCTTATCTAGCCTGAGCTAACGTGTTAGGTTTCTGGTCTAGAGGGGCGGGTCGCGGCTCAGATTTGCGCACGCCCTGATTGGATCTCATCGATCTGTCCGTCACCCCCGGCCCCTCCTCTCCCCCCTAGTGCAGCGCTACGTCACATCATTTGGAGCAACGCCCACCCGGAAGGGTTGACTCCCACTTTTAGACCAGAGAGGCCAATGCGTTCCTCAAGGCTTTCAATTTTTGCACCAACAAAAATTAAAGTCTGGTACCGAGGCTAGGCCTTATCTGAAGATCTGAGGATGCGTTTAGATTTAGGTGGGGACAGCATTTCTAGGATGTAGGTAGGGGCCAGCCCGTTTAGGGCTTTATTATGTAAAAAGTAAAATGTTGAAGTCGCATCTGGCGCTCACAGGCAGCCAGTGCAGAGTACAGGTGTAATATGGTCTCGGGATCTGCTGGTAGGGCAAATATAATGAAATGCTTATGGCCATTAGTGGCCTTGTTACAGTACTGAGTGACTGTAACTCAGAGCTACGGATATATCTTTACTTGAATAGTGGACTTGTCCACTGCTGGGGAAATGCATTCTGAATTTTGTATTCCCACAAAGCTGTTTGGACAAATCACCATCCAGTAATTCAGTACTTCTGGTTGCTGTGGAATGTGAGAGTGGGATTTGCTTTATTTTAGCCGTCATTTCCTCCTTTTCTAAACATGTTGTTCATCACTTCATTATGAACAACATTATTTTATTTCAAATTATTATTATTATTATTATTATTATTATTACAATTATTATTATTATTATTATTATTTTATATCGATATTTTAATAATCAATATAGATTATTTATCGCGTGAGGACGTATCGATATATATATATATATATATATATATATATATATATATATATATATATATATATATATATCGCAATATCGATATTTCAGCACACCCCTAATAAGTAACCCTGCTGCTTCTACTTGAGTGTTTATTATTATTTTAATAAAGTAACAGTACTTGAGTATGGGTTTATTCTGGGGCTCTTTCCATCCCTGGTGGCAGAATTGTCACCCTTCGTCAGGAAATGTTTTGTCTGCAGAACCGCGCAGCGGGCTGGAACCGGGTTGCTCGCTATATACAGGCCCCCGGTGTCAATCAAACCAATGTTTTCTGTGCTGAGGATGAAACGGTCGGCTACACTGTTGATCGACACAAATGCTCAGTTTGTGTGAGTTTCTGTGTTGGCGCGTGCTCCGTGGCCTGCATGCGCATTAGCATTTCTCTTGAGGGTGCACTGGAATGTTTGTGTTTGTTTGTGTGTGTGTGTGTGTGTGTGTGTGTGTGTGTGTGTGTGTGTGTGTGTGTGTGTGTGTGTGTGTGTGTGTGTGTGTATTCGTGTGGTGTGACAGCGAGTGAGAGCTTGCGTCTTTCTGATGGAACACAACCGAGCTTGCCAGAAATTCTTCTATTCCTTCAGGCTGCTGGCAAAGGCACCATCTGGACCAATTAAAAGCTGCCATTTTCTCCTGCACTCTGTCTTGATGGAATAGAGAGGGAGGGTCTAGGGGGGTGGTTGGAAGTGTCAGTCAGTCAAATCCACCCTGCTTCCCGGAGCCCTTTTCCACATAGGCCTCATGCAGGGCACGACGCCATTCCAGTTTCTCTCTTGAGTCTCTTCAGATCTATATCCTGAATAAACCTCGCAGGTCAATTATTGCCGTCAGATTCCGAAATGAGTCCACACAGACGTTAAGTTGTGTGAAGAGCCAATGATGAACTATGATGATTTATAGTAATTTTTATAACAAAAATAAATGGCAATGATCATTTCATTGCATTTCATAAGGTTCATATTAGTTTAAAAAAGTGTTATCTTGTCATTTCTATATTTTTATTTTCAGACAGGTGTACTACTGTAGGTCAGGTTTTTCTAATTGAACAAAGAAATGTAATTGTTCTTCTCGTCCACGTTTCAAATACTGCATGTGTGTCAGGCTGACTTGAACAAGTGGTAAAACATTTCCCGTTTGTCAGACTGACTTGAACAAGTGGTTGAAAAACATTGCAGTGAATGGAGTGCACCTACATGCAGGTCCCTTCTTGCGTAACACCTTGTGTGTGCCATTTAGCAGATAAGAACGCTTTAATTAAAAGTACAGTTGAGTTGAAGTATTTCAGCATGGGTGGCCCCCCTAATGGGAACGAATCCTTGTTATTCTACTTGTGTACAACCGTACGGGACTTAACCCATTCTGACCTGAGATCAGATTCTAAAAATGTCTTCTACATCCTGACAGAAGCCATGTTTATGTCGTTCTTCGATTTTTCAAAAATAGCGGACCTACACGCTCGTAGCGCCCCACTCGGTGGCGTGCTATGAGCTTGTAGATCGGCTATTTTTCAATAGCCAAAGCATAGCATAATGCTAACACCAAAAGGGGTTCCCGCGTAAAATGACTTAAGTACTGTGTAGACAGAGCAGTTGTCAGACAGGCACACTGCGTCGCAATTATTCTGGGCCAGACAGGTTTATTATAGTTAGTACTGATGTGATGCCATAACAACTCGGGGTAGAATTTAAAATGCAGATTCACACAGAGGTGAGAATGATTTAATGCCGTATACTCTTGGGGAAAAAGTATTTGAATGTCACTTTAGCTGAGTGGTGTGCTATAGCCACTCCTATTGCTATGTGTCTGTCTGTCTGTCCCTGTGTTTGTCTCTGTGTCTGTGTCTCACACACACACACACGCACGCACGCACGCACGCACGCACGCACGCACGCACGCACGCACGCACGCACGCAAACACACACACACACACACACACACACACACACACACACACACACACACACACACACACACACACACAGGCCAGGGAGGAGAGCCAGTACAGTACAGTACAGTACAGTACAGTACAGTACAGTACAGTACAGTACAGTACAGTACAGTACAGTACAGTACAGTACAGTACAGTACAGTACAGTACAGTACAGACGGGTCTGATTTTTATTTTTGTCATGATGGTTTATGCGAGGGTTAGAGGGGGGAGGAGTGCTGATCCGGGTAAAGTGCCTGGAGGCTACGGTTAGTGTTAACCCATTCTGACCTGAGATCAGATTCTAAAAAACGATTTTTCAAAAATAGCAGACTTACAAGCTCTAGATCTGTGGATCTATGATCTTGATCTGCTATTTTTCAATAGCTAAAGCAAAAGGGGTTCCCGTCTAAAATGGGTTAATGGTCTGTACTCAAGCCTCCTGCCACTGACAGATAGATAGATGGATGGATCCGCAGAGACGCAGAGCTTCTCCTCATAACTTTATGGAGCGTGATGCTATACCGTATACCCCTGTGCGGCATGCAGGTCCAAGAGAAAAACAGTGCCATTTCAGTGTATGCGCTTCAAAAGCCCCAGTTGTACTTAGGGTCAGTGCAGAGGGTCGAAAATAGCTGATCCACAAGCACAGAACCAGTGGTGTAAAGTAATTATGTAACTTTACTCAAGTACTGTATACGACCTGACGTCGAAATAAAAAATTTGTCTTCAAAGACAGTTTTCTGAAAAACCTTATGTTTCTGTATCAGTGGTTCTCAATATTTCATGTCAAGGACCCCAAAAATTATATGTAATATGCATCCACCCCCCATCTGAAAATATGTTGTTCCAGGGACCCCCCCCCCCCCCCCAGAAGCAAAGATTTGAGTTAAAATGTTCACTCTGTAATAATATATATTCAAAGATTTGAGGCACATTTTCACGATTTTTCAAAAATAGCAGACCTACAAGTTCATAGCGCGGCACTCATAGCTTGTAGATCTGCTATTTTTCAATAGCTAAAGTATAACAATGCTTTAAAACAGCAAAAGGGGTTTCCGCCAAAATGGGTTAAGTACAATTTTGAGATATTTTTACTTTACTGGAGTTTAAAAAAAAAAAATGTACTTTTACTTAAAAAAAACTAAATTAAGTCATTTTTCTACCACTGCTCAGAACGCACTTCTTTTTATTTATTTATATATATATATTTTTTATCCCACAATTTTGTAACCCATTTTTCACCCCTGTGTCAATCATCTAATGTGATCCTGGGCTCTACACACCCTCCGCCAACCTGGGGAGAGCAACGGACTTGAACTCATGCTTTCTTCATGCTTGAGTGTCCAAGTTGTTCCTTTACACCTGACAGGGGGGAGTTTCCCTGGTTGGACGTAGCGCGTGGAAGGAACACGTTATTCCAACCAGTTCCTTTCCCCTCCATCAGGCGCCCCGGCTGGCCAGGGGGAGGCAGTTTAGAGACCAGGATTACTGCATGTTTTTGTGAGGTATACCTACCCTAGGGGACACGGGGAGAACATGCAAACTCCACACAGAAAGGCCCTTTCGCCAACCCCGCCTTCGGGTATGGGCACTGATGACGCGGAGGAGGAAACACGGCGCCAGCACCCACAGCGCCCCGAGCAGGAATCGAACCCAGGACCTTCTAGCTGTGAGGCGACAGCACTACCAACTGTGCCACCGTGCCCCTCAGAACGCGCTTCTAAAGGTGGTTGCACACCGGCCGCGTTTTTCGGAAAACCGATGGAGAAACGCTGCTTAAAAATCAGAATTCGCTCTCGGTGTGTGGAGACCTTAAGAGCGTGTAAATCTGTTTTCGGTGCACGACACGTATGCACAACTAAGTATAATTCGTGCCTCTGTTGCAGTCTGCTTCAAATATGGTGCAGCTCTGAATCTCCATGAGAATTACTTTATAGCCGAAGGAAGTGGAAGGGATTTTCTTTAGCAACTGGTACTCGACAAACAAAAGATTGGTAAAAGACTGCTGACACCGCAAATGCCACAGGACACAGCTCCCCCATAATGCATAATAAACCCACTGTGTTCCCCATCATGGAACACGCATGCATGCACGCACGCACGCACGCACGCACGCACGCATGCACGCACGCACGCACGCACGCACGCACGCACGCATGCATGCATTCACACTATAGAATATCAACTTAGTGCCAGTGTGTGTAGTGCTGCCTGATATTGGTGATTTTACGGTGCACGTTTCATATTGCAAGTGAGACTGGATAGATGCGATCATGACAAAACTCGGATATTCAATATAAGAGGAAACAGGGATACTGTTTTATGGCAATGTGCAGTAACTGCCATGCTGAGGAAATGGAAGCTGCTGTGTACCCGCAGAGAGAATAATGATGGAGATAAATCTAAATCTTCTGGATACTGTTGTTGTTGCTGCAGAAAATAGTCACCGTATGATATTTAGTCACAAGCATAATATTCTTCATTGGTTATCCACTGTCAACCTTGGAGTCCCTATTTTGGGAGATTTCATTATATATAGGTACATTCAAAAAAAAAAAAAAAAAAAAAAAAGCCAAAATAACCGATCTACAAGCGTGAATCGATGTGATGCGTTGATCTACTGTAACCACATGAAGCAGGAACATAGGGGACCATCTGTACCCCTTATCCCTAATACTTCTTTGCCTTTTTTTTTTTTTTTTTACTATTTTGCTAAACATTTTTGAATGCCGTAGTTAAAATGGCCAGTCTACAAGCTCACAACGTGTCAATGTAGATTGGCTAGATGAATTTTCAAAATAGCAGCTCGGGGTGCCGCACAGATATGGCAGCTTTTACTCTGAAAGCCCCCCCCCCCCCCCTTCCGTTCCGTACAAAAACGGGGAGAAATAATGTTTCTGAGCTCTAAACAGGGAAGTGAACGGTATCGCGCAATGAAAATGTACTAGGACGTGTGTACACGATCCATCGGTTGGATGAGCTAGGATGTTTCCACACGTCCTACGCTCTAAATGGTTTAAACACATAACGCTCAAAGCGATATGTGTTGATCTATACTCCTGTATTAACCACATGAACCAACAAAGTATATAGACAACAAAGTATATCCTTCAACCCGGTTGATTAGAAGATTTGTAGGAAGCGATGGGAGAGAACAGATTGTAAGACATTCACATTAGGGTGATTTATTTCTGTGCATTAATAGCCTTTAGATCATCTGAAGGCATGTTTGTGTGTACATGTGTGCTGGATAATGTGGGCACATATCATTTTGTATAGTATTGTGGACAGGCCATTTGGAACAGTAAACAACCATATGTAGCTGGTTGGTTATTCATTTTCTCTTTGATTAAATAACACAGAGAACAACCGAAAATGTCACTAAAAAGAGGCATTTTACTACCAGAGAACTAGTCTCACATCAGGCACTATAGCTGCACTGCTACTTACCGCATTGTCTTTCCTCAGGTATAGGGGAGAGCCGCCACAGTTGTAACGCGGCGTGGTTGTAACATGCACGTTATCTCTTGATTGGTCAATCATGACATCATTGCGTCAGTATTATGTACGTACTCTATGTGACCAGGAAGTTTCAAGTATTTTCCTTCATCCTACTGGGAATTATTGACGCGGAAAACTGGCTTTTCTCAAAATGTGTAAAAGTTTTATATCTGTGGTCTACAAATATTTTCTTTGATGTTGATGAGCTAAAGTCATGCTTATGTTCTTCATTAGTTTGCATTGTTTTTAGACACTAGTTCTGGTCTGTATAAGCAATGCCAAAGAAGGACTTGCAAAGTGGTTCAGTTGTAACACACACCGTGTCATATCATAACAGTATATGGAATATTCACATATTTGACATATTGGCCAATATTATGTTCAGTCAGCTGTCTTTCAATTCCAGAGTGTATTCTAAATCAGGGTTTTATAACATTGTACAACTCAATCAATCAAACGTTTTATCTTTTTTGTGTAATCAATGTATTTTCCCATTGAACTGACTCAAACGTCCAAACCGATACACCCGGTAATATTTTATAATTAATTTATGTTTGATACATTTTCTTATCACGTCCATGGTATGAAAACAATGTTAAAGAGTTGCTTCAATGAAATGTAATTGATTTAAGATGAAAACGATATGTTTAATGGCATGTTTATGCGTTGTTACAATTATTCCCATATGCGCAGCAAAACAGCGTCCACTTTCGGTTTAATGACTGTCTTTATGACAGCAGACATGGGTAGGTCCTTTGCCTGGAAATATTACATATGTAGATATATGTAGGATCTCTGAGTAAAAGAGTGAAACTTGCAAAATGTTACTTACAACCATCTGTGCTAAGGTAGACACCTTTTTAGGAGACCATTTGTAGGATTAGTGGCTCCAATCAGGATGGACTATCTTCCTAAATTATACATTTTTGGCTACAGCAAACAAGGACTGTCTAAAGAGGACGAGACGCGAATACCGTACGGGCGACGCCATGTTGCTCCATGGTGCTCCATGGAAGGAAAGAAACATGCGCAGTTGAGACCAGTTGAGACCCCGCAGGGGGGAAAAACATTTAGTCTCTGCAACCTACTGTATATGGTCTTTGTGGAAACTAGTTACTGTTAACAGTAAGTTTTTGGTTTGTTGTTGTTTCTTAGTTTAGTGTTTTTTTCTTATTTTCTATTTTTGGAACCTTATTTTTGGCCAGTCTCAATGTTTATATTTTTAAGTATTATTTCTGCCTGCACTGTTTAAATGGTCATGAAGTGTGGGTCATGACCGAAAGAATAAGGTCGCGAATACAAACGGCCGGAATGAGTTTTCTTCGACGGGTGGCTGGCATCTCCCTTAGAGATAGGGTGAGAAGTTCTGTCACACGAGTTAGAGTCGGAGTAGAGTCGCTGCTATTTCGCTTGGATAGGAGCCAGCTTAGGTGGTTTGGCATCTGGTTAGGATGCCTCTCGGGCATCTCCCTAGGGAGGTACTCGAGGCACGTACCACTGAGAGGACACCCTAAGGCGCAGTTGGAGGAAACACATCGACTCAATGGCTTTGGTACGCCTCGGGATCCCCCAGGAGGAAGTTACTGATGTCGCTCTGGAGAGGGAAGTCTGGAGCTCTCTGGTGGAGCTGTAGCGATTGAAGATGGATGGATGGACGATGGTGTTTAATATTGTACGGAAAAACTGCATTCTTGGAGCCTTAAGAGGCCTATTCATACACATATTCTTTGATGAGGTGACCACTGAAACGGTGGTCACCTCCTCCTCCTCACCACCACCTTAAGGCCTATTCATAGTCCAGTTTTCGGTGATGAGTAGACCAGCTTTTCGGTGTCACCTCATCACGGAAAACTGAAGTATGAATAGTGCAACACATTATGAGCTTGGAGAACTCTTTTTACACATTTTCACATGAAATGACAAGCACACTACTGACAGTATTCACACTAGAATTTGTATTCATGAGTCTGGACCTCCCATTGATCAGCCAATTTGTTGCTAAAGTAAGGGCTTCATCAGTGTTTGACAGTACAAAATAGGCACTGCGTCTGGTGGCTGAATTGAATATGTAAGGAATGATCTCTCTCCTCTCACCGTTTCTCTGTCTCTCACCCTCCGTCTCTTTCTCACCGTGATATGTCTGAATTTTGGTGCGACGAACAACACTCAGCGTTGACGTTTTGAGGAATGCTTTGATATGCGATGAAATGCCCCGCAGGTGAAGATAGACGGGATAGGATTCTGTGTTAATCTCTGACTGCGATCTATCTAGAGCAACGTTTAAGCTGTGCGCGCACTGCAGAGAGAGGCAGGCTGTTAGAATTAATATGCTTTTCCACTGTGTGTGTGTGTGTGTGTGTGTGTGTGTGTGTGTGTGTGTGTGTGTGTGTGTGTGTGTGTGTGTGTGTGTGTGTGTGTGTGGACTTGTTTGATAGCAGTGCTATTGGGAAGCAGAAATCTCATTAATGAGCTTGGATTTGGGATGGGGAAGAGACATAAACTTTATTAAGCTGAGCTAGACTATTTTACTATACTACTACTGTATTAATTATTATTTTCTTTTCTCTCACTCTCTCTTTCTTTCACAAAAATCAGTTTTTCTCCTCCCGCATCCCGCAATCCCATTTACTGTACTGAAAGAAAGATTTGGTGGCCACCAGATCGATCGATCTCTGTAATTAGTCTTCTGATGAAATGACACGAATCACATGTTTTTGTAGTGTTTCTTATGTTTATTTATTTTTAATTATCTAACTCTACAGGGATGTTCAAATCAAAATATTTTTTTCAGTAGAACAATTAACCAGTTGAAGCCTATATAGTCTATATACCTTGTTTACCGGTGTCCAACACGGTTCTGGTCTGCTGATTGATTACGTCTACACCAAATCTCTTTGTCGAAAATAGCTTGTTATGAGCCCCTATAGATTGTTTTCACCCCGGAATAGCGTTCATGTGTTTAAAATTGCACTGTAGGGATTTCTACAGTACTGATCCCACCCCTTCCATCCATGCTACTATACTTCTCAGGTCTCTCTCCTACGTCTTCTCTCCCCTTCCTCTCCTACACCCTTCATCTCCCCTTCCTCTCCTACGCCTCATCTCTTCTCCTTCTCTTCTTTTCTCTCCATCCGTTGCAACCCGGTTCAGAGCTCCCCCTCATGCCTTTCATCCATCTCCACTTATGGACTATCCAACCCCCCACTCCTCTCAACTTTGGCCTTAATTCAATTTTCTGCACCATTAATACCCGGCTATGAGGCCTTATCGGCCTGATTTGTGAGAGAGAAGAAAGGGACTTTTGTTTTGGATGTTTTCCTCAAATCAAAATGGTGGCGCAGCGCTTGCTGATGTAAGACCACCTGCGGGGTAGAGGTGATGGATGATGAAGGAGATGGAGAAACCAAACCAAGGAGGAGGCTCTGGTTCTGATGGCAGGCAGGCAGGCACGCAGGCACGCACGCACGCACGCACGCACGCACGCACGCACGCACGCACACACGCACGCACGCACGCACGCACGCACACACACACACACACACACACACACACACACACACACACACACACACACACACACACACACACACACACACACACACACAAGGTAATTGACAGTGCAGGGCCTCTGTCTGAGTGGTTCTGTCCATCCTTCCTGTTCGGTAGCTACAGTGTCTCTGTAACAACCTGTCCATAACCCGCCCCCTCGCCGATCCACGCTAGCTGCTACTTCTCCGACTGCTGAGAGTTTCAAATGCCGCTTGCAGACTGACAGCCAAATAGATTGATACAGTAGTTGGGACACGCCGACTGAGAGACGTGACTGACAGACAGACTCATATTTCATTGCTGTCGAATGGAAACCTCGCATGTCCAAAACTGTTACTTTACCGGATTCAAAAATAGCCAATCTACAAGCTCAAAATGCATTGCAATGCGACACGTTTTGAGCTTGTAGATTGGCTATTCTTGCTACTTTTGTGTGTCACTGTAGTATGACGAAGTAGGACACTGAATTAAGATGATTACATTTAATCTGGGACTTTTTTAATGAATAAAATGGTTATTTTAACCATCTGTATGGTATTTCTATACTATCAAGCACTGCAGTATGGTATGATTGTCTCTCTGTTTTTTGTTGTTGTATAGGGTGTTATTTTAGGTTATAGTTATTTTTGTGATGTAATGTGTTTTATGTTCTATGTTGTAAATGGACGCACTTAAGTGTCTCAAGCCAAACCATTGACTCAGATATTGGGGAACAGTTACAGTATCGTGATTTGTTTCCCCCACCCTAAAACATGATAATCAGGTATTATTATTATTATATAAGGAGGAAGAAATGCTTTTAAATTATGGTTTTTATGTGGCCACGCCCACCAGTTCATTCAGTATGCCTGGTTTGCCTGGTGGGTGGTGATGGGTGGTGATCCAACTGAACTGAAGCCGCACCCACATGGTTGTATGATAACGGAGGAATGGTTAGGGGAGGGGATGATATTGTGTCACTATTCTGTTTTTTTCATTGGCATTCATTTTTTGACTGTCAAGGTTTCAGCCTCCAGGAAGAAACCCTAAATACAAAGGGAAGACATCATTGCACATAACAACCACACCAAGGGGTCTAATGAAGTGTCACCTCATAAACACATGAAAAACTGGAGAAAATAATTACAGCACTCCATCTTTAAGAAATGTCATGGTCCGATATCTCAAACCCTCACCCTAACCCTAACCTCCCACAGGGCAGCACACCTAAACCTAACCTTAACCCTCTCCCAAACCTTAACGCACCCCTCACCAACCTTAATCCGGTCGTCTTAACGCACTCCTCACCAACCTTAATCCAGTCGGACCAATGCTATGTCTAACCAATGCTATGTCTAACGGAAGTATGCCTTCCCTGATGTCGGGTAAGGACACCTACTGTTGTCAAGTTATTTGAAGCAGACGGCCCACAGGATTGGGCAATAGAGGTGCCGTCATCATCAGTGGTTCGGACATTGTTGCAATGACCTCTCTATATGTCAGGAGACAACAGACTGATGGATTGCAGCTTTGTCCAACTGCTATTCCATTAAAATGTCAAGGTGTCCCATTTACTGATGTGTACTTGTTATTGTCTGTGAGATTTATGCACCGGTCAAACAGTGTTTGAATTAAGATTATAAATAATTTAAAGCGGTGAGAATGATCCAACATGGCCAGTGTATAGCAGCAGATAGGGATCTTGACCGTTAGATTCCACATTGTTATGTCCTCCGCTGATTGTTATTTAAACTGTTTGATTTCCCCTGGTCTTCTTGTACTACTCTGTCTCTCATTTATTTTTATAGCAATCATTCGCCTTGCAAATGCGACAGACCCCCATGTGGTCACTCAGGCAGTTTCCTTAACAGAGCTCTCCTTTCACATTTAATGTGCCTTTGACTCACTCTAGCACCACGTCAATGCGAGCCAGCCTCTGTGTTCAACTCGACATCTCCCTCGTCCACAGCGCTGAGGAATAATTTAAAGATTCGTACCGGCCCACTTGTTAAATAAACAACACGCTACTCTGAATGTTAACTAGCCCATTTGCCGCTTGTTGCCGTGTTTGGGCACATCTGTCACGACACATTCAGTTAGCTATTAATCAGCCAAGAGACGGCCCTCTTTTGCTAAGCGTGCCTTGAGCGTTTCTGTGACTCCGGTGATCCGTGATGGCGTGATGTCCCTGGTGGTGGAGGTATAGGATTGCAGTGGAGCTGCGTTGTTGACATGGTCCCGTTTGAATTGTTTTATTGATGGAGTTGTCAGGATGCTGGTGTCAAATTAAACTTCTATCAATGGCCACGTAAACAGAGCCTGCTGCCGTCAGCGAGGGTCCACATTTTCTATTATTCCTCCAACATAGTTATTAAACAAGACTAGCAGTCTAAGAAGCAGTGCTTCCACTGCACAATTGAAAAAGCTTTCAGACAAAATGAGCCATTATCAGTTATTCAACCGCATTGAATCAGCCCCAACATAATAAAGGACTGAATTGAGATGTTTACAGTAATCTGAAATAAAATGGCGAGACTCCTTGACCCTCCCCAAGTTGAGTTGAAATAAATGAAATGGACCGACGCTTCTAATAATGCACAACAAGGATGGCCTATAGCTCGAGCACAGGGATTGATTTCCCTGTCTGGAGCTTTTTAAGACTATATAGACTTTCTTCAGACGCTGTGGCACCAGATTGTCATTTGGATGGGCATGTCCAAATCAATATATGAATGACTGACATACAGTATTTTCCACCATTTAGCATTTTCTTCAAAGCACAGTTTTTGCAAACAATCCAAATGCACTTTAACTTTTGACAATAGGGGGCACCACGAATGCGAAAAGTTTAACCATAATGTCGTAGAAATGCAGCTTCCTCATGTCCTATAGTGGCTGCAACCAACAACTTACAGGGCCCCTGGTATAGGCCACCTGGCCTGGCAGAGATATGTGTTCCACTGACGTTCCTGTTATAGTTAATTAATTGACAGAGTGGTCCACATGTTGTCCACATGCTGACAGGGTTTTTCCAAAGTCTCTTGCAAACGTGCGATCTCTTCTTTCAGATCGGGGTAGAATAAACAAAGGGGGGGGGGGGGGGGGGGCAGGCTCGGTTGCTATGGTGCTTATCTTCAACAACGGTTCGTTATAGGGTTAGCTGTGTTTCCTGACGGCCGTGTGCTGATCTTCCTATTATGCCAGAGAGTACGGAAAGGTGGGCTTTTACGACCTGAGTAGCACGTAGGCGGCCGGGAGTTACGAGGATTCGTCTCGTCTAGTCACTCTCCTCCTCCGCCTCGGCGTCCGGGCCGCTGCCGTCGCTGCTGTTGCTCGCGTTGCTGTTGCTCGCGTTGCTGCTCCTCCATAAAGCCTGTGAACGGACAGAGTAGTGAGGATGTGGATTAGCCTGGTTAATAAACCAGACTAATATCGCACGGACCGCAGGATATTAGTCTGGGGAGGCTCAGCTTGGATTTCATTTCCAGGGGGGGCGGGTTGAAACATTTTCTCTTTGACGCAATTGGTCAGAGCTACTGTCAGTCAAAGGTCTCAAGCATTGAAAGTCACTGTACCAAAGCCCACCCATATTGCATACTGATTGGTCTGGTTTATTAACCAGGCTAGATGCGGATAGCCATCCAGATGTGTTTTCTTTTTTTTAAGATATTTTTTGCGGCTTACGCCTTTTATTGGTTTTTTGAAGGGACAGACAGTAGGCTGACAGGAAACGGGAGAGAGATGGGGGGGAAGACATGCAGTAAAGGCCGTGTCGGGCTCGGGAGTCGAACCTGCGGCACACTGCGACTGGATTACCAGTCGCAGTTACGCCACCGCCTGGGCGACGTATCTCTATTCAACGTACCACCCAAGGCTTGCTCTACGAGCGTGCTGTCGGTCTAGCCGCCCTGCGTGGTGAATCAACCTGCTCTGACCTGTAGCGAGCCGGCCGGTGTTTATATAGCGGTTGTTCAGACGCGCAAGGTGTACGTGTGTGGTTACCTGACGAGTAGGCGGCGGCATTAGTTTCAACTGCATGGCCGAGTAGGAGGTTGGGCAGGTATGGCGTTATCTGCCACGACTCCTAGAGCGGCTCTCTGTACTCGGCGCGCCTGTCTGAGTGGTGCACTACTGGTTGCCATGGCAACGGATGCCTGTGTATGCCGGTGGTTGTCGCCGGAGATGCCACAGTGTGTACCTACGTTGCATCTAAGTGATGGATGGATGCATTATTGTGTCGTTACTTCTCGTAGGCCCAGGCTGAATTACAATACAGTTATTTTCAATATAAAACACAGACTTCCGGGTCACTAAGCATTCGCATGAAATATATACAGTAACGATCGGGTACACACAAGGATTGTCCAAGGAAAAAATTGACTGTAGGCTACATACTACTGTATGCTCAATATGGGAGGAACATGCTAAATAATATAATGCTGGGCCTAGTATACACTGTGTTCGTTTGTGTGTGTGTTCGTGTGTGTGTACATGTGTGCATGCGTGCGTGCGTGCGTGCGTGCGTGCGTGCGTGCGTACGCACACATTGTTCCTTATTTAGTCTATTCACCTTATTCTTGGCCCTTCTCCAGGGCAATGCCATAGTCCTTTTCTGCTGCTTCATCTTCTGGCCATTAGCAGTTGGGGCTAACAAAACAGTAGCCATCATCAACCCACACAATAAGGACAAAACAGCCACTGAGCTCGTCGGTAGGTCGGTATCTCATCTACATCGTAGACCATTCAATAGTCTGATTAAACGTGATAATGTCCCATTCGGTGCATTGACAGCTTCCGAATGGGGTGTTCAATATCTGGTCACTTCCTCCCTAGTAGGCTGCAGGTGCAATGCAGATACTCAGTGTGTGGCGTGCTATGTTGATGGATTGAATACCTAGCAGGACGTAACTTGTTTGGTGTTAACCAAAGTTATTTGTTATTCTTAATGTCCGGCTGTGCTGTTTACATTTCAGACTAATACAGTATGCAATCAATCATATATAGACAGGGCATTCATTTACCGAATATGAAATATGGAGAAAATATATTCTGCTTGACAACAACGCTATACTGTATATAACATGTGTATATAATATGCATAGAGGGGGAGTGTAAAGAGCTTGGATGGACGACAGAAGTGCGATGTGGGATGAGTGGATCAGTGAAGGAGGGAGGTGGAGGACAGGACTCAGGAGGACAGCAAGAATATGGAGATGAATAGAGTGGAGGGATAAATCTTGTTAAAGCAGAATTAATGTTCTTAAGCACGGTGATATAGCTTGTGTGTGTGTGTGTGTGTGTGTGTGTGTGTGTGTGTGTGTGTGTGTGTGTGTGTGTGCGCTCGCGCGCGCATGCATGCATGCGTGCGTGCGTGCATGCGTGCGTGCATGCTCGCTATAGGCTCATTAAGGCTACAGGGGAGAATAGCTAAATGGATTAGGCTGACATGGATTACGCATAAAATACTGGAGCCGGGAGGTGGATTGAGAAAATGAAAGGGGGGGGGGGGGGGGGGGGGGGGGGGGGTAGGTATGGGCAGCTTCATGTATACATCAGACAAAAGAGATGAAGAGGCAGAGAGAGTGATGGAGAGAGAGAGAGAGAACGAGAGAAGCAGAATAGAATGGAGACAAATTAAGCTATCAAATGTGACTGGTCAAAATGCCCTGCTATAGCAGCCTCTCTCTCCCCTAGAGGCCATGCTGCTCCTATTCACTGAATGGTTAATGCATGTAACAACAGCAAAAAAGCTTTAAAGTGAAATAAAATATAGTGCAAGTGCATATAAAAAGTTCCTTCAACCCAGAAAACCACAACGATTTCCAACCACCACTATAGACTTCATCCTCCAGGGAATACTAAAGGTGCACAGTGAATCCCAATGGCAATCCAGAAAAAAAACGTTTGACGTATATGGTATGGACAGTCGGTCTCTATAATTGTGAGACTAAAAATGGATTATGTATACAAAACATACTATACTATTTGGGGAGACGAGAGGAGAGTATAGATTCGAGGAGAGGAGAGGTGGTGAAGAGATGGTATAGAGATGCATCAAGTAATGAATCTTGGAGGATTTCACAAGATTAAAGAGTGAGGTTAAAGAGAGAGGAGTATGTGAAGCAAAGAGAGTATAGCTACAGTTATGTGCGAGAATAGAAACATAGGGAGAGACGAGGCAGACGACGAGGCGCGTGGTCCGTTGTTCTCTGCAGAAGAAGCAAGAACGAGAGAGAAGAGCAGAGGGAGGGAGAAGAGGTTGGCCTTTTGTTTGTTCTGCACCGGTGGTTTGTGTTGTTTTGGGACTGTGTCTCCTGGGCACGAGGTTGCTGTTGTGGCTGAGTGGGGCGCTGCTCCTTGTTAGCACAAAGCAAATCTTTAGTGTTCACTTACTGTAACTGTGAAAACAAAATGAACCTTGGCCCGGGACACTTTGAACACTCTCAGAGTTGACTCTGAGGTGTTCAATTGAGCTGCCAACACCTGTCTGCCTTTCATTTCTGTGATGTGCCAGTTAGCATTCCTAAGGTTTTTTGCAATGCTCTCGGCGGCTAGTGATCTTAGTTGGAGCGCTCAACATTTAGAGATTTTAGTTTGAGCAATCAGAGGAGAGGCTGGTTGTAACTGTGCACCCACACAGCGGTGCACTAGAAGTAAGACGCCTGAGGGCACGCATCCACCTGGGTGACAGCAGACTAAGGGTGAGCGCTGGTGCTTTTGCATGGGGGGGGTCAGATCAACATATGTAATGAATTCTGTACTGGCCACATATGGAATGTCAGAATAGGTCAGCTCCATATATGCTATATGGAGATCTAAGGGTGATAGCGGGGGAAGTGTCTTGATGAGGTTTGATGAGGGCCCAGGTATGGCCCAGGCCTTAATCTTCTGTTGAGAACGTAAAAAGTATTGATGACATCAGGGATCTCCATACAGTATATGGGCTTAATTGTGACAGCAGGCTGCAGTTACAGTCTATATTCACTATTTTGAGTGATAGACTGACGGACAGGAAATGCACAATTCCATATAGTTAGCTGCAACTTTCGGTCACAACTACACCTTATTCTGACTACCGTTATGTTATCCGTTAACAATTTTTGGTACACATACTGTAGATGGTGTGCGCAGCAAAGTGCTCTGCATTCATATTATGTATATCCAAAGCGTTCAGCCCATGACAAAAATAAAGCCTAAAAAGGTCCTAGTTTGAAGAAAGGAGCGTCATTATGACAACACTGGTCCTCCAGTGCTATAGTGCTCGTTCCTGACTCGAGGCGGGTGCGTGCATGGGGCATGTTGCTTTCCCTGCTGGTGCAGGATTAATGCACATGCAGTCAATCTTCGAGAGACAGCGAAATGCCTTCACGACGGACGACGGACGTCGCGACGTATATTTTTCCGTCGCAACGTATATTCGAGTACGTCCTGGCGTAAATATCAATTCGTCCCGGCAGAACGGACTCGTCGCGGCTATATCTACCCGTTTGCGACGTAATATGTTGGCTATTATTTTCCGTCGCGCCAGAACGGGACTCGTCGCAGCTATATCTACCCGTTGTGGCGTGAGCTGGACTCGTCACGGCAGAACGTGACTCGTCGCGACTATATCTACCCGTTTGCGACGTGCGCCTCGCCGGTCCGGTCTCCAGGCGAGCCTGCGTCCTTCATATATTTTTTTTTCTGCTCTCGTTGGACTTAACTTTAAAAGTCCAATGGAACACCTCTTTGTAACGGGTCGCTGTAGTATAGTGGTCTAATTCCTCGCCTCTCTATTCTTTTTTGCTGAGGACGCTGGTTCAATTCCCGCTCGCGGCAAACCAAAATTATTATATTTTAGACAGACAGACAGACAGACAGACAGACAGACAGACTGTCTGCCTGCCTGTCTGCCTGCCTAATGTATTGTAAATAATGTATTCATTCCATACGGCTATTTTTTTTTAATATAAAAACTTTTGTCTTTCGCGCGATTCGAACCAGCGTCGTCAGCACCAAAACATTGAGAGGCGAGTGATTAAACCGCTGGACTACAGCGGCCATACGTTACAAAGAAGTGTTTCATTGGACTTATAAAGACAATAGCACCCAGCTGCAGTCTCGCAAGGGGAGGGACCGGAAGTGCTTTTATTTCCGGCTTCCACGTGCACAAGCGCACATACACGCACGCGAAATATAATGCAATATGTAATAATCAGCTCATACATTATAAAGACATTATTGCATTATGAAGTTTTATTACAGTATGAGTCGCCTATGTGGAGGTTCTTAATGTAACACATTATTACATTATAGAAAAATCTATTAAGTTATGTGCTCGTCTTTTAATTACATTATGAGCTGATTATTACATTATGAGGTCAGATGTAGAGTTGCTGGCCGCCTCAGCTCCATATATGGAGATCTAGGTGATGATCCAGTCTTTTCAATGTATGGCTATCCAGGGTTTGATGAGGTCAGTGTCGGGATCTTATATCATATGGAAACGGCCATATATGGCGGTGTGACGTGTCATGAGGCGTGACCATATATGGAGGCATGACACGAGGCGTGACATGACACACTTACTGACTGACTGACGGGAAATGCAGGTTTTCATAGTAAATTAAATGCATATGGTCGTGTGTCTGTGATCTATGGTCTGGACATGGTGTGTGTGGGACAGGGGTACGGGGTTATAGCAACTTATTACATTACTTAAATGCCTTGATATCATTATGTTATAATCGACCATATAGGCCTAGCCTATTATTGCATATCATTTTATTATTGTTAGATTTGCATTTCTTCAAATATGCACACTTATACCACCAACTAATAAGCTTTCAATTAAAATATTACCTACAACAAACTACTTCAAACTTTTCCAAACCGACCACGTAATTATGTTTAAGCACAGATGGTACTATATACACCCGGCATTTAAGCGCGCACCAGCAAGTGCGTGTCGTGCACGCGCATTATATTTCGCGTGCGTGTATGTGCGCTTGTGCACGTGGAAGCCGGAAATAAAAGCACTTCCGGTCCCTCCCCTTGCGAGACTGCAGCTGGGTGCTATTGTCTTTATAAGTCCAATGAAACACTTCTTTGTAACGTATGGCCGCTGTAGTCCAGCGGTTTAATCACTCGCCTCTCAATGTTTTGGTGCTGACGACGCTGGTTCGAATCGCGCGAAAGACAAAAGTTTTTATATTAAAAAAAAATAGCCGTATGGAATGAATACATTATTTACAATACATTAGGCAGGCAGACAGGCAGGCAGACAGGCAGTCTGTCTGTCTGTCTGTCTGTCTGTCTGTCTGTCTGTCTAAAATATAATAATTTTGGTTTGCCGCGAGCGGGAATTGAACCAGCGTCCTCAGCAAAAAAGAATAGAGAGGCGAGGAATTAGACCACTATACTACAGCGACCCGTTACAAAGAGGTGTTCCATTGGACTTTTAAAGTTAAGTCCAACGAGAGCAGAAAAAAAAATATATGAAGGACGCAGGCTCGCCTGGAGACCGGACCGGCGAGGCGCACGTCGCAAACGGGTAGATATAGTCGCGACGAGTCACGTTCTGCCGTGACGAGTCCAGCTCACGCCACAACGGGTAGATATAGCTGCGACGAGTCCCGTTCTGGCGCGACGGAAAATAATAGCCAACATATTACGTCGCAAACGGGTAGATATAGCCGCGACGAGTCCGTTCTGCCGGGACGAATTGATATTTACGCCAGGACGTACTCGAATATACGTTGCGACGGAAAAATATACGTCGCGACGTACGTCGTCCGTCGTGAAGGCATTTCGCTCCACCTGCAATCTTCACATTACATCGTCGCTGTCAGGCGACCTATTATCTCCATATCCTCCATAGCGGTTTGTGGCGTTTGTTTTTGTGAATTAACGCCGTACTTGATCATACTACTA
>NC_139702.1:28719984-28819984 GCF_964188405.1 Protomyctophum parallelum | reverse complement strand
ATTGATTTTTTTTGAAGGGACAGACAGTAGGCTGACAGGAAACGGGAGAGAGATGGGGGGAAGACATGCAGTAAAGGCCGTGTCGGGTCCGGGAGTCGAACCCGCGGCACACTGCGACTGGATTACCAGTCCGGTGCCCAGACCGTTACGCTACGGCCTGGGCCCTGGGTCACTATTTTGAAAGTGTTGTGTGGGCACACAAAGCGTTAAACTGTAAATGCCACCGTTAATGTAGTGGGTGCATATTTAAGATGCATTTGTCACCTCTGTGGACACTGTACTTCAACATACATGCATATACAGTACCGTACAAGAAGAAGTATACCGACGGTGCCTGCATGGTGGCCCCTCCACCTCCCGTGAGCAGCTACACCGGGAGGAGAGTCATCAGATCTGGCCTTCTAGTGCCGTGTCCGTCTGCTGTCAGAACAACAGTGGGTGGATTTTGGGCCCATGGGATACTTTATACGGAGAGCAATATGAAACCGGGTGGAAAAGGCAGGAGTGGACTGGGAACTTTGTTTCTTCGGGTGGTCCAGCCTGGTTTTTGTATGGGGCTTTTCGAAATTAGGATGCCAACACTATACTCCTTGTGCCCATGTAATGCTGGGTGACATGACATGCTTGTTGTAATTTGTGACTGAGGACATATGCCTTGATTTTGTGCCTGCGTGCGTGCTTGCGTGCGTGCTTGCGTGCGTGCTTGCGTGCGTGCGTGCATGCTTGCGTGAGTGTGTGCGTGCGTGCGTGCGTGCGTGCGTGCATGCGTGCGTGCGTGGCGTGCGTGCTTGTGAATGAGTGAATGAGTCAATGTAATGCACAAACTATGTAAAGCGCTTCGGATAAAAGTGCTATATAAATGCACCATTTTACCATTTACCATTTAATGCAACAGACAGTGTTAAATGATCACTTCACCACTTTTCATATAATTGGTCCTCACTAATGTTCATGATAAAATGCCACAGGTTTTTTTCTACTCTGCCTGTGACATCATCGATGAGGAATCCAACCTAATAGAAACCGCAGGCTTTCTATTCCTGAAACGATCGTTCTCACGATAATAAAAAAAATTAATAAATATATTTTTTACAAAAAAATCTACCTAATGATTAAGTGCCCACAGCCCTCCTATGAGACACATGTCTATTCACAAGTAAGACGCGCAAACGCGGGAAGCGAACGCAGTGTGTGTGTGTGGTTGTTTGTTTGTGTGTGTGTGTGTGTGTGTGTGTGTGTGTGTGTGTGTGTGTGCTACAGCTGCACCCTCTGGTGTGTGTGTGTGTGTGTGTGTGTGTGTGTGTGTGTGTGTGTGTGTGTGTGTGTGCTACAGCTGCGCCCTCTGGTGGCGGGCAGGTGGTGTCACAGCGGGACAGACAGACACACACAGACACACACACACAGACATGATCTGCAGGGTCTCATAGTTAGTGCTCACTGGTTCGCAATCACTGCATTCGCAATGATCATTATTGAGGACCAATTAAATGAAGATAGGAGTTGGTCCTTTAAGACTTTGCACTAGTCCCAATTATTACTTGGGCAAGCCTTTTGGGCAGAGATTTGTGCTCCACTGAATAGCCCTTTTTTGTGATTTGGAGTTTGAATCCAGGACTTGATCTGTATCTCTCTTTCTCACTCTCTTTCTTGAGGCAGAAAGAAAGGGAAACTATACTTCTTCCTTGTTTTCAGTGTTTCCATTCAACAACTTTGAACTCTCTCTACTTGCTATATTAGTCTAAAAGTACTGCAATTCCAAATTCATGCCTGCATGCATTGGCTAAATATCTCTGCCGTCAGACTTCTATGCAAAGAAATAGTCCATTATTGTGAACCCCCCCCCCCCCGGTGGGGCGGAGCAGAAAAATGGAGATTGCCTTTGTTCCTCCCCCTGTAGGGGGAAATGGGTTAAGAGGAGTCATTGTTTTACATTTTGCATGATCACAGCCATGAGAAATAGGCTACTACGTTCATTATAATAATTAAACAATGTACGTGTAGGTCAGGTTTTAGTGCACCCCTAGACGAAATAGCATTTCGATTCACAAATAATTGATCAAAGAAAATTTATTTGGCACAACTAAAAGCTAAAGCTCATACGTTTCTGTTCTATGAAAAACATAACTTTTTTCTCTCTTCAGAATCATTACTGGTAGGCCTACCGGTATATTACATAAAACATGTACATGACAGTATACAGTATGCACGCACGCACCATTTTTGCTTTAGTTCATTCAACCTATAAACTATAACACGGCTGCTGTTATGTTAAAAAAAATCCTATAACTGGTATAGGCCTACTGCATATTCCATATTGTTTTGGGGATTTCTTAAACATATGGGTGGCTCATTTTACCATGTTCTCACGCAGCAGTTTTTAAGGGGATCCATTCCTATGTCCAGCTTTTGGTGTGTGTGTAACCCACATTTCGTCCTAACACAAACATAAAATGCCATTGACAATGAATGGACATTTTTGAGTGTTTGTGTTAAACACAAACATTGCTTAACACAAACATTGATGACAAGGCTGAGGACACAAATTGTGCCGGTATGAGACTTCACACGGGTGTGATTATTTATATTATAGGCTACTATTTAGGCTGATGACAGGTTATTGGTTTACCTACGTATGATCAATGATGACTATTTCTATAAGCATAGAAGCAACCTCGTGTTTTTGTTGCTTGCTGGAAATCACTCTGGATTAAGAGTGTCTGCTAAATGCCTAAATTGTAATTGTAAATTGCAATGAGCATCTCTTAACTTGGACCGGTAGCTGTTAACTTCTATTTCACTGTATAATGTTTCTCAGAGTTATAATTATTGTGGCAGTGGTGTGCCATATTGTCCTTGAGTGCTTTAAGGCTATACTCACTTTATGCTTCAGTGAAAGTGTGGAGTTGTCACACACCAAAAAGGACACATTTTCAACCGAAAAACATAACGATGTGTTTTCTCCTGAGCATAAATTAGGCTTCATGTGCCACAACACGATTTATTCAAAAAGGAGTTTGGAGTGTAATTTATTCAGAGACGGATGGATACAAACAAGGCTGGCTAAACCCCTGCACTGAATATCCAAGCTTATCCGAGCTCCTTATCCAAGCCTCAGTCATCTCCATTGGAACTCCTCCATGCTCACTCAATATTATAGTATACTTTGTCAGTATCACAATTCATGTTATAATAGCAATTCATTGTTAATGCTGTTCATCCACTTACAATATTAGCAAGACCCACCAAGGGGGCCCCTTGACGTTGGAAAACGTTTAAGCACCACTGATAAAGCAAACATACGATTGACATAGCTCAATGTTGAAAATGAGTGGTATTCCCTTTAATGGGTTAACTAACACAGACCTTAGTCTCGCGTTGCCAGACTGTTGCCTCCGCAATTTCCAAATGCTTCCATCATACAGTCTGGAGCAATGGAAGAGCTATCATGAGTAAAATATAAAGCGGAAGTGGAGCCTCCTCCCCACCGTTTCGTCTTTACAGTCACGCAAATGTATCCTAATATAAATAGAAATCATCTAAGCATTATATAGCTTGTTGCTTAGCAGAAAATAAAATACAAAAATAAAATGTAAAGATATTTTAAAATATATTTTCGTGAACGGAAATGGCAGCTTCCTTACTCGGCTCATGGGGGCTATAGTTCCAGACTCTATATAGCATTCCTTACTCTGCTCATGGGGGCTATAGTTCCAGACTCTATATAGCATTCCTTACTCAGCTCATGGGGGCTATAGTTCCAGACTCTATATAGCATTCCTTACTCTGCTCATGGGGGCTATAGTTCCAGAATCTATATAGCATTCCTTACTCAGCTCATGGGGGCTATAGTTCCAGACTCTATATAGCATTCCTTACTCAGCTCATGGGGGCTATAGTTCCAGACTCTATATAGCATTCCTTACTCAGCTCATGGGGGCTATAGTTCCAGACTCTATATAGCATTCCTTACTCTGCTCATGGGGGTTATAGTTCCAGACTCTATATAGCATTCCTTACTCAGCTCATGGGGGCTATAGTTCCAGACTCTATATAGCATTCCTTACTCAGCTCATGGGGGCTATAGTTCCAGACTCTACATAGCATTCCTTACTCAGCTCATGGGGGCTATAGTTCCAGACTCTACATAGCATTCCTTACTCAGCTCATGGGGGCTATAGTTCCAGACTCTAGCATTCCTTACTCTGCTCATGGGGGCTATAGTTCCAGACTCTATATAGCATTCCTTACTCAGCTCATGGGGGCTATAGTTCCAGACTCTATATAGCATTCCTTACTCAGCTCATGGGGGCTATAGTTCCAGACTCTAGCATTCCTTACTCTGCTCATGGGGGCTATAGTTCCAGACTCTATATAGCATTCCTTACTCAGCTCATGGGGGCTATAGTTCCAGACTCTATATAGCATTCCTTACTCAGCTCATGGGGGCTATAGTTCCAGACTCTATATAGCATTCCTTACTCTGCTCATGGGGGCTATAGTTCCAGACTCTATATAGCATCCCTTACTCTGCTCATGGGGGCTATAGTTCCAGACTCTATATAGCATTCCTTACTCAGCTCATGGGGGCTATAGTTCCAGACTCTACATAGCATTCCTTACTCAGCTCATGGGGGCTATAGTTCCAGACTCTATATAGCATTCCTTACTCAGCTCATGGGGGCTATAGTTCCAGACTCTAGCATTCCTTACTCAGCTCATGGGGGCTATAGTTCCAGACTCTAGCATTCCTTACTCAGCTCATGGGGGCTATAGTTCCAGACTCTATACAGCATTCCTTACTCTGCTCATGGGGGCTATAGTTCCAGACTCTATATAGCATTCCTTACTCAGCTCATGGGGGCTATAGTTCCAGACTCTATATAGCATTCCTTACTCAGCTCATGGGGGCTATAGTTCCAGACTCTATATAGCATTCCTTACTCAGCTCATGGGGGCTATAGTTCCAGACTCTACATAGCATTCCTTACTCAGCTCATGGGGGCTATAGTTCCAGACTCTACATAGCATTCCTTACTCAGCTCATGGGGGCTATAGTTCCAGACTCTATATAGCATTCCTTACTCAGCTCATGGGGGCTATAGTTCCAGACTCTAGCATTCCTTACTCAGCTCATGGGGGCTATAGTTCCAGACTCTATATAGCATTCCTTACTCAGCTCATGGGGACTATAGTTCCAGACTCTACATAGCATTCCTTACTCAGCTCATGGGGGCTATAGTTCCAGACTCTATATAGCATTCCTTACTCAGCTCATGGGGGCTATAGTTCCAGACTCTATATAGCATTCCTTACTCAGCTCATGGGGACTATAGTTCCAGACTCTACATAGCATTCCTTACTCAGCTCATGGGGGCTATAGTTCCAGACTCTATATAGCATTCCTTACTCAGCTCATGGGGGCTATAGTTCCAGACTCTATATAGCATTCCTTACTCTGCTCATGGGGGCTATAGTTCCAGACTCTATATAGCATTCCTTACTCAGCTCATGGGGGCTATAGTTCCAGACTCTATATAGCATTCCTTACTCAGCTCATGGGGGCTATAGTTCCAGACTCTACATAGCATTCCTTACTCAGCTCATGGGGGCTATAGTTCCAGACTCTACATAGCATTCGGAGATTGTGGAATAGGTGTCTGGCTACGCGAGACTACACAGACCTAAGCACAATGCGACGCATGCTCTACTGGAAGTAGCTGTTACATTAATATAATATTACTTTCTGTATTTACTGTGAGTAAATATTGCAATTAAGACCTGGGAGTGTCAGCCAAAGGGTATTCAGAAATACCTGTGTGTTTTTTAGCTATATGTATTGAAAATGTAATAAGTATAGGCATGGAGAGATCCTTGTTTGCTTTCATTTTGTGAGAGGTGAGGGCAAAATATCAATGTGGAAAATCTTCAGCTATGAATGCGAAATTATTTGCTTCGTATTCATGCCACACATGCTCATGTACACGCACGCAAGCTGGCACGCATGCACACGCACACACGCACGCACGCACGCACGCACGCACGCACGCACGCACGCACGCACGCACACACACACACACACACACACACACACACACACACACACACACACACACACACACACACACACACATAGCTTGATGATTCCACAATGTGACTTGCATCAATATTCAAAGACACGTGATTGCGATTATCTAATCAAGTGTCTCTTCTGGCTAGCATTCTTTAATGAGCTCTCCACTCCTAATCAGCTAATTACAACGTCATTATCATCAGCCTATAGCCCTGGTTCCCTCCAAGATGAGACGGTAGATTAGCACAGTAAACAAAATGCTATATGAAGAGAAGAACAAGCAGGGCTACGGTAATGAGCTGGAGGAAGAGGAGGAGGAGGAGGAGAAGTCAACTATTGTCAACTATTGTGTGTGTGTGTGTGTGTGTGTGTGCGCGTGTGTGTGTGTGTGTGTGTGTGTGTGTGTGTGTGTGTGTGTGTGTGTGTGTGTGTGTGGGGGGGGGGGGGTTTGATAAAAGTGTAGACTTTGCTGAGCAGTGTAGTTGTGTACTACAATATGTGAAAACACAAACGCACGCCAGCTTTTCATTTCCCTCCTTCTCCCACCGCCGTACCCCTTCAGCCCACTCCAACCCCCTCTCTTCCTCAATATTTCTACTCTTCTTTCTTATTGCTTTGTCTTGTCCCCCCTCCCCCCTCCACACATTATTTGTCAGTCTTATGGCACGCTTCATCATTTTTTAATACAGCCCCCCAGTATTGGCGGTGTCATCTGGGTGCACGGCGTCTAGCCCTGCAATGAGAACCTATTGGTTATTACAGATGTCCTTTCTCCGTCATGCAGCAGAGACCTTCCAGTGAGCGATGCACAAGGACCCCAAAGCTCCTGCTGTAAGCAGTTATGAACCGCACGAGGTTTTTTAAGGTTTAAGCCTTCAAGACCACCAGACAGTGACTTTCTTTGCCCCAAACAATTTTTTTGTCTTCCCGGGAAGTAATTGTTTTTTTGCTAAGCAGTATTAGTCCAAACTCTTAATTGCTAACTTGCGGAAGCTTTATTTGTTGCCGGGCAGCAATAGCACGAGGAGGAATTTGGAATCTGGATTCTTAGGCGTTATTTAACCCATAACCGGGAAAGCGTAAATTTAGATTTTAGGGTTGGCTGTTAAATAATGGCACACGCTCAGAGCGCGTCACTTTGTGCCACACTGCAAGCTTGTAAATATGCAATTTTTGAAAATGTTTCTTGGAAGTGATTTCTTTAAATAATTTATAATTACGAAAAAGTTTGAAAACTACTGTTTTAGAAGAGATTTGTAGAATTGGCGAGAAATGACTGCAAAGCAGATTAGATGAAAGTCTTGAAGTGAGGAAATAGCCAGCACACAATGAATGTGCTTTTTACATGGTTTTTGACAGATGCAGCAGACGTGTTTCGACTTAATAGGTCTTCCTCAGCATGGTGACAAGAAGTGAGCCTGAGGTTTAAAGAGTGTGATACAATCAATTGGCCACAGGTCATAATGTGTTACATTTAAGCTTGACACTGCCATACAACATAAGAAGCAGATACAAGCCCACATTCTGCCCATTACCTGCTGCTGTCGCTCACAATCCTGGACAGGACATTTTTTATTAATTCAGCCTCACATACCTTACAAAATGGTCTGATCAACCAGATGATGTTTGGAGTTTCCTTTTAACTTATTTGGATTCAACTTTTATTTCATATTACGAATATATACATTTTTGAGGAGCACTATCCCCTCCTATGCCCATCAACAAAAGTGTGTAAACACAAACATTGAAGACAAAAATGTGTAAACCAACATTGAAGACAAAAGTGAGGACGCAAATTGTGATTGGCCAGAATGAGTATGTATGTATGATGATAAGAGCGCCCCTCACTTCACACGGGTGTGATTTTTGAGGGGCACTAGCCCCTCCTACAGCTATTGTCCCCAATATTTGTCTCAATGTTTGCAGCCATTGACAATGAAAGGAGAAATTAGGTCAAATTTCCGCCAAATATGATGTAAATTTGTGGCAACAACAAACATTAAATGCCATTGACAATGAAGGGGAAATATGACGTAAATTCTGTCCCCCCACACGTCTCAATATTTGCCATTGACAATGAAAGGAGAAATTAGGTCCAATGTCCGCCAAAATATTCGTACGATGACAAGAGCGCCCTCACAATTTGTACTATTCAGGGCCGAGTTTACTTTGACCCGATGCTATTAAAACACTGCATTAGTATGATTCATGTGATATACGGAGCAGTAAAATAGATTGATGCACTGTCTGTGTGCATAGGAGGCGTTTATATGTCCTTGCTTTATGGTGCGTGTTCTGGGGTGTACTGTGCTGTCAGACTTTCTATCTACACCAACCTCACCTATTAGCTCCTCTCTGTCTTCGCAAGGCCACTACAGTATACTGACGGGCAGTTAGAAGCAAATGTTTTACTTCTCCTCTACAAAAAGTAGACATGTTTTTTTTTTTTTTTTTTTTTTTTTGATATTTTTTTTTTTGCGGCTTACGCCTTTTATTGATTTTTGAAGGGACAGACAGTAGGCTGACAGGAAACGGGAGAGAGATGGGGGGATGACATGCAGTAAAGGCCGTGTCGGGTCCGGGAGTCGAACCCGCGGCACACTGCGACTGGATTACCAGTCCGGTGCCCAGACCGTTACGCTACGGCCTGGGCCGACATGTTTTGTTAACCCAATAACCTTAGAACACTATTTTCACCCGGACAATTATTCTATTTTTATAATTTTCATAATGTTGCTGATGTCTGAGGTGGGTGGGTCTTTCATACCTTCATGATGCTTCAGTGACATCACTGTTTTTGTCTACAGGCACGTTTTAGCCATAGTGAGGGTTCATTTTGTGAATATATTACTCCAAAGTTTGTAAATGCTTTTCATATAGTTGGCACATTAAACTGACTATAGAAACAAAAAGGAGACCAATTTTAGGAATATTAGCCTACAGATGAAATGGCCCTTTAAATTAAATCTTGACAAAGGCGTCTCATCAGAGTGATTTACTGGAGTAGGCCTAATTCCAGTTTTCAGTATTAATTTAATTACTACTCTATACTTAGTATTATTTAACTTTTTACTCCACTCCATTATTTGAAACTTAAGTTACTAGTTACTTTGTAGATTTTTTTAAATTACAAAACATACATTAACCACTAAAATCCCTATATACGTACATTTCGGCCATTTGAAATTAGCCGATCCACAGCTGAGCTCACCATGTGTCGCGTTGCGTCGCATTGTGAGCTCGCATATCTGCTATTTTCAAAAGATTCTAACACAATTTATACATTTGAAAACTTTTGAAATGGGACATTCTGCATAATGAGTACTTTATACTTTTTCCCGTACTGCCAACAACACCACAAGCAGCCAATAAGACTATAAGAGTTTTGAATTGCAATGCCACTTCCTCACAGTCACGGGCAATAATCTCATGTCCCTTCAGAGATGACGCAGTAGCAATTTCTTGGTCAGTAAAACTCGCTATATTGAAAACATATTGTTGCTGCCAGGCATGCAGAACCCTTGTATCTACGGTATATAGGCCCTATTTAAATATTTTTTGCTTTTTTTATTTCACCAAATCTGCGCCAGAACGAGATAAGCTCGTGAATAGCTGCTGTGCCATCCACAAGATTACGAGATTTGATTAATTGGCAATAATCCATAATTTTTACTCACATGGTAGAATAGTCTAAATGGGAATCCTCTGTGTGTGTGTGTGTGTGTGTGTGTGTGTGTTCTATTTATGGTTATGAATGCTGCATGCAATCCTCAAGAGTCATGTGACAGGAGGGTGAACAAGTGCGCAAGTTCACACGTTACATTCACACCCATGTCAACACATCTCCCTGCTCTTCTTCTTCTTGTCTCTGGTCCCACGTGGAAGAGGCCGGCCTCCGAAGGAGGTCTGTACACGGGGCAGGTGTTGAATGATGTGCTCGGCAGATTGCTCAGGCTCGTCGCAGTCGCATGCTGCACTGTCCGCCAAGCGCCACGTCTTCATTGCTGATTTGAAGCAGCCGACTCCAGTGCGCATGCGGTTCAGTAGGGTCCACTGCCGGCGTGGTATAGGTCCTCTCCTTCAACGCCATCACCCGGGTCAAGGATGTAGTGGTGCATACGGGGGGGCCCAGCAGACTCCAACTCCTGCTTCCAAGATGCCGTCAGCCATGCACTGGTGGATGAGTCCTCCGGGATGGAACGTAACATCTCTTGCCGCCTTGTTGTAAGGGTGGCGGGACTCGAGTCTGTTTGGAGGCTCTATTTCCACTTTAGTGCTAGGATGTGCCAGTCGTGTATTTTGGCTTTCCTTGCTAGCTTTATGGTAGCAGCCTCTCATCGGAGGCCGGCCGGGGCAATTCCTGCAAGAACTGGCAGGTAGGAAACAGGAGTGGGCTTCAGGCAGCCAGTTATGGTTCGGAGAGAGTTGTTAATGTCCACCTTTTGGACATGTGGGCGCCTCCTACACCAGACTGGGGCACAGTATTCAGCTGCAGAGAAGACCAGGGATTGGGTGGAAATCCTCAATGTGTTGGCGGAAGCTCCCCAGGTCGTACCAGCGAGGCGACGGATAAGTGAGACCCTTGATGTGACCTTTGCCCTCACGTCTTCAAGGTGTTGGTTGAATGACAGAGTTCTGTCCAAGCGTACCCCAAGGTATTTTGGAGCTTGTTGGAACTGAAGGCGCTCGCTGTCAACAAACACATTGATTTCCCTCTTAGCCTCTGCAGGCGCCACCTAAGGAGGTAGAAAGCCAAGATGTCCATGTCCTGGTTGAGACCATCTTTCTTCCATTGCCTTCCCTGCTCTGTTATCCATCCATCTCTCTCTCTCTCTCTCTCTCTCTCTCTCTCTCTCTCTCTCTCTCTCTCTCTCTCTCTCTCTCCTTCCAACTGGTATAAAGTATATTGTATATGAGTACAATTACTCAATTGGCGCTTAAGTACACTTTAGAGGGTTTCTTTTCTCACTTTACAGGAGAATTACATTTTTTCATCTAAAAAATCTACTCCTCTACATCTCAGAGGCAAATGTGTACGTTTTACTCCCCTACAATTATTTAAAACCATTAGTCTATTCAAAAATGGCCGATCTGGCCCAGGCCGTAGCGTAACGGTCTGGGCACCGGACTGGTAATCCAGTCGCAGTGTGCCGCGGGTTCGACTCCCGGACCCGACACGGCCTTTACTGCATGTCATCCCCCCATCTCTCTCCCGTTTCCTGTCAGCCTACTGTCTGTCCCTTCAAAAATCAATAAAAGGCGTAAGCCGCAAAAAAAAAATCTTAAAAAAAAAAAAAAAAAAAAAAAAAATGGCCGATCTACAAACGGGTCGTCATGAGGTTGTAGAATTTTTTTAAGATTGTGTCAATTTTGGAAAGCTTTTGAAAATATAGCGGCTACTTTTTACTTTTCGTACTGTGTTTACAATTTAAGAATTTAGCAGACGCTCTTTATACATTGCGATTTACAGTAAGCGAGAACAGAAAACATGTTAACACCATCAAATACATAAAAATAGTCATCATGAATCATACATAAGCTAAGAACCTATAAAGCCCAATCAGGTCGAGATGGGACGAGACGGTATTTGCGTTCGTCCCTGCAGCGGTGTGATATATGTCCGGTTGCACGTCGACCCAAGTCGACCCAAATGATGTACAGTACCGGTTCAGTTCAATGGCCCAAACCACACTAAGGGGTCGCCAATGTGCAACTCCTCGCAACGTTCAGTATCTATATAATGAAACTACGAGTATATATATACACTATTAACTATAGAGTGTTATGTCTACATAAAATTCTATTTAAGTTACATACGGTAAGTTGAGCCTGCGCATATGCCTGTAAGTCGTTGAGGCTAGGGCAGGTGCTACGGCTAAGTGCTATGGGCTAAAATTGAGTCTATTTTCATAGGCTATTGTGGTATTTGCCTCTGTCGGGTGGTAACCTCATATATTGATACTTTTGATACTTTTGTGTGACAGTATATTATGATCTTAAGTACAGTACAGCAACGTATTGCTACTGTACTTTGACTGAAATTGGATTTTTACTTCTTCCACCTCTGCTCTCTCGATCCCCTCCTTCTCTCCGTTTCACTTTCACACTCATCGAGTGAATTATTCACCCTCTCCGCCCACGCCGCGGTACAACTACTGCAGCATAAAATGTTTGCTATTTACCAACTTGCACAAATACGTGGGTGTGCATAATAATGAAATTGGGACTAGAGGGAGGAGAGACAGGCACAGCATGCCGGCACTCCCTCAAGGAAATATGCACACTCACTCCACGGAGCAGATTGAAGTCATCGCTGACTCATTTCCCTTGGGACTAATGTAGTGTGAACAAACACGCAAACACAGACGCACACACTGTACTGCACATCACACTGCAGTCAGACCCGACTGTGTGCGTGTGTGTGTGTGTATGCATATTGTATATAAGTATGCATTGAACATTCAAGAGTGAGTGTGCAAGCATGCATTATGTATTTGTCTAAATGTGCACATACGTGCTTGTATTGCTACTATACTGTATAAGGCCAAGTGTCCTAGTATAGTAGCATTATTATTTTTAAAGTCATTGTGAGGACCATATAGCCGGATAGAATAGGTGTTTTAATTCATTTTGTTTTATCCCACAATTTTTGTAACCCATTTTTCACCAAGGCATTAGGGATCTTAGAGGAACTCTTTATTCAAACAAAGAATAGCAGGAGCTTAACATCCAACAGAGAACACAACCAAACACAGGGCTTAAATAGGCACAAGATTAACAGGACACAGGTGAACTCAGATCAAATCAACACAAGGATTGGCTGGGGAAAACAAGACACAGGTGAAACAAAGAACCAAAAATCAGGGAAGTTGAGACAAGGCAGGAAACACAAAAGCATCACTTCAAAATAAGATTCAGGAACACCAAACACAACACACGGAAGGCAGATCCTGACCCACTGTTAACCTGGGGAGATCCTCGAACTGAGCTCATACTTCCTTCAATGCATGGTGAGTAAGTACTGGCAGGCCGCTTCTCATTTTTTCTGGTAAGACGCAGCACGTGGAAGGAACGCGTTATTCCAACCAGTTCCTTTTCCCTCCATCAGGCGCCCCAGGCTGACCAGGGGGAGGCAGTTATTTTATTTTATACTTAGTTGTGCACCGATGTCACAAAGCACCGACAAATAGAACTACAACCTCACAATACTCGCTTGTATATACATCTGCTTAATGTATTAATTTTACATTTAATATAATTAAAAATGTAAAATTTATACATTTAGCAAAAATAATTGGCTATATTATAGCCAATGATTTTTTATCCCCTTTTTCTCCTGTATGTAGTTGTTCGTCCCCACACAATTTCTGTGTTGTCACTGCTGTTAGGGCTAGGGTTATCCTACTAACTCAACTGCCAGTGAGGAGCCCCCACCGGGAGGACGTACACTAGAGCTTTCGTCCTACGTGTGTGTGTGTGTGTGTGTGTGTGTGTGTGTGTGTGTGTGTGTGTGTGTGTGTGCGTGCGTGCGTGTGTATTTCAACATGTGTTGCACGTTCATTTTATTTAATTGGAGACAGAAGGTGACAAGTGGAACACGCTGTGCAACTGTTTAATCGTTTGTGTGCATAGTATTTACTGTGTGTGTGCGTGCGTGCATGCGTGCGTGTGTGTGTGTGTGTGTGTGTGTGTACAAATGCACAATACACGCTGGTAATAGTAAATAGTAAATGGTGCATTTATATAGTGCTTTTATCCAAAGTGCTTTACATATAAAGTACACCCACACTCTCGCACATCACATTCATACACAGATGGCGGTGGAAACCATGCAAGGCGCCAACCTGCACATTGAGATACCATACAATGATGTTCATTCTGAATTATTATAATTAGTGTGCATTTATTTAAAGACGTTTACGCCGCGGACAAAGGCAACTCTTGTCGTGACAAATCATGACAATAAACACAATGTTTGGGGCCAAACAAAGAATTAGAAAGTAGAAAAAAACCGCAGGTTACAACACTTTTTTGTAGTTTTTCTTCTTTGTAATTATTTGTTTGGTCCAAAATATTGTGTTTGTTGTCATGATTTGTCACGACTCGAGTTGGCTTCGTACGACGCTTAAAAGGTCTTTAAATAAATACTTTTTGAAATGTCTATGGGAAAAATGTATTGGGATTTATTTCCTGGGCCTGGCGTCGTCATGAAAGGGGCGGGACTGCGACGCTCTATAGGGTTAATGTGGTTAATCAACAGAGACGTTTGCAACTAGCTGAGCTGTACAGAATAGATTTGATGATGATTATCCTTTCTTGGCTGATATTATCCCATTAAGACCTGAGACTGATTCTACGAATTACTTTCTAAAGCTGATTTCTGAAAAACCTATGTTGCTTATTGCTGTCGGGCACAAAAACCTCTTATGTCCATATTTTAATTAACACCCCACTTCAGTGTCACACAACATCATCAAACGTAGCAGATCCACAAGCTGGATAAGCGGCGCAAAGCACCACATCCTGAGCTTGTAGATCTGCTCCTGAATCTTGAAAAGATTGAGGTTTCTGTATAGGGCTATACCTGACGGTGTAAAACTCAAATCTGAAATGACACGAATGGTTTTAATGGGTTAATAATGTGTTTGCTTTCGTACACATGGAGCCTCGTGTTACGATGCGACTCAGAAGTAGGACCCAAAATGCAGAACAGACTGGTCAAAGGCAGGAGGTCAAATGCAGAGGGATTTATTCACCCAAAACTCAGGATAACATAGAATACACACAGGACTGGAAACACTACTTACAGAACACCAACATCTATACTCAAGCAAGGAACCATATTGGAACTGAAAGTTTAAGTAGACGCAGGGATCACAAGACACAGGTGAACAGGACTAACAATCAACACAGGGATTTGGCTGGGATGCGATTTGGGTGCAGTTGTTTCTCCTAGCTTCTGAAGAAGGCAGTCGCATTCTTTTCCTCTCCCTAACCCTCCCTAACCCTCTCTCTCTCTCTCACCGCGTGCCCCCTTTGCACTGTTTCTCGGCTGATCTCTGACTAAACATGGAACTAATTAGCTGGTCCTTGAGCGCTTTCGACAAAATTCTTTCGGACAAGCACTCCGGTGCTGGGGAGCCAACATGCCCACCGGGCTCGTACCCTGCGCGTTATGTCAGAGACGAATATCGGGGAAATTGGGGGATCCTCTGTCTCTCCGTGCTAACGGTGGTCGACATTGAGGACATCTGGATCATTGGACTAATGGTAGCTGAGGGGCTGCTATCTGGACTAGGCGGCGTCCTGATCTACCGGAAAAGGGTTTTCTCAAGGCTCAAATTTTGAAGGGAGCAGTCCACAACGTCGATGGTACTCCTAAACCGCTCACCGCGATAAACGACCTTGGGAAACTGACGGGGAATATGTCCATGGCCTTGACTGAGCTGATTCGAAAGATGGATATTAACATGCAAAAACTTTCCGATAGACTCACGGCCGTGGAGCAGAGATTGGAGATAAGCCTGGAACGCCAGGCTTCGATGCAAGGGACTTTATTGCGGGCGAAATTCGACAAAGAAGACGAGAGAAGATATTCTCATGGGAATGGGAAATACATTTCCTTCTCTCGCCATAATCTGGAACTCGGCTCAAAGATGAAGGACAGCGGAAAGAAAGCACGTGCCCTCCCCCTCCACCTCCACCCCCCTCCCACAATCTACTGTGGAACCTCGCCTGGGAATCCAAGGCCGCAATGTCTGCACAGCAATGCTGTTATTCCTTTTACTATCTGGACTCTGAGACAACGTGACCCTGTGGCCCCAGATACGAGTGGAGGCAGGATACGCTAACAAACAATGAACTCTACACAGACTATGAACTCCACACACACTGACCCTACACCACACGCCGCCTTTCACCCATACCCCTCCCTCCCCCCCCCCCCCTGATGCTGTGCATCACTCCCCCCAACCCCCCCTGCCCGGGTGTGAACAATTTATTTTCCTGTTTTCAGACAGTGCTTCCATGCCTGCACAGCCGAGTATTATCATCTTACTTGAAATGTGATGTGATGACCATGAAGCGTTGTGTGAAGAACAGTGTGTTTTTTTGTCCTCAGACCCTAAACAAACCCCCCACCCCCACCCAAGTTTCCGTGCCTACACAATGCAACTGTATGTGATATGATGTCTCCATCCCTCCCCCCCCCCTCCCTCTCTGTCAATACCCCTCACCCATTCTATGCTGCCCCCCCCCCCCCCCCCCCACCCCCCGTCCTTCCTTTTCTTCCTTTTCTTTGATGTTATGAGAAGTATCTTTTTGGCGCTGCGTAACGCTGGCTGCCTGTTGCTGCTATTGTAACAAATCAATTTCCCCTCGGGGATTAATACAATATTTTCCATTCCATTTCCATTCCGGGAGACTAACAGGACACAGGTGGAGAAAACTATAGTAATCACAGAGAGGTGAGACAAGACAGGCAAACACAACTAGGCAGAACAGGAAACACTATAGGGCATCACTACATAATAAAAGTACACAGTACATAGATTATGACAGTACAGTTCGTGACACCTCGTATAGTATGTATGTCAACAACAACAACTGTGAAACCCACAGAAAGAAATATATACCAATGTGACGGTGATGCAACGCATCGCAATGCAATCTCACATGGCACGATGCGACAGCACGACTCGACACAACTCCTCAAGTGCAACATGACACGATGCAACGCAGTGCAACACAAGGCCTTTTGACACAAATCAGCAGAGGAGGGAAAGAACCAAAAGTGAAGAATTGACAAAAAGCATACTGTAGAAGGAAAAGCCCTGTGCTCATTTCTCAGGTACAGAGCATATAGGACAGCGAGAGAGCCCAGGGCATGGTGTATATGCCTCTGGATATGCAATGGCTTATCTGTCCGTCCTTGTGGGAGAGATTGATTAAAGCTATACCATGTTATACCATTGAACAAAACTGCACCTCTCTGCCAATCTGGTATGACAGCGGGAAAGACTCCCTGTAGTGATACTGTATAACATTTTTTGATAGAGCATTTGATAGACTTGAATGTATCAATAAGAGAACAGAGCACAAGGGAACTGTATTGCACCTTCATCAGGTTGTATTCCTCATATTGAATCAGCTGCATAGCATTGTAAGAACGAGTTTTAGAATCTAGCGGCTCCAGAGGCCATGAGCGGGGTGTTCCATTTATCTCACAGATAATAGTATATTGAACCGGGCATCAGGTGTCCTTCACTCAAGAGTAGTGGTGTGTGTTGTAAAGTATTCCTTCGGTACGGCGACTGCAGCGGCGGGCCCGGGAGAACAATAACGTGACACGAGACAGTATCACGCTAAAGGTTCACCAAGTTTATTACACAACAGAGAACATATATAGTGCTGGATCATAATGACGTGACAATAAGATATGAGACAAAATAACGTGCCTGCAGCAAGGCTGACCTTGCTGCCGCTGAGATGTCTCTCTTAGCCTAAAGTATGCTACAGTTCAGGCAGTACACAATACATATCAAGTACACTGTGTCTCAAGTTCAAGTACATAGACTAAGATGTACTGTGCATGGACTAATTATAACAGTGTGTAAAGTGCATTTACTCTTTAAGTACTGTAGCCTAATTAACTCTATTTGTATACCCCCCGCCTATGGGACAAGAATCTGCTATTAATATTGGTCCGGTTGCTATAGGCAACGCCTCCGTCACCTCCAGCAACAGGATCTTTGCACACGGCCCCATAGACCTCCGTTCAAAGTAGGTTTTTTCAAAGCCTTATAACTCTATAATTTTGTAGAGCATCGCTCCCGACGTGTTTACGTTTCCGGCGAAAGAGAAACAGCGTGAACTACTAGAAAAAGTGCCCTTCTGGGCACAGGTCTCCACCAGGATTTCTTCCTCAGCCTAGTGGGAATATGCGTGCACAGTTTCATCGCAATCGGACGCCGCGTTGAGGAGTTGTGGCGATTTGTACAAAGCGGGCTACTCCTGAAAACTGTAGGAGCCAATCGTGGCCAATCAGGATGGAATATGAGAAATCAAACCTGCCTTGATCACATGACTATGGAGATCATGTGTACCGATTTGCGTGAAATTTGGATAAAATCTGAAGGAGTAATAATAGAAAATGTGTTTTACATATGTCGGCCTCCTGGTGGCGCTATAAAGAGCAGATGTGAAAAATTCCAGGCAAAGGTTTTTCCTTGGCCTCTAGGGAGTTGGCATACAAAGTTATCCACAGATCCGTGCAGTTAGAGGTAAAAACACTTTTCGGGCAGTTATAGCGCCACCTTGAGGCTGAGTTGAAATTGTTGATGTGGCATTTAGTCCTCGGCCTAGTGGGAATGTGGGTGCACAATTTCACGGAAATCACGCGATGTGTTCATGATTTGCAGCATTTTGTTTGAAACTGAGCACTCCTGTGAACTTTGGAAGCCAATCTTAACCAATCAGGATGGAGTGTGAGAAATCTGAAAGACCGGTTTCGTTGAATGGCTCTAGAGAGACTGTGTACCAATTTGCGTGATGTTTGGACAAAATCTGTAGGTGTACTGTGCAAAAACTTGTTTTGCACAAAGTGGCCTCCTGGTGGCGCTATAACAGGCCATTCTGGAAAGTTTGGGGCAGAGGTTCATCGTTGGCATCCAGGGAGTGTGTGTGCAAAATTTGGCATCGACCGGGTTAACGGTGGCCGAGATTAGCTGTTCACGGACACACGGACGGACGGACACACACACGGACGGACGGACACACGGACGGACGGAGTGCAAAACATACTCTCCCCACATGCCTTCGGCCTGGTGGAGACAATAATGCGATAGCCGATCCTTGGTCTGGTGGTCTGGAGGCTGGTAAACAGGAAAGGATCAGGACAAATCAAAGAATCCCCTGGTAAGGCTTGGCTATACACTCTGCTGCCATGCACCTAGCATGGCAAAAAATAGTTAAATGGTACAGCATTTACAGTATAGCACCTTTATCCGAGGCGCTTTACATTATAGATTGTGCATTCCATTCGCCCATACACCGATGGCGGAGGAAACCGTGCAAGGCACCAATAACCTACTCATCGGGAGCAAATTAGGCAGGCTCAAGGACACTTAAGACACTAAAGACAACTAAATAGTTTTAGGTGATAAGGTGACCACCAAAACGGTGGGGCTCTATACCCTTGAAGGCTCATACATAGTCTGAATTTTCGGTGGTGGGGTGACCACCGAACTACAACATGACGTCACGAGCCGCGGTGAAGTGCAAACCGCCGCCACCGCCCCAGCCCTTCTCTTTGTTTTTACTCACCACCGCTCAACGTTATTTCAGCTCCGGTGGTCAGCTCACCACCGAGCGGTGGTCACCTCACCACAGAAAGTCCAGACTATGAATAGGCCTTTATAGCCACTGCTGGCCCACTTGATTTAAATACAAGCTCTCAGCATGTCACTTTGCATACGTATACATTTTATACATTTGGTACTTAAAGCGCATTTTTGTGCCAATACTTTTCTTCCATCACTGGACAAGAGTATCGAATTAGCTGATCGTCCATATGCCACTCTAAAAATGAACACAATTCTGTCAGTCCACCCTGCATCCGTTTCTCTCCTCAATGGATTGACTAATCAATCTGAAATTGCATATGGGCATTGGCCAATGGCATATGCATGGAGTGAGGCAGCCAATTCTTCACTTTTCCCAAATCTAATCTTTTTATTAATACTTCCTTACTTACTTTATTTTTTCGCTCGCCACATTGCTGAAAAATCTGTGACCGCTCCACACTTGTTGGCATTTTAATGCGATTTTATGAGATTTCTCAGTCACACGCAGCCCTAAATATGACATTATGGACCGTTCAAACATGGCAGTGACAGCTGAAATGATGACAAATCATTTCCCACATGTCATTAGTTAGTGAAATGGGCTCATAACGAGCTTGCTGATTGGATATGGAGGCAGCTGCCACTGTAAGTGGTAAGGCATATGATTGTGTAAATCAGGGCCATTAAGATCAGGTCATCCAGAGGAATGATTAAATTGTGGTAGGGGCACTCTGGCCAAACAGGAAACAAATAGCCATGTAAATTAGAATTATGCAAATGTCGTCTGTGGAACGCACCGAGAACAATTGGATGCATCATAATGTATGGAGATGAGGTTATAGGACTTGTTTGTTGTCTTGTGTGTGTGTGTGTGTGTGTGTGTGTGTGTGTGTGTGTGTGTGTGTGTGTGCGCGTGCGTGCGTGCGTGCGTGAGCATGCGTGAGCTAGTGTGTGTGTATGCAAGTGGCACGTGCCCAATTGTGTGCTCTATGGGAAAACGCTTGGAGGTATTGGGGTTTCAACACAGGGTGCCGTGAATTATTTGGCACAGCAAACTACTGTAGATACGTCAGAGTGTGAAGAATTGGTTCAATAATGCAAAAGCAGTATGGATATTTTACAAGAAGTTCTATGAGAGTTTTCCCTGTGTTGGTCGTTACTATGTCTCTAATATATGACAGGAACATTTGTTACAGTTCTCGCAGAGGCACCGCGGCTTGGCTTTGTGCCTTTCTCTTGTCTCTAGTGGGTGCTTGTAATGTTGGCGACGTAGGAATTAAATTGTGCTCTCCCATTGCACTCACTGTAATTCACTCTCTCTGTATGAGAATGTCAGCTAAATGCCAAAAGATGTAAATGAACGGCAACGCACCAATGGTTAGAGATAAGACTGCAATCACGCTGAGTTACAAACCACAAAGAGGGAAGAGAAAAGGATATAGAGACCGAGTGAAAGAGACAAGCGCGGTTCTGCAGCGCAGCAGGAGCCAACATTCTTCTCTTGCCGTGGCAGAGTTTGCGCTCAATAACAATCCTATTATCCCACGGGGGTTTCTCTGCTCTTGGCTGCTGCCCATGGCTGGTCAACAGATGCCCATCCTCTCATCGGTGCCACTCCATTAAAAGCCTTTCTGAATGCTCACCCCCTTCTCCCAAGGTCCTCCACCTTGCATGGCGTCCCTGAACCCAGCAGGGGGAGGCCTAACCTGCATGGGCAGTAGTCCCACATGCTTAGTCTTAACAGACTTGGCAATGTAAACACAATAGACATAATACTAGCATGTAATTCCTGCAGAGGATATGTTCCAACTTCCAACCAGCGGAGGCACGAGAATGAGTATGTCAGTTTAGCAAAGGATATTGGATATGTTAAACATTGGCTTGCGCATGCAGGGTTCCCATTTCCAAACTATTCCATGCCAAGGACCCCACATATCCATAGGCTCTGGCTGTTGGACTATAGCATTAGTACATTCAATACAAAATAGGTGATCTACAAGCTGACAACGAGCTGCATTAAACATTTTGACAAGAATGATCTGCCCAAAATTGCGACACCCAGGTTGAAAATGGTGGGCTCGAGTTTTCTTTTCAACAATGTATTTATTTTCCTTTTTCCACACAAATGACAATACAAATATACAAAGAAACAACAATGAACATTACAAGACAATTACTGATATAAAGAAAGCAAAACAACAATAACCACAAAAACAAACAAAAAAACAACAGCACTACTCCTCTTCAGCTTCATCCAAATTACTCATACAAAGAAAACAAAACAACAAAACAACAAAAGAAAAACGACAACAGCACTATACTCCTCTTCAGCTCCATCCATTAAATGTGACAAATTATTGTTCCTAATGTACCTTATAAAACGGCCCCACACCTCCTGAAACATTTCTTGTTTGTCCTTAAGTATGTATGCAATCTTTTCCAAAGGTAAACATAAAGACAATTCCCTGAACGGGCTCGAGTGTTAAGGTCAAGAATCTACTCAAGGATACTTCAGCGGCTCAAACAGGGAACCTTCCGGTTCCCAAGCGACCGCTTTACTGAGCCACTGCCCCCCCCTTATACCAAAGGCTTTGTGTCGCTATGTGTTGAAATTCTGTATGTTTCCCACATGGCTCTATGGCGTAGTAGAGTCTACTCCAATGTCACAGCATAGATTCCTGCAGTACACTGCACAACGTTGTTCCAATTCCTCTGGGCGTGGGAGTGCTTCCAGCCAACTCTTCACTACATGGCCAACATATGGCTATTTATGGTGCTGTTGTTGTTATGGTTGTTGTGTTGGTATATATATACACCATGGTGTATACAGTATATATATATAATCCCACATGCCCACCACTTTCTACCCCTCTGCTGATTCCTTGGCCAATCACATTGTGTTTCCGTGCCAGTTTCTGCTCCAGGCAGTATAGCCCTAATTGGTCCACTCCATGCAGACATTATGATTATCATCAAAGTATTCTTTATTTCTGAAATCATATTGGGTTTTATCTCTGTTGGTTTGAAAGTGTTGATTGATCGATTGATTGATTGATTGATTGATTGATTTATTTATTGATTGATTTATTGACTGATTGATCCAGTCGCTCTCCATTTGCTTCAACATAGGCCTACACTGTTTGTGGTTATCACTCATTTCTGTCTGTGTATGTAAATGTGAAAGAATCTCTAAGCCACATAACCTCACTATTTTCAGACTTTACCACAACCTTTGTAATTCTGTATGTTATGTCTTGATTACAGTATGTATTCATTCAGTTTGCATGGTTCATTTCAGATAGATCCGTGTGTATAGCTAGGACAGGAAAAGCAAGGGCTGCGAGAGGAGAGACAAGTCTGATTTAGAGCTGGGTTCCTCACACTCACTGTGGGAGCACACATTGGGCCTGATTCTTCAACGCGCTTCCGCTTATATATTGACGTGACGCTAGCGGAAAGGCATTTACGTGGATTTCCCACATTAATTTGGAATTCATGAAAATGGCCGTGAACTTGACGCTGCCTTTGGTTTGTCGGAAATTCCGCTAAATCCTCCGCCACCTCTTTAGGTGGCGGAGAAATTTTCGGAACCATACACTTGCGTATAGATTTATTCAGAAGGCTTTAGTCTTCATGCTGAATCAATAAATTGTTCCCAAATCTCAGATAAAATATGTAGGCATGTGTCCCCAACATATTGGTCGATCTGCACATAAAAAAAAGATAGCCTATATATATATATATATATAAAAGCCGAGTGCACTTGTATGCCTAAATGCATGCATTATAGGCAAGTTAGCCTATAGAGTCCCATACAGAAACTGCCCCGCAAGCACGACACATTTCTATTTATTTATTAGGATATTTATATCATGCGCGATTGGGGCTGCAGCTCACTGGCAGCCTTCTACTCGGAAGTGCAACGGTTGTGAGCTTGTAGATCGGATCTCGCGGACTCGCACTGCATGTTAAAAAACTAATTCACAGTTATAATAAGAACATAGGCTTATCTGCATTCTGCACTGTACGAATCCAACATAGTTTAGTGTAGACAGTAATGCCTGCAGTAGGCGTGTGTGTGTGTGTGTGTGCATGTGTGTGTGTGTGTGTGTGTGTGTGTGTGTGTGTGTGTGTGTGTGTGTGTGTGTGTGGCGGGGGGCAGACAGCAGCGTGCTGCCGATCCGATTCACATTGGAAAATGAATAGGGCTAATTAGCCCTATATAAAAAATAGAAGACCACATTTATAGCCTAATGAATGCAGCGTGTTTGAAAGTCGGCCAGTCATATCAGTTTTAAACCATGCAGCTCACCTCCACTCGTGAACATGACGGACAGACAGACAGAATTTATAATAATGTATATTGATATTGATCACATGGATGCCACACACAGAATAGTTTAACTCACTGGATAAACTCACTGGATTATAATTTCTTCAGACAAGAGGATCCCAGGCCTATAATATATTTACTTATGAATGTATGGGCTACTGTTCTTTATCGCGCAACAGTGTCGAGGGCCCATGCAGCCCCCCTCCCTCTCTCGTCTCTCTCTCTCGCTCTCTCTGAAAAGACGACTTTTGCATTGACATAAATTAAATATGTTTTACCTCTGCAAAGGTGTGGTGTGAGTGAGCACCATAGAGTTAAATATATACTCTAAGGTGAGCACCCGCCTTGGTCCCGAACTTAATTAAATAAATTATAATTATATTGCTTCAGCGGAGCACGCACTGTTGTAAGCTTGGATATAGCAGTGACCGCGGCTGTGATCTCAGACAAACTGCTGTCTGCTGAGTCATGCTTGAAGCCTTTTATGGTCGATATGGGGCGTGGATCAATGCAGATGAGGTTGTCGGTTGCTTTTCCGATCACTTTGCACCCGCTGCTTTCAGTATGACATACACCTGCGATACGCCAGCGCACCTGTGGTACACACCACTCTCTGAATAACACGTCATCTCAACGTAGCTTGATCGGACGGATAAATACGATATCTGTTTCCGCCACCGTTACACTCTGGCGCATTTCGTTTTTGAAGAATCAGGACCATTCTGTGCAAATTGCAAGCTGAGCCACCAGGCACCTCATTAAGAATGTTTTTTTTTACGGTATACTCAATGTGAAATGCAAAGTTTGATCAGTACCCAGCAGCCAAATGGAGACCACAACACGCTCATTATGCCCCTGGCCTGTCTCCAGGCAATTTGTATATAACTGTAATCTGTAGTAGAGAGCATTTTACGTGCGTGAGTGCGCGCGTGTGTGTAGTGTACGCACACGTGCTGTGATCTCAAAGTTTTTCCTTGAACGATATGAAGGTTATGTTGTATAGTTTCTTCCTTGCTCATCCAGTGAGAGAGACAGAGGAGGGGGGGGGGGGGGGGTCAGCCTTAGATAAAGTGGTACACCTATCCCTCATCTTTATTTATTTTATAATTTATAAATAATGTAACTAATTTGTCATATTGTCTCTTTGTTGTTAATGGTGTTTAATGTTTGTGTTGGCACCGTTTGTTTTACATCACCATTACATCACCTACTCAAGTTAGACTTTAATATATTAGCGCCCCTCACTTCACACAGGTGTGATTTTGTTTATTATTGTTATTATGTTGTGTTGGCACAGTATTGCAGACCATACCACGACTGCATATCGCTGCATGTGCCTGTTTGAGCAGTGACAAATAAACCTTCTTGATTCTTAACCCTTTTACTGCTGCCATTTATTGAGAAATTAGGACCTAATTCATGCCAGCATTTTTTTAATTTGAGCTCTTATTTTGAAAAGCCACATTTTGCCTCAACCGGAAGTGAGCTTATCCCTGCCAGCTTTACGTTGCCAAGACAACCTTTGTTTACATGATCGAATCATGCCGGTACATTTTAGCACTCCACAACGTCGGCTCGTGCCGTCAAAGAAACGCTGTTTTGACCAAAAATGCCATCTGGGACAAGGAATAGGAGATACAGGCGATTGAAAGAAACGGATAGAATGGATTCTTATGGCGACGGTGAATTAATATGAACGATCCAGTGCAGTGCTAACAACATTGCTAGCTAACCGGCTAACGTGAGTAGCATTATGGCTTGATCAATCATAAGCACTATAAAAGAGCAATTGCCGAAGGGCTTCGGCAATGGCAGCAAGCGTTAATATCAAATTAATGCTTCAATTGCCGAAGGGCTTCGGCAATGGCAGGAAGACGGTTAAAAAGAAAAAGAGAGAGAGAGAGAGAGAGAGAGAGAGAGCGAGCGAGAGAGAGAGAGAGAGAGAGAGTTGACCTCACCTGTTGAACTAATTTTAAAGTCACCCTGGATAAAGTGTCCAGTAGAAAAATATATAAATGTATATAATGAATAAAGATGAGGGGTAGACAACATACCGCTTTATTAGTGCAGTCTCACTTCCTGTTGGCGTTTTCATATACTGTGGCGTGATAGTTTAGAAGTGCAGAAGAACTCACTATCTGCAAATAGTCCTTCCTTACACAGACAGCATCAGCAGTTTATTCAACTGACCTCCACAAATATGACATGCCTGGTGATATGCGATGCCGCATGTTTCGCGGCACCTTGTGAGCTTGTAGATCAGCTATTTTCGCTGGGGGACACCACCTTACGACAAAGTATACACATACGTATGTGTCAGGCTTTGTGATGTCGTGTTGTTTGTGAAGGACATCCCAGATTAAATGCGTGTATTACATGCGTGTGTGTAATTGTAACGTGCATGTGTCCCAGGCAGTGCACACTTAAGTATTTCCCATTCCCATTCCATTTACAGAAACACACACACACACGCACGCACGCACGCACGCACGCACGCACGCACGCACGCACGCACGCACGCACGCATTTCCCCCATTCCCATTCCATTTACAGAAACACCCATGCACGCACGCACACATGCACACGAGCACACACACACACACACACACACACACACACGGATGGCCCGCCCTCCAAGCATCAGCGTGGAATTGATTGCCGCTATAGATTAGCCATAGTGCAGTGTCAGGGCCAATTAAGAGGCAGTCATGGAAGTGTTTTGATGGTGAGCCAGGGCAGATCAATGAGGATTCTGGGAATATGATGAAGGTGGTGAGAGAGAGAAAAGGGAAAAGAACAGAAGAGAGAACTGAAAATAAATGTTGAGCTAGGCGTCGAGAAGAGAGACGGGCGAGAGAATAGAGCAAGCAGATAGATTAGAGATAGTGCAAGAAGCAAGAAGCAAAGCTGTGTGTGTGTGTGCGTCTGTGTGCACGCGTGTGTGTGAGACACGTGTATTGCCGGATTAATCAATATGAAGACCTGCTTCACTGCCAGTGTTTTTCACTAACCTTTGAAGAATCAACCGAGTGTGTATAGCTCCATTGCACGAATGTGTGCCTTAAAATAGCCGCGATCGAATGTCCTAATGTTCCATAATCGCCAGTGATAACAAGGAAGAAAAACACAGCCGCTCACAGCTGTGTTTTTCTCCATAGCATTCTCCATAGCATTCCATTGAAGACTCGATTACCCTTCAGCCCTCAGAAGCGAGCGTCGCTTATTGTCATTTGTTCCAAATGTGTGACGTGCAGTGTTGGCAAAATATTACTTTAACACTAATATACTACTTATTACTTATTACTTTTAAAAAAAGTAATAAAGTTACACTACTTATTACTCCCTGAGAAAAGTAACTAGTTACTTATTACTTTACTTATTACTTTTTTCTCTCGCCCCCAGTAATTGCATATTTTGTCCCCAAAAGTCTTACTTTGCATTTTCAACATTAGCAGTCCCCCCTCCCCTATTCTGCAGTGTTTATTTAACTCATGATGATGGGTCCATTTGTACACATAGATTAGAAGTAGATTTCGACGTGGAATATAGCTTCTTCCGTATGCACAACTTGCAGCGGACAATAATGTTCATCTCGTCTTGATCACGGACATACTCAAAATAATGCGAATACTTCCAAGTATTGAATGTTATAACGCTTTGTTGTGCCGGTGTTTCTGTCTCCTCCACCTCCTCCATTGTTAGTTTATTTACATCTCTTCTCTCTAACAGTGCAGTCTAACGAGTTACACACACTAGTTTAGGTTGTTGTTCCGTGTTCCAGACGGTTTAAGGCCCGCCCTTCTGCATCCGATACTTCACACATACGTACCGACGAGTGTGCATCGTTTCCGTATCCGCTCTAGAGTCTAGATCTAGAGCGGATCAGCAGTCTGCAAAGCAACTTGACTTCAACCCAGTCTACCATTATGAATAAACACTCAAACCCACAGTTCCACCAAGGCTCGTGAAAATAGTAATAATATTACTTTTGAAAAAAAGTAAATGTAATATTATTACTCAAAATGTGAAAGTAACTAGTTAAGTTACATATTACTGGAAAAAAGTAATAATATTACTGAAAGTAGTATATTACTTAAGTTACTTGCCAACACTGGTGACGTGTCACAAATCCATCCATCCATGTATCTTCAACCGCTTATCCGTAGTCGGGTCGCAGGGGGCAACAGCTTTACCAGAGTGTTCCAGACTTCCCTCTCCAGAGGAACATTAGTGACTTCCTCGTGGGGGATCCCGAGACGTTCCAAGGCCAGTGAGTCGATGTGTTTCCTACAACTGCGCCGCAGTGGGACGCAAAATCGCCCGATAAAACAAATAAAACAAAACTCGGGAAACTCGGGTTCGGCAGGCAATGAGTACAATTATGTCGGGAAACTCTGGTTCAGCAGTAAAACATAGTATATTCTGTGTGTGTGTGTGTGTGTGTGTGTGTGTGTGTGTGTGTGTGTGTGTGTGTGTGTGTGTGTGGGTGTGTGTGTGTGTGTGTGTGTGTGTGTGTGTGTGTGTGTGTGTGTGTGGGTGTGTGTGTGTGTGTGTGTGTGTGTGTGCCTGTGTGTGTGTGTGGGGGGGGGGGGGTAGTGTGCATTCTATTATGAATTTGTTTTATCTCGCTTGACTGAGTGTTTTATCTTCTGCTGCAGACAGACAGCATATTCATTCTACAGCTTTTTACTTTATTAAAGGAGCAACTAAATCTTTGGAAAATAATTTTCATTAAACGGTGCCACGTTGTGAGCATCCGCTGTTTCTGCCAAGAGCATATAACCTATAGGGTCCATTTGGTTAACAGTTAGAGCACATAACCTATAGGGTCCGGGTCCATTTGGTTATATATATATATATATATATATATATATATATATATATATATATATATATATATATATATATATATAACCTATATATATATGGACCCTGTTATATATATATATATATATATATATATATATATATATATATATATATATAACCTATAGGGTCCATTTGGTTAACAGTTAGAGCACATAACCTATAGGGTCCATTTGGTTAACAGTTAGAGCACATAACCTATAGGGTCCATTTGGTTAACAGTTAGAGCACATAACCTATAGGGTCCATTTGGTTATATATATATATATATATATATATATATATATATATATATATATATATATATATAACCTATAGGGTCCATTTGGTTAACAGTTAGAGCACATAACCTATAGGGTCCATTTGGTTATATATATATATATATATATATATATATATATATATATATATATATATATATATATATATATATATATATATATATATAACCTATAGGGTCCATTTGGTTAACAGTTAGAGCACATAACCTATAGGGTCCATTTGGTTATATATATATATATATATATATATATATATATATATATATATATATATATATATATAACCTATAGGGTCCATTTGGTTAACAGTTAGAGCACATAACCTATAGGGTCCATTTGGTTAACAGTTAGAGCACATAACCTATAGGGTCCATTTGGTTAACAGTTAGAGCACATAACCTATAGGGTCCATTTGGTTAACAGTTAGAGCACATAACCTATAGGGTCCATTTGGTTATATATATATATATATATATATATATATATATATATATATATATATATATATATATATAACCTATAGGGTCCATTTGGTTAACAGTTAGAGCACATAACCTATAGGGTCCATTTGGTTATATATATATATATATATATATATATATATATATATATATATATATATATATATATATATATATATATATATATATATAACCTATAGGGTCCATTTGGTTAACAGTTAGAGCACATAACCTATAGGGTCCATTTGGTTATATATATATATATATATATATATATATATATATAACCTATAGGGTCCATTTGGTTAACAGTTAGAGCACATAACCTATAGGGTCCATTTGGTTAACAGTTAGCTATAACCTATAGGGTCCATTTGGTTAACAGTTAGCTTGCTTCTATAGCCAAGAATGTAGAAAAATGTTGTTACGGACTGTTCTGAAGTCTAGGGGTTTGCTGGCCGTAACATGCATGGAAGAACAACACCGTTCATAAAAGGGTATGGGTTTTAATACTTAACGACAAATAAATTACAATAAATGCAAAGTGGCATAAGTGCATGACGAATGGACTGAATGAATGAGCACTTACATTACAGGATTGATGAATGCAGTGAACAGTGAAAAGGCGATTATGGCCAAACAGAAAACAGTCACTCAAAACCCTAACGAACAACAAATACGACACTACAACTGAACCCTAACACACAACCACACCGAACTAAGCAGGACAAAACTATCACTCTTTCCCGAAGGGAATAATAGCATTAGCTCCATATATATTCATCACTACTAATAGAACACTGTGTGCATAATATTGAGTAATGGAATAAGAGTGAGGAGATAATGGGTTTCACAGAAAGGTAAAACACAAAAGGAAGGAGTCTCTCTGTCTCTGTCTCCTTCAAGGAGACGGAGACAGAGAGACAAGAGGGGAACAGGCCATGGCCCTGGAGGTGCTTGACTGTGGCGGTGAACCCATGCCTGTCAGAAGTATACTTTCATGGTTTTCAGACCTTGGTGTCCTCTTTTGCCCTATACCTCCCCTCCCCTCTCTCTCCCTCCCTCCCGCTTCCCCACCTGTTCCTTCTCTCCCTCCCCTCCCTTTCTCCCTCTCCTCGTCCCTCTTCATATCTCTCTCACTCGCCCGTCCCGGCGTCCCGTGCTCTTTTACTGCCTTCATCATCTCTCTCACCGTGCAGCTCAGAATAAAATTTGAGTTTGTTTACTCATGCTTGCAGTTAAACACTGAATACATTAATAAAAGACGACACTTAAAAGGGTAATTTCAGCAGTTGTAAGGTGCTGTCACACACAAACAGTTACTGTTTAATTAAAGAATCACCAAGGCAAGCCAAGGAGAGTTTATTTGTACAACGCATCAAGGTGCTTTACTTATAGCGTTATATATAATAACCTTATATGAGAGGTTTCCAACCTTTTCTGGATCAGGTGCCAATGTGCCACTCATCTGGCCCCACCCAGATATTACGTCCGTGTCCCTTTTATGCTCATAATATGGAGTTATTTGGGTCAGGTCTGCCCAAATATGGAGTCGATGCAGACATCAGAATGATGACAGAACAGGCCAGCTCCATTATGGACACTGGGCAGGAGCCCTGCCCTTTTGTGGCAGTTCTGGACAACCATGGGTCTGACCGACTCGACACCGGGCACTGCACTCCCTGTGGTGGGGTGGAGCGCATGTGTCGAATTTGAAGTCGGTGGGGCAAACGGTTCTCGAGTTACGTGGATTACAGACACACAGACGTACACACACATGCACGCACAGAGACTTGGTGCATTTATAGTTAGATTGTTGTGACCGCAGGTCGCAGTTTACTATGAAAACTTGTATCTCCCATCACACCTCCATATATGGTCACGCCTCGTGACATCAAACCTTGTGACATCACGCCTCCATATATGGTCACGTCTCGTGACATCAGCTTCGTGCCGTCTCCATAAGAAGATCACTGACCTCGAGTTTGAATCTTTAAAAACACAACAAAATGGTTGTTAAGCAACTTACATTGTTTAGTCAACATAGTGACATAGCCGGAAAGGTATGGGCTGAAGCATAAAGTTTAGCTATACATGGAGATGACTGGATCATCACCTAAGATTCATCACCTCTGCATGGAGCCGGCCAGCAACTCTACATCTCACCTCGAACCTCAAACCCTTAGATCTTATCCTGTTCTGAGATTGCATATGTTGATCCTTTCCCACCCGTCCTTCCTCTTCGATATCTGTCTCCCTTTTGACTGATACCTGTCCATTCAAACTCTAGCCCCAAAGTTAGAAACATGATGATTTTTCAGATTTTTTTTTTAAAAGACATTTTTTTAAATTTCAACGTCATGCTTAAATGGGATAAAATGCACCGTTTACCCTCACTGCCGGTGCCTGATGAGTGATGAAGCCATTCAACAGGCAACCGGTAATCAGGAAGAGAGGGGTATCATGGGTATAGTACAGAACAGCTGGCTCTGGCTTTGTAGTGGTCAGTGGAATGTAATCACTCACACAAACGCAGGCACGCATGCGGAACTCATTGACACACACACATTTCCTGAAAGATGGAGATCGGGCTGTGATGATGGGGGTGGTGCAAGACGAGAAAGAAAGAAAGAAAGAAATTAATAAAGAAAGAAAGCGAGTGGTGGGATGGAGGGAGTCAGTGAAGGAAGCAAGGGAAGGAAGACAAATTGAAGGGTAGAGAGAGACAGAGAGAGAGAGAGAGAGAGAGAGAGGAAATAGGTTGTCATGAAAGCACCAGAAGCAGAAAAGATGGATATGAGAGAAGAGGGGGCGGGGGTTGGCTGGTGTTAAGAGTTCCACTCTGATACATACAGTATATCCTAGTAATGCCACTTCTTATTAGAGGGGGGTTAAAGGGTTGTTTACGTTATCGTGTTTCCGCAGCAGTTGCAGTGTCAGTATTAGTACAGTTGAAGTATTTATTATGCTACAGTTAGTTTGGATCTCACTGATTGGCTGAGAGGCGGTCTAACGAGCGCCAATATATCCTGATATAACGGCGAGTGGAGGGCATCTCTATACACACATCACTCCTTATTTAACCCCATTAAACCTGTAACCAATGACCACCTGCTGTCAGAAACAATGTTACATTCAGCCGCTTCAGTGTGCCACTGGGATTAAATGAATTATATCAACAAATTAGCTTTGAATAAAGTTTTGTTGACAGCGAGTCGGGACAAATTAATTTTATCTTTATTTAAGACTCTCTGAGATAACGTGGTGAGTATAACTCTTATTTACAACGATGGTGGGATTGCAAAGAAATAAAATGAAATGTAGTAGAAACATGAGAACAAATCTCTTTATATTAGATCAACGTGAAATTTTTTGCAATACAGAATACAAAATCAACAAATTATTATTTATATTACATATTCAAATATTTCAATCTTTCAATCTGTGTTTGCACTCGAGACCAGAATGCTGGAGCACCTTCAAAAACACATACCCGTCTGACCACGCAAAGAAGCTGCCGTGATCCATGCCTTAATTGTAACGCAACGCGGGCAGTGGAGCCACCCTTCATTGATTAAAAAGGGAACATTCCCTGACGGTGACGGAGACGCGACGCTGACGCGCCCGGTGGAGCATAACCATCATTAAAATAATATCTGGTTGTAAAATGGGTGATGTTGCCTTTTAAGTGCTTTTCTTTTTTCTTTTTTTTTTTTCTTTTTTACTTGTAGTATTTCTAATTTCCAATACTTTTACTTCTACTCCATTACACACATCTCAAAGGCAAATATTGTACTTTTTACTCCACTGCAATTATTTGAAAACTCTGAGGTCATTTTGAGGCCAATACTTTAGTATTTTTACTCAGGTACATTTGGAATTCCGGGCTTGTAGACGTAGTGTTTCTACATTGCAGTATTGATACTTTTACTTAAGTAAAACATAATGATTACGTTATATTGTTGGGGCCAATTGCCTACAGTATACAGTACGTACAATTTGGGCTAGTTTTATGCTAGGTAATACTATAATAAATACTGTATACTTGCTAGTGCAACACAATCTACACCTTGTTAATATCTCTTTCACCACGTTAAATCCCAGGCAGTCCATAATTAATGCTGAGGGCCGCACAAGGTTTCTGTATACCTGCTTTGTGGGAGATCTTTACCTAACTCCAGTCTGTTGCAGACACCTTGTTTCCCTTCTATTTTAGTATTATTTGTTGTGTTACTCCTATAGCTGTATCTACTTTTTCTTCCTGTAACACGTACAGGCTGGCTTGTGAGGCAACTTGTCACCCCGGTGTCAATATTTCTTGCTATTACTTAATGTGTGTGTGTGTGTGTGTGTGTGTGTGTGTGTGTGTGCGTGCGTGCGTGCGTGCGTGTGTGCGTGCGTGCGTGCGTGCGTGCGTGTCTGTATATACTAGCCCCTCCGTTAACATTCCACATCAGTCAGATGTGTAGCTCATCCATATACCAGCTGTTATGTGTTTCTCGTTAGCTCCCTTTCACCACTCTTACTTTATACCTCCGCCATCTGCTTTCTCTCTATCTCTCACCATCTTTCTCCATCTCACTCAATTATCCCGTCCTGTCTCTCCTATACCATTATCTTTCCCTTATGTGGTTAGTGGAGCAACAGAAGAGAAAATATGTGAAAGAAAGTAAAAGAGACAGCATGACTCTGCTGTAGATTTCTCTCACTTTTTACTCGTAATTAGAGATGTCCCGATCACGTTTTTTTTTTGCTCCCGATCCGATTCCGATAATTAGATTTTGAGTCATATTTTGAGTCATATTATGAGTCATATTATGAGTCATATTATGAGTCATAATCCTGTCCCGCCCCTGCCCCGCCCTCTGGGCCTATCTTCTCTTTTCATTTATGTTCCCCTCTTCTGTCCATCTGTCCTCTCTCTCTCTCTCTCTCTCTCTCTCTCTCTCTCTCTCTCTCTCTCTCTCTCTCTCTCTGACTCTTTCTTTCTTTCTTTCTTTCTTTCTTTCTTTCTTTCTTTCTTTCTTTCTTTCTTCCTACATTCTCCAATGTGCCATAAGCTGCGCGTGGATTTTACGTGCTGGGGACTCTCGCGGCCGAGCGAAGCGCCGCAGATTAATTTATTTCCCCCATATGGTCTAAAAACGAGTTAGTTATCATGACCAATGTATTACCAATCTCGTACACCACTGCTCACGAAAGCAAGATCCTTGACCAAATGACTAAATGAGCCACTGCATCTTACCTTTTAATTAAAGTAGTCTGAGGAAATGGAACGGTTCAGTTCCCCGGAATTTTTTTGGGGGATATTTTACCCGGCGGTGACGGTGTTGCTGCCCCTCCCGGCTCATGGCATTGACAGACCTCCTCGAGGGCTACACCCCTGAGCGGATCCTGAGGTCTTGGGACATGGAACTCCTCATCATCCGTCATGCGAAAAGGCGGACACTCGGCGATAGAGCCTTCTATGCGGCAGCCCCTGCCCTTTGGAACTCTCTCCCCTTGGAGATTCGCCAGACTCCTACATTGGACTCTTTCAAGTCTGCACTGAAGAGACATTTGTTTACTCTGGCTTTTGGCAACTAGTTTGTTTGTTTTGTTTTTAGTTTTGTAAAGCGTCCTTGGGTTTCTTGAAAGGCGCTATATAAAAAATTCAAGTTATTATTATTATCATTTATTATGGCTCTTAAGTTCACAGACAGCAGCCTCTCCGCTGACCGTGTCAGTGTTGCTGCAGGCCAGGGGTGTGAACCGTGCAGACGGTGCGGTCACTGGTGCTTTTTGCTGTTTTCCAAAACAAAACAGCGCACGCTACTGTTTGCTACAAAGTGACTGGAAGGACGAGGTTCACAGATATACCAAGTAGCCAATCATGCTGATTAGGCCGGTTGCTGTATTATTAGACAATAACCAATCAGTGATCACCATGCCCAGGGGGCAGCAAAACACACGGTCACACGCTCGCGCACGCACGCACACACGCACGCACGCACACACACTCAAAAATACCCAGCAACATTTTTGGGAAGGCTTTAATCAGACCAGTGTGTGTCCAGTGGAAACCTCGTATGAATCTGATCTCAGGTCAGAATGGGATAAGCCTTGCCTACCTATAGCCTTACATACCCGCCGCCTATGGCAGCCGCGCACACATTTCTCACTCCTTCCTCTGCGTGGTGTACCCTTTCATTTTGCCCATCAGCGTCCTCTCTCATCTGCTCTTTACTCCTCTCATCTCCCTCTCCTGTCTGCCCTGTCCTCTCTCCATTCCTCCTCCAGCCACTTGCCTCATTTCGGTGACATTTAACTTTATAATTATCATTCTCTGACTATGCTCCCCCTTCCCCTCCATCAGCTCATGTCCTCCTTATAACCTTCACTTTAAACCCTAACAATTTGTCTCAGAGATGTACAGAAATGGCAATTAAAGGCATTTGGACGCTGCAGCAACCCCACTTCCATGCACCGCCCCCTTTTTTGTCTTCCCATTATGACTTGGCACTGACCTGTATATATATATATACCTCCTATAAGAGCTCTGACATCTGGAGTGAGCCAAGCCCATTTCGTGGCCCAGTGGGGCGGTTGGTTTGTTGGATGGATGCCTGTGGGTTGGCATGGATGGATATGTGTGCGTGCATGCTTGCGTGCGTGTGATGATATAGATTGGGATTTTTTGTCTGGCTTTCACCTTTTTTTATGGAGGGACAGACAGTAGGCTGACAGGACATGGGGAGAGATATGGGGGGGTGACATGCAGTAAAGGCCATCGGGATCGGAAGTCGAACCCGCGGCACACTGCCAGACTGGATTACCAGCCAAGATGCCTGGACCGCTGAGCCATGGCCCAAGCCAGCAGCTTTCTTTTAATTCACAGCTAATATTACATTAACTGAGGTGGTTTGATTTGTAGAGGGGCATGTCATTGTTTGTTCGGCAGTCTGCTCATGGCTCGCCACACTCCCACATAGCAGGAGTTGTCTCACATGTAGAAAAAGGTTTATGCATGAGGAGTGCAGTGTGACCCTGCAAGGCAGCCCTCTACATTTAGTCTACAATATTACACATACTACATTGTTAAGGGTTGGATTGGGGGTAAGTCCCTGCGACACACTAGCGCCATGTCCAGGGGGTGTAATTGTACATCAAGCTGCCTCTCATCACAGACACAGGAGATACTGTAGGCTCCAGGGCCTCATGACTCGACAATGAATGGAGAATTTACGTCAGACGAGCAAATCTGTATGTGTCTGAGTAAATCAGTATTTTTGTCCTAGACAGACATTAAATTCCCATTGACTATGAATGGAGAATTTACGTCACTAGAGTGGTGCCTGTGGGGCCTCTACAGTGGTGCCCATTGGGCACTGGCCTACTTGGCACGATGCAAGTTGGAAATGCATGCCGCAGCCAGATAGTATGTCCGTGTCCCATGTAGGCCCATATATGGAGTTCTCTGTCAGGCATGCCCAAATATGGAGTCTGGCCCGGGCAGAGGCCTTTTGTGGCGACCGTTTTTTGTGTACGTCTGTACATACATACAGACGTCTGTACATACGTACATACGTACAGACGTACAGAGACTTGGTGCATTTATAATTAGATATAGACAAGCAATTCGTCTATTGATGATGCACGATGATAAGAGCGCCGCTCACTTCACACGGGTGTGATCCCCCCCCCCCCCCCCTTCTGTGCATCAAATATGACTATTACCATGCTGTCATAGTTGAGAATTTGCCTCATTGACTGTCTTGTCTAGACCTTGCATTTCTATGACAACGGTTTTCTTAGTTCTTGGCTGCCCCAGCTGATGATAATCACCCCTCACCTATACTTGCTCACCAGTCAGTCCTTCTTGTTGGACCATTGTCTCGTGTTTACTGTAGGCCTATACTGTATGAGAGTTGTCATGGTTACATGTGTCCTGTGTATTAAAACACCACGTCTTGAGTCTTTGATCTCCTCCTCCTCACTGTCCAGCACTTATTGGGTCGTCACCATACCAGCAGGTGTAACACGTATCTAATCAGCCACACATCCATCTGCAATCAATGATCAATTTTTGACACCATACCATAATCGTGGAAAATGCTATTTGAAAGACGGGTGAAAGGGTACTTCATATTATGCGTTTAGTAGGTATACCTGGAAAATGTAACATACACATTGATTTGATTTCTCTCTCTCTCTCTCTCTCTCTCTCTCTCTCTCTCTCTCTCTCTTTCTCTCTCTCTCTCTCTCTCTCTCTCTCTCAACTCAACTAATAATAAACTAATAATCTCTCTCTTCCTCTTTCCTTTAGCTCCTCATCAGACGTGTCCTGCTTCAGCTGGCGAAGAAGATTTCAGACACCACTCGTTTCCATTCCTGAAGAGTGACTGGACAGCTTGAACCGCAGACCGCCCCCCAGGGCCTCAGGGTGCCCCTCACGGGACGGCCGAGACCACAATCCGCCTCACACTGAACCAGCACGTCGCACGAAGACAAAGGGAGTCTAATCATTTGGAGCGGTAAATGAATCTGCACGGACAGATACAGCTAACACGCTGAATACCTCCTTGATATATGTCCGGTTAAAGAATCCCAATACACAAAAGTACCATCTGACCCGCGACCAGTACCAATAACAATTAAGGCATCTCTATACCGAGCCCCCCTGTACGCCTAACCTGGGTAGAAGTCTCTCTGACCGTCCGCCCCTCGTGCTGTTCTGGATGTCAGGTGAGTCGATCTCATGCCATCCTATCAAATATATAGCCTTTTTTGTGGTAAAGTGTACATCAGCTGTCACTTCTGACTCCCATTAGACTCTAGTGAGGCGGCGTTTTCTAATAAGTCCAGTGCTTTGGGCGAGGTTTGACAGGGCAGCCAGGCTTGGCTGACAGCTCGGCCGCATGAAGCCCTTTTCCATGAGAGGACTTGACAGTTGCCCAACGGCATTTGGAATGCGAGCGTGCTGGCATGTGAAGGATTTCTACGGCAGGGCCCTGTTCTGCCAGACTAGTCCAGGCGGCAAAGTGGATGCCCAGTAGCCATGGCAGCCGGTGCTGATCCATATGCATGACTGAGGAGTGAGGAATGTGCTTTTCGCTAAAGGAGATCTTGACACTCACAGTGAATGTTTTAGTTTTGTCTGGGCAAGTTCAGGCAGCAGAGCTTATATGCAGTCAACAGATGTGCTTGCAAATTCATCTCAGGAATGAAGATGAATCATACAAAAGAAGTATAGGTAACTGATGTTATGTGTGTAGCTGTGTGTGGTGGATGTGATCATTGAGCCATATGATTAGTCCCAGGTTCTGTTATCATGTAAGTGGACCTCACTGGAAATACGAAAGGGAAAGGGCCACAATGGAATTAAGTTATCCTTTTTTTGGTAGACCAACAAGTACAGTATATTGTTCATGTACTGTATGTGAATTTATTACGGTCAATGTAAATGTCAATCGATCAAAATGATACCCACTAGTGCTAAAAGCTATGCTATGTGGACATTATCAGGTACAATTTTTTACTTTTAATGACTTAACAACTGGCTTTAGCTTTATACGTTTATTTGAACATTACCAAGAGAAAAAAAAAAACTACAGTAAAAAGGCCAAATAATGACCTAAATACAAGATACAAAATACAAGAGAAAATGCAAGACACTCAAGGCTTTGTTGTAGTGTAAATGATAACCACGGATATGCTCTAAAAGTGTGAAAATTGTATTTTTAATTTCACTACACCTTTAAAATATAACTGACCGTTTAATTTGTTTGTTTGATACTATCAGTTATGAAAATCGGATCAACTCACAAAGGCAATTGTGCCAAAATACTTTGTAATTCTTTGTAATTGTCAGCTTAGATAGCACACACACTTCTAAGTATCAATCAGAAACTACCGATATTTGCACGCCTCAATGGGCATGCGTTGGCTCATTATGAGAATTTTGTTGTACTGTTTTAAATTATAGTTTGGTTAATTGGGAAGTACTTAAAATGAGTGCAGAAGAGATGATGGACTTTTAGTGAAAGTATTAATAATATGTTCACACTAGTTTTTACTGACTGCATACATACGTAGTTGGCTATTAACCACATTAACCTGCCAGCATTTCTATTCTGGGCTTGTCATAATTGGCACTGTACCCCTATCTCTTATAGCTTGTAGTAGAGACCCATCAAGATTTATTGTTGCCAAAATATAAATCTGGTGTTGAACTAAATGTGTTTTCACTGTATTGTTGTCAATGAGGTGTGGCACACTGTGAAAGTGATAATTTAACTCTTTAAACGTATAAATTGTTCCATAGTTGTAAAACAAATATACATATTTGTTAAATTAACACGCATTTTACTGTCTAAACTAGAACAGTGCGCAGATCTCTGCTGTAAGACTTTTAATTGGCCTGAAATTTGAAAAGATTTGACTGATACATCTTGATGACATGACTCCAGAGATGATTGACAGAAGAAAACACAATAAATCGCTGAAACGTAAGGAATCCATGGGATTTTATATTGTATTTCTTTAATTTTCTACAACCTACGGTTCGAGAGTGTGAATGTGCGTGCAGAGTCGCACTCCGTTTGGACCAGACAAAAAAACAGACTGATAGTGGTAAAAACATCATCTCCGTCTCACGGCCGTTCTGTCTGGTCGAGATAATTAGGCATGTGTGGGCATCTTGTCAGCCGCTGTAAAACACAAATATTCATAGGAAAGTCTGGTGTGTAATAACATTCTTGAATTGTTATTCAGCGCAGACAAGGTGAATGTCAATGGGACATTATGAAACAGATAGTTCCGGTACTACGATTATGATTGGCTGAGCTGCGTTCCAAGCCATTGTAAAATGCTCTATAAACACACACCTGTGACTGTCTGAATGTATCTTCAGGATTACATGTGCCAACGGTGTGTTTACAACAATCACCGTTCGGGGACCTGACATGCATTTGCATAGCATCTTCCTTGTTTGTGCAGGCAGTCAGTGGCTGCTTTCTTGTAGAAATTATTACTTTACCGACTTTATCGGTGGTGTAAAGTAATTTTTTTTTATATTGTTTACTTATTAGTTTATACTTCATACTTCTAATACGGTACATCTCAGAGGTAAATATTTCACTTTTAACTAATAATAATAATTTATTCGTAGCCTACTTTACCCACCAAATGAATAATGGTGGAATTATTCTACCTACATTGTATTCAAATAAATAATAATGGCCGTAATAAGTGTCTAGTTATAGGTTCAACACATCCCCAATAAAATTCATGTTCCCTCATCAGTCGGACACTTTAAAACATCAGCAGCTGCTCTCCCTGCGGCTGTAGAACAAGAATCGTAATTAAATGTAACAAAGGGGCTTTTGTGTTCACTAATCTCCAGCCATACCCCTGTCCCAGAAAACAATACCTGGAACACAAGGTGAGAAATAACTCTGCTTTGTTTTCCCGTTGGAGCGAGGCGACTCTCCACTGGTACGTCTCACTCCCTATCTGCGCACAACTGTGCCTTCTGTTCTGTGAGGACAATAATAATTAGACCAGACATTTTTTTCCGGGGAGAAAAGTCTCCCAATAGCTTTGACACCAGTCAGAGGCAGATGAAAGATGCCACAAGGGGCGATATTTCCCATCTGCCTTACTGTGCGTTGCCTGAAGAGGTCTTCAGGCAAGTTAACGGCTCTACATACACATGGGACTGCACTGCACTCAATAAAGGCATCCGTCAATGGTTCTTTAAGTGGGGTCCAGGGACCTTCATGGTTCTTTGAGGGGGTTCCAAATGTACCCTTACAGGTCTGTAACCTTGAGAGTTCTGGGAGTCCTCCTTTGTGAAATGTTTGCGAACTTGACTGGTCTATGTCAATTAGGGGTGTGCTGGAATATCGATATTGCGATATATATCGATACTGTATCGATATATTATATATCGATAGGGTATCTTGTAGAAATTATTACTTTACCGACTTTATCGGTGGTGTAAAGTAATGATTTTTAGATATTTTTTACTTTACTTGAGTATTAGTTTATACTTCATACTTCTAATACGCTACATCTCAGAGGTAAATATTTCACTTTTAACTACTGCATACAGTAATATTCGTAATATTCGTGGCGACGGCGCCACGGGGGGCTAGGGGGGGCTTTAGCCCCCTGCTGGAGGCTTAGCCCCCCCTATAAGCACCCCCTGCCCACAAACCTAACTGTGATGAAAAATATTCATGGGATAAATAAAATATAAAGGACAGAATTGACTTACTTTTATATAAATCATTACTATAAAATCATACTTTTTATTTTTGGAATGATGGATTATGCTGAAATAATCCATAACCTTTATTTGCTATGGGGGCGAGCCTTCAGGTTACCGTAGCCTTTCATTCGTTCTCCGTCACGCCAATCAACAGAGCTTCCGCCTTAGTTCATAGTTCACATTAACCTGGCTGTGTTGACTGAATTTTCGGAGGGAACTTTGTAGAGCCGGCTACCTACCTAACCAAAACATTATAGCTTCTATAATCTATAGTGCCACGTTTGGTTTAAGCCAAGTGTGAATTTAATAATGGACCGTTTTATTGTAATTGGTAGTAAAAAAACGACGTCTGAGAACAGATTCAGTGGACGACTCGGCTGACGGTGGTGAAACAGCGGCCGCGGGCCGCCGCTAATCCGCCGGTTCCACCACCACAGAGCAGCAGCAGCATTGGCGAGGAGGAAGAAGAGAATCGAGAGGAGAATGTAAACACGGAGGACGACGACGACAGTCGCATTCATGGATGTGAATTAATGTGGTGTTTGAGGACAGACTCGTCGGGTGATCAAGAAGAGGAGGTAAACTTAGCCCTGCCGTCTTCTGCAGCAGATTCAGGGTCAGAGAGCGAACATGAACAGCCTGAAAATGAAGCCACTCAAGCCAGGGGAGCAGCTTCTGTCATGGGAATGGTGCAACCAGCGAACCAGCCTGCTACTGGCAAGAAGACACCACCTGGCCCTATAGATTTAAGCCAGGATCCAGCGGAGGGGCCGATGCGTCCTAATATGAAGTTTGGATCTCAAGATATCAAGTGATTGACCGCTTTGCAGCCAACCACAGAAACAGGCGGATCGTTCTTCTGTAACTGGTGAGTACACCACAACAATCTGTTCATAATATGTTAATGTTTGGCCGCCGTGCCTCACTGTGTGAGTATAGACTGTAAGCCTACTTGTGTATATTCCTGTCTCCATGGCAACATCATTGATAAGATCACGTATAGTAGTAGCTAGCCCTAGAACGGCTCTTGTTGTTACATACAGTATTTCACATACAGAGCTAGCCCCTTTCGGGACCCTACGTAAAACTTTTTTGATATTTTGTTTAGTTTTACGTTGGGTCCCTGCTCGCTAGTGTATTTTCGTATGGAAATTCCTAAATGCGGATGTGGAGATTCTCTCTAAAATAGGACCCGCGGCATGTGACGCCATTATTTTCCTTGAGTTATTCTGAATTCGGTAACTTTAAGTAGCTATACATCCCGGTGCGAATATCTCCTGTGGCGCGGAAGCCGTTAAGTATTTTTAATCTTTGTTTGACCGATTTGGTCGCTTTATTTCTTCTTGTTTGTTTACCGTTTATTGTACCGCCTCCCGGTGTGCGGTTGGCTTGTGAGGCTACGTCCCTGCCTCTGATCTGCTGTGTCATAGCTATAGCGCCACTAGCTAGCCAGATAGGCGGTACAATGAGGTGTCAATAAACAAGAAGAATCCAAGCTTCCAAATCGGGCAAACATATATTAAAAATACTTAACGGCTTCCGCGCCACAGGAGATATTCGCACCGGGATGTATAGCTACTTAAAGTTACCGAATTCAGAATAACTCAAGGAAAATAATGGCGTCACATGCCGCGGGGAGGCGTTTTAACATGTAAACATGAGCCAGTAAATGTTTTAATCAGGTGGCATGGACGACGTGGAACAGGACCCAATGCACTGGGTCGAACAAATGTCAGAAACTTCAGTAGCATTTGGGTTCTGCTTGGAGGGCTAATACAGAGCCATAGAACACGCTCCTTGATTTGTGGTAGAACGTTAACATGTGCGGCATAAATGTGATAAATGCTCCGTTTGTACTCACCCATTAAATTATTCCAAAGACGTGGAGTGAAAAATGGTCCTCTAGTTTTATATCCATGTGAAAGTTCTGGCACAAAACGCGTATTTAGTGAATTAACTCCACTTTTTCAAGAGATGCACACGGACGCCTTTCTCTCCGGCGAGGGGGGGCACGTAAATATCGATGAACCGATTTTAGATACTTCCTGTCGTTTACCAAAGACGTCATCACAAATTGACAGGTGCTCTTGACTCAAACTACGATGTAAAACTACGCAACAGAGACAACGTGCTTTACCAGCAGTGGTGGAAAGTAAGGCTACATAAGTAGGCTACACAAGTAACATTTCGCGGTACTTTTACTTTACTGGAGAAAAGAGGCAAATATTGGTGGGAGCAAATGTCAGCACACCTGGCACCTGTCAATTTGTGATGACGTCTTTGGTAAACAACAGGAAGTATCTAAAATCGGTTCATCGATATTTACGTGCCCCCCCTCGCCGGAGAGAAAGGCGTCCGTGTGCATCTCTTGAAAAAGTGGAGATAATTCACTAAATACGCGTTTTGTGCCAGAACTTTCACATGGATATAAAACTAGAGGACCATTTTTCACTCCACGTCTTTGGAATAATTTAATGGGTGAGTACAAACGGAGCATTTATCACATTTATGCCGCACATGTTAACGTTCTACCACAAATCAAGGAGCGTGTTCTATGGCTCTGTATGTGAAATACTGTACATACTGTATGTAACAACAAGAGCCGTTCTAGGGCTAAGTAGTAGCCTATTAGTAGTAGTAGTATTCGATTCTAGCCTAGTTTTGATCACAGTATTTTGTATTAATCCACTTATGCGATGTCCACGTTTACATTATATAGTGGTAACTGGTAACCACTTTTTTCCGTGTGTGTGTGTGACTGTGTGTGTGTGTGTGTGTGTGTGTGTGTGTTTATTTTGTCTGAAGGACAATTAAAGTGCACACCTTTTTGCCTCTTGTCAGCCTGTAACATTAATAGGGAATAAAGTTGAACTCAACCTTATTTTCTGTCTCGACCTGAATCATTCTATTTGGTGTCACAATTGGTGTCACAATTAATGATGTCACACTTATTATGTGTATTTACGTTATGTGGCCTATAAACTAGGACCATTGAATCATTGGAATTTCATTTGTCGTAGTATATATCTATTATAATATTAGAGAACTTGTACCCAACACATGGCAAGAGACCCAAAGCCACAACAGCTACGTCGCTATTGCAACACCCACAACACCATCTTACACACTACACCCACACACACTCACACGGCAGTGACGTCACACACTTACCTTCGCAGTGTTCGGGACCTATCTCCTCCTATCGCGGCCAACGCCAAAACTCGACACCACCTGCCAAACACTGCCACTGGCACTGCCACCAAAAATGCCTCCCTTCCACACTCACGCCGCCAATGCATTTGTTTACTACAAACATTATCGCCCGAAGCACCCACACCCCCGGAACACTGTTGCCCTTTCACCACGCTAAATTCGCCAGGTCTATGCAAGTGAGAACAAATTACATGTGAGAAAATTCATTCACAAGCCCACAAATGCCATTCAAATGCCATTCAACACACACTACGACTCGCTTACAATTCGCAAACCTGGCAACACTGCCCTGTCTTCTAATAGGCCCACACTAGCTCTCACAATCTGATTCTGATCTCCCGCAGGAGAAGAGAAACAAGGAAGAGGAGAGAAATTGTAGCCTCACGATTTTTCTTATTCCTTCTAAATCTCTGTATTTAAAATATCGCTCTCTCAGCGAATCTCTTAGTTACATCAACATTGTACTTTGTCAGTAGTTTGTTTGTGCCTACATATTACGATTACACGGAACGCTTTGGCTATTTTCGCCTGCCAGCCAACTGCCGAGTACACACGCCTGCACACACACGCACATGCACGCCTGGCATGCACACACACACACGCACGCCTGGAAGCCACGTTCTCTCTCTCTCTCTCTCTCTCTCTCGCCACACACACACACACACACACACACACACACACACACACACACACACACACACACACACAGGCTATACACGCACGGCGGCGGCGCGGCAGCGAGACAGGACGTTATAATCTTGAGTTTCATTACATAACTGTCTTTCTCCGCACACGCACGTGCGCACACAACATTATTTAAGTGAAATGCGTAACGGCAATATTGGGCTAATATAGGCTACCAATACAGGACGTTATAATATTCACTTTCATTAAATAACTGTCTTTCTCTGCACGCGCACGTGCGCACATAACATTATTCAAGTGAAATGCATAACGCCAATATTGGGCTAATATAGGCTACCAATATGTGCGTAGCCTACAGGGATATACCCACGGAATGAATATATATATATATTCATCTATACCAGGTAGGCCTGTCAAAAAAAATCGATTCGAGTTAGAATCGCGATTCTAATGCCGTCCGATTCAGAATCGATTCTCATTTTCCAAAAAAAAGAATTTCTTGCACAAATACCTGTGCATGCAATGCATTATGGCCTGGGTTTCTGCATAGTGCATTTACTACCAGCTAAGCTAAGCCTGCCAATTGTATTTATTTTACACCTGTTTTAATACTAATGTATTGTTTTGGTATGGTATTGAGTGAGAAGAGATTTTGTAACTTTTGTACTGGTTCAAATTTGTGCAAGCTAAATAATATAATGTTCTTACTCTTGGATTTAACCTTTGTGTGTTTAAATCATTCAGTTGATAAAACCTTTACAATTATACAAGCTTTTTACTAAATGTACTCTGCTTTCATGCCACAAGACTGGAGTAGATCATGCTAAAATTCTATTTAATTGTTTTTAATTTAAAAAAAAACTGCTTTAGAATCGAAAAAAATCTTTTTTGAATCGAGAATCGGAAAAATCGAAAAGATCGAAAAGAAAGCAAATCCCACTCTCACATTCCACAGCAACCAGAAGTACTGAATTACTGGATGGTGATTTGTCCAAACAGCTTTGTGGGAATACAAAATGCAGAATGCATTTCCCCAGCAGTGGACAAGTCCACTGACACCAGTGATAATGGTCAGTTGGTGGTGTTTATGAGGTATTATCAGCCAACGCAGGGAAACTGGAAGTACCCTCACTAAAAATGCCGGGACAACGCTCCACACGTCCCAAACTCTTCTCCCTTCTGGCTCCAAAACTGTGGAATGCACTTCCCATTGCAGTCAGAACTGCAGCATCACTCCCAATCTTCCGCCGTAGCCTGAAAACCCACCTTTTCAGACTCCATCATGGCCCATAGCACTTACCCTAACCCCTTAGATAGCATTTCTGTTGGCTTAGTTTGACACAGACTTATAGCATGTTATGTAGACAGCACTATAATTGTATTGTATATAGTCATAGCACGCCATAGTACATATGTATAGCATAGTAGTGAATATGTATAGTTTATTATGTATAGTGTATGTATAGTTTCATCATATAGATATTCCACTGTTACCTTCTTAGCTTACGCATGTTTCATGATAAATGCTTTTATGTGATGTATTCCCATGCTTTTGTTCTTGCTTAAATGTAAGTCGCTCTGGATTAAGAGCGTCTGCTAAATGCCTAAATTGTAAATTGTAAATTGTATTATGGTGATACCAGTGATAATGGTCAGTTGGTGGTGTTTGTGAGGCATTATGATGATACCAGTGATAATGGTCAGTTGGTGGTGTTTGTGAGGTATTATGATGATACCAGTGATAATGGTCAGTTTGTGGTGTTTGTGAGGCATTATGATGATACCAGTGATAATGGTCAGTTGGTGGTGTTTGTGAGGTATTATGATGAGGGTATGAGTCAAAGGGGGAGTTAATTGAGTATTAATTCAGTGTTTGAGTGGTGCAACCACTCATATAGACAGCTATGTGTGTGTCCCTCCCTATGTCCGAGCACGAACATAGCGTTTCTTTCAGTTCCAAGTATTTTGTAGTTGCAGATATCATGACATTTCATATAATATATCGAATATCGTGATATCATCGTTATCGAGGGCCTAATATCGTGATATATATATCGTATCGTGAGGTACCCATATCGTCCCACCCCTAATGTCAATGTGCTGCAATGCTTTCCCGCTTTTAATGGTCTAAATGAGGTGCTGGAGCTGACTAAAATCAGTGTGTAAAGAGAAGAGAAAAGGAAAAAACAGCTGCACACTCAAACACTGTGTATGCATTTGAGAGTTTAAGTGTTTGATTGTTCTGACCTTCTTCAGGCTACACTCTCAGAGTGAAAGGAATGCTGGTGAATATGTTCCAGTGAAAGGTCCTTTTACGCTCTGTTCAGTGTGAAAGGTCCATGTTGTGACACCGTTCAAGAGGCTATTTCTGCGTTCATATCATGTTAACGGTACTACAGTAGTACAGTAGAGTACTGTAACCGGAAGCTTGTGTGGAAATACGTGTGCGTGTGTGCGTGCGTGCGTGCGTGCGTGCGGTATTTTGTGTGTTAGGACGTGTATTCCCCTTCCCACTCTCTCTATCTTGCTCTGTCTCATTTCTCTGCTTCTTTCTTACTGTCCATCTTCCTAATCCTGTCATGCTCTCTTTGTCTCCCCAACTCTAGTTTTAAAAACCATGTCCTGAATTAACCTTAATGCAGTACTGTCTCATAGCGACTGCAATGATTAACTCTGTAAAAATATATATTTATTGTCTTTGTACATCATTTACCTTATCAATCTCAAGTGGAATGATGGACTCCTAGATTTATAAACAGGAAATTAGTCGTTGGACTGAAGTATTGTACCAATGCAGTTGAAATATACAGAGACTCACTAATCCAGTTTGAGAGAGAGAGAGAGAGAGAGAGAGAGAGAGGAAATGAGGGTTATTTTTGCCCTCTTGATCCATTATTGGCTTCTTGTAATAATTACTCATGACGTGCAAATCTAAGCTTTTCTATGCTCTTGTTGTAAGTCTTACTTTTGACCCAGAGAAAGTGTGTGTGTGTGTGTGCGCGTGCGTGTGCGTAGTTGCCTTCCAGTGGGCACGCTTGACAATAAAGCCCCAGGTAGTCATACATTTCTCCTTCATCACGGCATCCCTCGGCTATATCCTTCCATCCCTCCAGACTTTTCTCTCCGCTCTTGCCTTTCTCTCATTCAAGGACTACCAGTGACGCACGCACGCACACACACACGCGCACACGCACGCACACACGTGCCAACCCCTCTCTCAGCCAAACTCCAACAAAGGCTTCTCCTAGGCTCGGGAAGCTCCAAGCCGTGTCTTCCCATGTGGTTTATAGCCCAGGTGGAACTGAGGTCTTTTCTAGTTCAGCCATCTTGCAACTGGCAATTGACTAACCTCCCTTCGGTACCGCTCCTCCTCTCCCCTCCCTGTGTGTGGTGGCCTGGGAGACTAATGTGACAATGTTGGCCACATGCGTCAGTGGGAAACAAGGCTGAGTGTCACTTTGGGAGACACACCGAGACGGCGAGTGGCCTTAAGAGGCTATGGCACCCGAGGGGAAAATACAAACCTTCTCTAAACTTTGTCTTTATTCTTTTATTTGTCAGTGGGCTGTCTCAGGCTGAGATGTTGGGAAATTGCTACTCTGGAGGAGATGAATGTTATACACTGAGAACACTCCTGCGGTGTGTAACTTGGTTCTTTCAAGGTGTTCATGTTGCTTTCTGCAGCTGACAGTGAAATGCTTTTTTAAAAATGTTTCCTTGTATATCCCATCATCACTTCGGCATTTTTTCCTCCTGTTCAAGAGCACCGCAAAGCGCTACAGCACTGCTGCTAATCTCATTATCGCAGCCATGATTGAATCCCCTTCTGCTTCCACTGCCTCCGCGGGAGAAGAAGGAGCCCGTACATTATTAAAGACTTTGCTCCGTCGCAAGGGAGATAGTGGTACAGGAGAGGGAGATGATAGACAGTGCCAGAGATGAGAGAAATGGTATAAGAAAGAAAGAGAGGATAAAGCAGGGTACAAAATAAATAAAAGAACGTGAGTGACTTACAGTTACATGTGCAAACCGTACAAAAATGGTGGAGTACATTGAGTAGTGTGTAGAGGAAAGTATAGACATGGAGGCAGTCGGAGAATGGAGGAGGAGAGCGAAGAAATCATAGCGAGTGAAATGTTGCCAGATGGAGATTAGAGGTGTCGCACATGCAGTAAATATAAGGAAGAGATGTCAAAGGACTGGATTGGAAGAGGCGGAGAGCTCTGCAGGAACCAAGCACGTGACTCAGGACTCTGTGAACAGCTCTCGTTTGCGCTTGGACACATCGACTGACTGACCAATATATTCTTTACACAGGCTGTTTAGAGTAGTTACTGTTTTATCTCTCTCTCCCTCTCTCTCTCTCTCTCTCTCTCTCAATTCAATTCAAAGCATGAGAGAACATATATTTACATTGCCAAAGCAAAAGTGGAACAAAACAATCAAACAATGTATGTATGTACAAATAAATATAAGTATTTCAATGTTTTTGCATTCACTTAGCGTAAAAAACATTTGCAACAAGTATAGCAGCCATTTATTAAAATGTAGCCTACTTGAATTAAAGTCAGTTGCTCTGTTTATATGAACAAAAATGTCTCTCTCTCTCTCTCTCTCTCTCTCTCTCTGTCTCTCACTGCTACAACTCGTTATTAATGGCAGATCTGCCCTTTTGCACCATCCCATGTGGACCCTCGCATCGCTGGACACCAGCCTTTATTGCTGCAGGTTGTCCAAACAACCATTATGCCTGCTCTATCCTTCTCTCTTTCCCATTGCCTCCTTTTTCCCAGAGGAGCAATCGTGCCTGAAGTTTTCCGACCCCTTTTGTTTTTGGAGTTGATTCTAAACTATCCACCATCTGCTGTCCAGATTTGTTGGTTTGTTCTTTCGTTCTTTCTTTGATTCTCTCTTTCCATTGTTTTGTACTCTGTGTCTCAGTTTCTGATTATGTCACATTATGAGTGACTATAGCCTTGGAAACCTACAGAGTGACTAGCCTTGGAAACCTACAGAGTGACTAGCCTTGGAAACCTACAGAGTGACTAGCCTTGGAAACCTACAGATTGACTAGCCTTGGAAACCTACAGAGTGACTATAGCCTTGGAAACCTACAGAGTGACTAGCCTTGGAAACCTACAGAGTGACTATAGCCTTGGAAACCTACAGAGTGACTATAGCCTTGGAAACCTACAGAGTGACTATAGCCTTGGAAACCTACAGAGTGACTATAGCCTTGGAAACCTACAGAGTGACTGACTTGTCAAATTATGGAATTGGTCGACCGGTTGGCCTAAGAATTACCTAGCCACCATCCTTCCAGTCGCTACTTCAAGTGTTTTTTTGCATTACCACGTGTACACGTTATTTATCCACCCGTTATCAACCACATTAATTATATCATCCAACCGCACCGCAGGGATGCAAATTATATGCAAATGGAATTCATTTGTGCAAACAATGTCACTGACCACTGCCGTTCACCGGTTATGTACTAACGATTGTATTTCCATATCCATGGTAACAACAAGCCCTACGCTCGTCTTCATTCACTTTCTCACATCACAACGTCTTTTCACAAGGCATATCCAGTCGTCGGCAGGGTCAAACGCGCCAAACTTTTATTCCTCCCTTCTCTACTACTACTGTAGCTGCCTGTATTGTGGATATTGAAGGACCCCCCCGGTAACGTGTAGTAGGCGGCAGCCTATTAAAAGCTATAATATGCCTATAGGCCTACTGTAGATGTCATTAATTTATTTCCTGCGTTATTTGATTTCACCCGTGGTTTATCTAATATTAATATACGGTAGTTTTATTTCATTGACCCAAAATCCACCCGAACTGTGGTTATACACATGGCAACCGTTGCTAAAACTGCCCTCCGCGTATTTCTGTTCTGTACCATTTGCCCAGTATACATCACATTCCTGGTTCTGTACCATTTGCCCAGTATACATCACATTCCTGGTTCTGTACCATTTGCCCAGTATACATCACATTCCTGGTTCTGTACCATTTGCCCAGTATACATCACATTCCTGGTTCTGTACCATTTGCCCAGTATACATCACATTCCTGGTTCTGTACCATTTGCCCAGTATACATCACATTCCTGGCTTGGCTGACATCCAAAATGCCAGGGTGTGACTTGACTGCCATGAACAGGAGTTGCTCATAACCAATTAAGTAATCTAATCAGATTAGGTGATTTCTCGGCTGACTCTTTACATCGCTTTACAGAGCAATAGAGAAAGAAAGAAAATAAAATCAAGGCATAAAACATAACAAATAATAGCAGTAATTCAATACAGTGAGGACATGAATAAAAAATAAATAAAAGATCAATTAAAAGCAAGAGTGTAGAAATGGGTCTCGAGCTGTGCTTTAAAAATGTCTACAGAGGCTGCCTGTCGAAGGTACAGTGGGAGTTTGTTCCACACCGTCGGCCCGTTCCTTTAGAATCTTCAATCTAAAGGATCCCTGTCTAATAAGCCTTAGATGCTTTGAAGTGTGTCACCGCGATGTTACACTCTTTAGTTTTTGTCAGTTGAAAACAGCTTGGTATAGTCGTCAAAGTCGTCCTTGGCAGTGAAAGAGTTGATTACTAGAGCGGTGCCCGTGGGGCCTCTACGGAGGTGCCCGGTGGGCACTGGCCTACTTGGAATGATGCAAGTTGGAAATGCATGCCCCACCCAGATATTATGTCTGTGTCTCTTTTATGCCCAACGTCAGAAATTTCTGTATGTGTCTCTCTGTGTCCATTTATTTCTATATATGGAGTTCTGTGTCAGCCATGCCCCAATATGGAGTGTTGGGATGTCAGAACCGGCCAGCTTGTGGAGTTCTGTGTCAGGCATCAGGCATGCCCAAATATGGAGTGTTCAGCGCAACCTAACCTCACAGGAAGCCACAGCTTAGTTTTAACCTGCCACGCATGTCAGGAGCCATAGGTTAGTTTTAACCTGCACCGGGTTAGTTTTAACCTACTACGTAAATCAGGAGCCACGGGTGAGTTTGAACCCACAGTTAGTTGTTACCAGCGCATGTCGGCAGAGATGGTGTTGTCTAACTAATGCCTGTAGGACTGTTAGTACAATCTAACGCCTATATGCACTAAAACAGAACATATCCACCAACCCCAGAAACCTTGACATTATTTTAGATCAGTCCATGCTTTTGGACAAACACGTAAATTCTGTATCGTGCACCTGCTTTTTTCACCTTCGTAACATTGCCAAACTAAGATCAGTTGTTTCACACCCGGAGTTAGAAACTATTATTCATGCATTTGTGTCATCACGTCTTGATTACTGTAATTCTCTGTTTACCTGTCTGTCTAAAACCGCATTAGGTCGCCTACAACTCGTTCAGAATACAGCTGCTAGGTTGCTGACCAGTTCCAGGAGATCCTGTCATATAACACCCGTCCTTGCCTCCCTACACTGGCTCCCAGTTAATTACAGAATACATTTTAAGACTCTAGTCATTACACACCGAGCCCTCCATGGCCAGGCACCTCCTTATCTCTCTGACCTGCTCCAGCCGTATGTGCCATGCAGCAGGTCACTGAGATCCACATCACAGGCTTTGCTGGTTGTTCCTCAGACAAAGCGGAAAACCAAAGGCGATCGAGCCTTTGTAGGTTTTGCCCCTAGGCTATGGAATGAGCTTCCACTCCACCTAAGAACTGTGGACTCTGTGGACATTTTCAAAGGACTGCTAAAAACTCACCTTTTTAAACAGGCCTTTCCATAGCCGGCCTGGTTAATGTTGATTGCTTTATTTTTACTCTACTTTTTTCTATTTCCGATTTTGTCTTACTTTATTAGTGATTTAGTTCTTAACTTATTTTTTATTGACTATTAACTTGTTTTCATTTTATTGTTGTTAAAGCACTTTGTGACTGTAATTGTCTGTGAAAGGTGCTCTATAAATAAACTTTACTTACTTACTTACTTACTTACCCCCCTTTTAAGTCCCACCCCACATGATGAACCTACGTAGTACTATTAGGATAAACTCTGTTTCCTCAGACAATTTAAGATACAAGAGAAGCCCATATATTGTTAAACTTTGCAATCATGTTCATATTGTATTATGGGATCCTCGGGCCAAACCATTATGCTGTCTATTAGGCAGACACTTGAATATTCAAACAGCTATTCCCAACAACATCTACAACTACAACATATTTTATTGACTTTTGATGTGGCTACACTATGTACAGAAAAGACTGAAATGATAGTCATAGAGTCATAACTATTCTTATTATATGTTGGAAGGCCAGGAGGTGGAGATTGCTGTATGTTAATCATCATTTTGTACACATAATGGATGTTAACTGTAATTATTTCATGGCTGAACTTGAAACAACCATACACAGCTTCATGTGAAGAAAGATAAATAGATCAATCAGCACAAAAAGATAATCTACCATTGCTAAATGGAAAACATAATGGATCACTCATGAACAAAGGGCCCATACAGTATGTGCTCTTATGATGTCTCTCAAGAACCAAGAAGTAAGCTACAACATGAGAAGAGTTTATTTACCTGGCTGAGAAATGCTGTTGTAGTGTTGCAATGTTAAGTGTTCAAGTGTTGTCATGCTTTACAATTACAATTTACAATTTAGGCATTTACTGTAGCCTCTTAATCCAGAGCGATTTACATTAGGCAAGAACAAAAGCATGGCATACATCACATACATTAAAAGTAGTTATCATGAGACATGCATAAGAATGTAACAGTGGAATATCTATATCATGAAGCTATACATATAAACTATACATATATGCTGTACTATGCTATATGTAAGTGCTATGACTACATACAATGCAATTATAGTGCTATCTACATAACATGCTATATTTTTACTCCTTTGTCTGTGCAATATGCGTTATTTGTTATCTTTTATGTTTCTTAAACCATCAACCAGCCCAGTGACTACAGATGAAACATTTCCCTGCATGGCTAAATCAGCCACATTTAAATGGTGCATCTAAAGTTCTAAATCTAAATTCATCTAAATTCCAGGAATAATAGTGTGTCTGCATGATTTTTCATTTCATAGCTCAATTAAGAAGCATTCATCCAATCAACTTCACACTTGGTGGGCGTAATTCTGAGAAGTGAGAACCCAATAGTGTTGAGTGAACTTCTCTGAATGGTCACATATTTTCCGAACGGTGTTCAGAGAATTAATTTGACAGTGAGCAAAATACGAAATGCGAATCAAAATGCAAAATGCAGTCAACAAAGTATATCTCTCCAAGCTCACCATATACCTCCAAGTTCAAACTAGCCTCCAGGTGAGCCACCCACAAAGCAACACCTGCAGCAATTGAGTGCCAATGCAGTGCCTCCACCCATCACATATCAATAACCCAGTGCACAAATACAAATATATATACTAATTTGGCTCCTACACCAAGTAATTATTATTTTTTAATAATCAGAACACCCTATCCTTCTCCACTTCATCTCGTCGATCTGCCTCAAACCCCCCCCCCCCCCCTCCTCCTCTCTCCCCCCCCCCGCCTCCCCTGTGTTTATCTTTCCCCCGGGAATCCTCTAGCTGTTTCTTTGCCGCCCCATTGGCTCCCAACCCTACTGACTTATTGTTTCAGTGGACCACGGTTGGTTGGAGTCAAGGCCTCAAGAGCTTTCCTTCCATGGTTGTCGTGAGCGAGATGCTCAGCCCCCCCCCCCCCCCCCCCCTGCTGTCACCAGCTTTGTGTCTCCTGTCTCCTGTGTCCTGTCTCCTGTGTCCTGTCGGTCTCTGTCATACTGAGGTTATCGTCATGGACAGGTGACGTCGACCCCGGTTCTGCCCCACAGGGACAGAGGAACGCCAGCATGTCCTAACGGTGATGTTCATATAGAGAGATAGTGAGCTCGCTGGTGGAAAGTAACTAAGTACATTTAGTTACTGTACTTAATTACCTTTTTTATGTTTTTTTTGTGGCTTTCTCCTTTATTTTATATTTTTATAGAGGGATGCAGACAGTAGCCTGACAGGAAATGGGGGAGAGAGATGGGGGGGTGACTTAGCCTGGCTAATAAGCCAGACGCGAATCAGCCGTTGGCAAAACAAATTGGGGAGTCTGGCTTATTAGCCAGGCTAGGGGGTGACATGCAGTACAGGCAGTCCGGGTCGGGAGTCGAAAACGCGGTACACTGCCAGACTTGGCCAGGCCTACTTTTAGTACCTTAAGTACCTTTTTGATGTCAATACTTTTGTACTTTTACTCAAGTGCATTTTTTATTCCGGACTTTTACGTGTAACAGAGTACTCATAGTATTGGTACTTTTACTTAAGTAACAAAAGTGAGTATTTTTTCCACCACTGGAGTTACTGTTGGCAGGGAATGGGGCGTTTGGCTGAACATTGTGGTGAATAACGATAGATCTCTTGTTTCTAAACAGTATGGAAGTGCAATGCATTTTGAAATGTATAGGATATAAGAACTGATGTGTGTGAAGAAACAAATTATATGAAGTAACCATAACCAAAAATCAATGTACAATACATTTATGTTTTCCTTCTCCGGCTTTCTTCACTATACTGTCCCTACCTTGCTTGTTTGTTTGTAATGTGATATGAGGAGCTGTACAGCCCTGCTGGTGTATGTGTGTCGTTTTGCCAGAATGCCATCGTTGATCTTATAATAATGACATGGAACCTGCTCAGGTGGATATGTGCCACGCTTCTCAACGGAAATGTCTCACAGAACTCTGAAGCCCTGCTGCAGTCACAGCACCCCCCCCCCCCCCCCCCCGCTTTATTCTTTTAGCGTCAGCCCTTATTATGTTCACCTCTTGTTTCCTTTCTTTTGGTGGCTTTCTATCCCAAGACTCTTTTCCTCTCGGTCTCCCAACATGGACTGTTTTCGTTCATCACTTCACCTCTCACGTCACTCGGATGGCCTTTTCTTGTCTTTCTTTCCCACCTCCTTAATCTTGTCTTTCCCCTGATTTTGTTTCTTTTCTTTTTATCCACCACATTTAGTTTACATTTTCTTTTTTTCTTCCTATACCCTCGCTCTTTTGCCTCTCCCTCGGCTCTCTGTCTCTGCATGCCTGTCGGCCCCCCCCCACCACCAAACCACACCACCACCATACCACCACCACCACACCAGACACCATGCACCACACCGCAACCGCCACACCAGAAACACACCAACACTACCAGGCCTGTCAGGTGTGTGGGTGACGTGATTTCTTCCAGAGATTTCACAGGGTCATGCAGAGGTAGAGAGACATCACTCAGGGCCAGGTTGAGGGGCCCAGGGGGCGAATGGCGTGTCACTTCCTTGCTCTTGATGTGTGATGGCATTTTGTGTCTTTCTCCCAGAATTATCACAAGAGACACGTTGACTGTCTCCATTCAATTCTCCCTGCTGTTACCGTGTGTCATTTTCCCTTTCACTGACTCCTTTAGCCGTTAAGATTTGCTTCTGCCTTTTACTATATTTAATTTACTGTACAGTAGGTGTGTCTTTTAAGGGTGTCACCATAAAAACAATATAGTACTGTATGCATTCATCATTACCCTCAGTAGTATACCGAGGCTCAAGCATTATGCTTGAGCTTAACTGAGCCTTTGGCTCAAGCTTATATAAGCATCCCATCGGTGTAGGGTAACATTGCAATGACAGAAGGATCATAATGTGCTTTGTCACATAAACCACAGCATTATTTATATACAAAGATAATGAGAAAATTGCATTTTGGACCTTTAATCAGATGCATTGAATAAAGCAGTCCGTAAGTTTTATATACTCTCCTTCCAGAGGAGGGCAGGGCTACTTGTCATCATGTTGGTGTCCTTCTACATTTTTCAGTGGAAGAGTAGGGAGACCATCTCCAGCCACTGCAGATGTTCTAGTTATTGTATTCAAATATGAATAATATTCAAAGTATTTCTCCTCAATGTCGGGGGAGCCAGTAGGGTACAACAGCTGTGACACACACACACACACACACACACACACACACACACACACACACACACACACACACACACACACACACACACACACACACACACACACACACACACACACACACACATACATGTGTGTGGGGAGGAATTCATTGGCATAACGACTACAATTGGAGAGAAAAGGTGGTCAAAAATAATTGGAATCCAATCACTCTGTGTTTTGGAAATGCTTGCTTTTTGGCTAATCGTGCAAAACAAGTGCAGTCAGTGGGTATGGCTCTGTGTGATTCATACATTTATTAAGCTTTTAATATTTGACCACAATGATGAAAGTCTGGTGCACATTCAATACCAGCAGTAGCACCACATGTTGTCTTTTCTGTACCGTATGTCTTGATTTTGTCCACTAATTGTGGTGCAGTAGCTTAAATTGAATGATGAGTTTGATGGGCCAAACATGTTAATCATTGATGGCTCTAGTTTAGGCCTCACACGCCTCCACCCATTGAAAGATTTGATCAAGACCATGGGAGGCTGGCTGCCTGAGAACCAGAGGAAGTCATCATCCCCACTCATTGACTTTAAATACTAAGCATTTAAAGTATGAGGTATAAAGTACAGCAGCCTTGTGTTCATAAAACAGAAAGATTGGGTATTGGGTAAGACTGACGTTATGTATCTTTCAGGACCTTTCACTGCTTCGTCTGAACCATTACTCTATGGCTCTGCTCTCAGCCACCGCGGTGGATATTTTGACATTCCATTTTTTAGTTGTCACTACTGTTGGAGCAGCCATAAACTATACACAGGTTCACAGATGTTCTGGGCATCTTTGTAATGTTAGTGTTTGTAAAAAGCAGGTAATAGAGTAACATTTGAGGCAGACTAACATCAGTCACTCTACAGTTCACTGTAGTAGAAGAGGTGCGGGTTTACCGCGCAGCTATGTCGGCTCCACCTACAGGAAATACTAAATACGTAAGCTGAGCTGAGACCCGTTTCTGAATTTGTCTATATCCAGCCCTCTACGCCTTAGATCCAAAGGTTGTGAATCTCCGTTTTGTTCCATATCTGTGGGGTAATATCTAGGCCTTTAGGTGGGAGACCTGAACAACTTCACCAGTGGCCTCTTTCACCACCTGCTAATTCATGGGTGCCATCTGTTTAAGGTTCCGGTAAGGGCCATGCCACTTGGGAGCAAGCTAGCTGGGCTGTGAATTTCTTTGGAATAAGGATGCGTGTTCCTGCCCCGGTCATAGTTTGAACGGCAGATCTCTCTGCTTCCCGTAGTAGGTATTAGGTATGCTTTTGCCTTAACTTTGTGCTTTACACATCAAAAATAAATTCCTTGAAGTCACTCATCTGTGGTGTTTTACTATCTAGCCATGGGCTGTTAATTGGGCTGCAGATATCTTATTTCCAGAGGTGGATTGAAAAAACGAAAATAAACATTGCATTCGATAAATCAGTAAAATATGTGCACGGGAATGCACCAAAATGTGTACGGGAATGCACCAAAATGAATACAAACTAATAGCAACTAAAAGTTTTTGTTCTATTTGAAACACTCACTTTGGGATCAGGGAACGTTCCACTTGGATTCAACTCAATATTCTCCTTTATAGCACTTCAATCGATGTGAACGTTAACACATTGACGATTTAGATTAAAAGGTGACATATACCGAGGCTGCCGAGATTGTTTAATTACCTCTGGAGCATACACTGAAGTATTTGCGCCTTTGATCCATGAAATTCCCCCTGAAAATAGTTCCATGGCTTGTTGTCGAACTGAAAAATATTCCACCAACAACAACAGGCAGTGAGAGCTGCAGTCCAGTTGAAACTACCATTCACTTGCATTGAACTCATTTTCCCAGAAGCCCTTGAAGCGATTTATTTTTAATTATAAAAAAAACGGCGAATTAAACAGGGGAAAAACATGGATTAAATAGTGTGGAAAGTGGGTTATGCAGCAAAACTGTTAATGTATGGTATAATCCCCAGCCAGAAACAGCTTTATTGTCGCATCACAGGTTTACAGGTTTACGGCTGCACCGTGTGTAGTTTTCAGGAAAGAAGAATTGAGATTGAAAGAGAGGAAAACAGGATGGAAACAGGTCAAAAAATTTAAAGTTCCATAGTAGAGTGAAGAAAAATAAATAAATATAGACTACATCTACAGTAAGTAACATAGCCTAGTAGGTATACCATATGTCGTTAAAATCCAATCTTGCTATGCACTGTTTGTGAATGACTTTGATCTTTTCAAAAACATGTTAATGGTGTTAGTTAAAGGGATAGTTCAGATTTCTTTTAACTTAATCTGTATGAAATACTTGCCATTAATATAGTGGTTGCAACTGTATTAATTGATTGCCCGAGTCCCATGGTGGGAGTTCTGCTCTGGTTTTGGTAATTATTAAGTAGTTCCGGTCATTTTGTGGGGGGCACTGGGGCCATGCAGTAAAAGTTAATTAATTCACTAAACTAAAGTCATTTGTATTGTAGACCTAATTCTAAAATATTAGCTCAACTTTCATTCAACTTTGACCCCTCTATCACATGGAACTATCTTTTGGGCGTAGTGATATGGACACAAAAAGCATAGTTCCGTGTGATAGAGGGGTAAAACTTTTTACGAATGTTGCACTAATATTTTAGAAATACAAATGACGTTAGTTTTGTGGATTAATTTACTTTTAATGCGTGGCCCCCTGTGCCCCCCACAAAATGACCAGAACTACTTGATATTTCACCAAAATCAGAGCAGAACTCCCACCACGGGACTCGGGCAATCAATTACAGTTGCAACCACTGTATTAATGGCAAGTATTTCATACAACTTAAGTTTTTTAAAAATCTGAACTATCCCTTTAAGTTAAGTTCCAAACTGAGATATCCATGTGTGATGCGACTCGTTTCACAGTCTTAAATGGATGCACAAAACAACAACAGTGTGATTTTCACACACTTCAGACATTTCACACAAACTGAAATATAACAAATGTGGGTGGAGGGCTAGGGCGCATGGCTCAAGAAAAGGTGGATGGGCTAATGGTCTGTATAGAAGACCCTGAATGGGATTCAGCCATACGTAGATGTAACCAATGGCATACAACACAAATGTTTAGATGGTCAGGAATACTTTGTATTGATTGATTTAAATATTTATTTAGCAGTAAACAGCAAAACAGCTAAACAGTTTGCAGAATTACAGTACATTTCAAGCACAAACTCAATACAAAGACTGTTAACTGCAAGTGGATGACCCAATAAAGCATTACACTTGTTTACAAGAGGGTACACCTTGTTCAATTCATCAAAACATTTAGAGACAAACAAATAGACACTTCTATATAGCCAAAGAACAGAACAGGAATTCATCACAAAGGAGGTAAAAATGGAAAAGAAACATATACAATGAGGGGGAAAAGGGGTGGGTGGTGGGGGGGAATTTAGATTTTACGGGGGCCGGTTTCGAATTGCAGCCGTCCGTAGGTGCCGTTTGAGAGCGGTTTTGAAGGATTCAAGGGATTTTTTACCGGCTTTTGTTCCTGTAGCCTAAATAAATCCTTCCATTCCCACCTCACGTCATTTGTGGAAACACGATTCATCCTTGGTCCTTCTATTACATTTTTTCCTTCCTTCCTCTCTCTGTCTCCGTCTCCGAACCTGATACCTCGTTGCTAATGTGATAAAGCATACACAATGTGCTCAGTTTCACACTATATCGTTCTCCCATAAATCTTCCTCTGCCTTCCTATCCCATATCTGTGTTTGGGGCTTCATCATAGAATTTATTCTATGTCTTCTCTGGTCTCACTCTTTTTCTTCCTCCTGCAGGAGTCTCCTGCATTTTGACCACATCTCCTGCATGACTCCTGCATTGTCATCTCTACTGGATTTCTCCTGGATTTGGTATGAAAGTCCCAAAATTCACTTCTACTATATTAAAAAAGTTTCTGGGGAAGGACCCCCCAGACCCCACGCTTGGAGGGTCTGGACAGTGCATGCAATTTATGTAGGCCTACGTTTTGCACTTGAATTGCTGAAACTTTATCCATCAATTTCCAATGCTAGTAAAGCAAGCCTGATGAAAGTATCAAACTCCCCAAATTCACCATAAACGCCGGAAATTACATCTACTATGTTAAAACTGTTTTTGGCGGATGACGCCCAGACCCCCTGCTCAGTCTCCCCCACCCCCCAAATTGCAGTCATAGTCCATCACCTAAAGGGTGGTTTATGAAGCTCCTGCCTCCCTCCGGAGCAAGCCAGGGTGAACACTGTGACGGTGGTTAGTAAAAACAGTGAGAAGTGCTGGGGTGAGTTGCTTATCACCACAGCTCAGTGACGTCATGTTGCAGTATCCCACCCACCGCGGTGGTCACCTTATCACCTAAAGCTGGAGTTGGATGCGTGGGCCGGCTTTACCCTCCCTCACCTCTCTCTGTCTCCTTGTCTTTCTCCCACTCCTCTCCTCCAGTTCTCACACATATAGGGCATATAGAAGTGGAAGACATTGTATGGTTCAAAATGTAAAAATGGGGGGAAAAAGCCAATGCATTTTATTTTCCCATAGAGATTTCCAAAAATATTCATATGAATTATTTTAAGCATACAATCAAGCCAGTTGATGATTCACCAGGGTCCTGGTGAATCATTAACATAAAACCTTTGATTATGTGAAAAGATTAATTGAAAAGTGCAAAACAAAGGGTATTTATTAAATAGCATCTCCTAAATAAGAAAATAGAAAAATAAACTTCACAGAAGCCATGTCGTCTGTTGGTTTGTCTGTCTTTCTGTCTCTGTCTCTGTCTCTCTCTCTCTCTCTCTCTCTCTCTCTCTCTCTCTCACTAGCTTGTGATCCATTCTCTTAATTTACATTAGCACAATGACCCCCCCCCCCCCCATAGACCCTTTCTTCATAATCACTCCCTCACTCATTTCAGAAAAAATAAATAGTCTCGCCTCTTCTTTCTCTCTCTCTCTTGCTCTGTCTTTCTTTTACTGTTGCCAAGAGGTTGTAAATGTCAGACAAACCACATGACACAAATGAAAAGTAATTGCAACCACAGAATTTTGCCAATGCCTTAGCTCTCAGCTTGAGTATTCCTGCAATCTGCACACCCCTCACAAATGATTTATGGGACATAACCGAGGCTTCCAATTATGAACACAAGTAGTTTACATTTGTTGCCAAGCTGTATAGCATCCTTAAGACATCGGTAAGCAAGTCGGTAAGCACCTTGGTAAGGAATGCCTCTTCCAGACTGTGTTCAAATGTACACGCCACTTCCAAAATGGCCACTTCTATAACCCATTCTGAACGGGAACCCATTTTGGTGTTAGCATCATGTTATGCTATAGCTATTGAAAAATAGCAGATCTACAAGCTCATAGCGCGCCAACGAGTGGCGAACTACGAGCTTGTAGGTCTGCTATTTTGTAGCATGTTTAGAATCTGATCTCAGGTCAGAATGCGTTATTCAGACCAGTGTGTGTCCAGTGGAAACCTCGTATGAATCTGATCTCAGGTCAGAATGGGATAAGGTCGTCATCAACAACAACAACAACATCTGGTGACATCTGAAAAGGCATCATTTTCATTATTGTGCATGAACATGGCAGTTGAAACATGCGTGTGCTTACTGCTTATACATTTTGGCACATGATGAAACATATTAACTTTCATAATTCTGTCGAGCAATGTACATTCCCTTATATAGTTAGTTACTTTATTGACACAAAATGTATAAAACATTGGGTCCAAACAATAATAAAAAACCCATGAATCAAAAACTATACATAGCAGCTATGAAGAATATGAGTGTGGTCATGGTGCAGACGATGAGGAGGAAACGTATTAGGGACCGGGTACCACAGAGAAAGATTGAGTCTGGTTGGAAGGACCTGTAATCTCGCTTTGACTGTAAAGGTGACTATATCCTCGGGAAGGCAAGCTAGCATTAAAAGTTTTAAACCTGCAGTCCACGCACGCACGCATGCACGCACACACGCACGCGCACTGTGTTCAATGTGTTCAATTATAGTGTTCAGACAGATCGACAGACAGAAAGATATGCATATATAACATTTCTTCACTCTATTTGTCACGTTTAGTCTTAAGGTATGCCTTAAGGTATAACCATACCTTTAGTCTTAAGGTATACCATGCCATTTGATATGAAGTATAGACTACCAGCTTTGAAAGGTTCATGGCTAATTTGAGGCTAGAAGTTCTCAATAACAGCCATTAATGAAGAGACACAACAATAATAATATTGATATACGTAAACTGTATGATAGGGATTTACAGAGCGTACAAAGGCCACCGCACACAATATCCAATATCTCCTTTTTGGTTTTGTTCTTCTTCATCCAGTTATCAGTTATCTCTCCGTTCTCTCTCAATGCTCTCATCTGTCCACATCTGTCCGCATTGCTGGCTGAGTTCCTCATTCTTCCTCTGACTGCACTCTCCTCCTCTTCCTCCTTGCCTCCATCTGTTGGTGTGTGTGTGTGTGTGTGTGTGTGTGTGTGTGTGTGGCGTGGGTGGTACAGTACGTGTGCATGTAGGCCTTTAGGACAATATGTTGCATCTATAAAATGGCAAATCACCTCATCAGCATCATTCAAATTAGCTAGAGGCTTTTGTGCGTGCGTGCGTGCGTGCGTGCGTGCGTGCGTGCGTGCGTGCGTGCGTGCGTGCGTGCGTGCGTGCGTGCGTGCGTGCGTGCGTGCGTGCGTGCGTGCGTGCGTGCGTGCGTGCGTGCGTGCGTGCGTGCGTGCGTGCGTGCGTGCGTGCGTGCGTGCGTGCGTGCGTGCGTGCGTGCGTGCGTGCGTGCGTGCGTGCGTGCGTGCGTGCGTGCGTGCGTGCGTGCGTGTGTGTGTGTGTGTGTGCGCGCGCGTGTGGGCATTTGTTTTTCATAAATGTCAGAGTGATTCAAAGACAGTTACAGTAGTGGTGGTGTCTGGTGTGGCAGGGCTTTTCATGTAAATGTGGGTGTACAGTTATATTAATGCCCCATATACTGTACAAAGTGCTTTGAAATGCGTGAAAGAACGTATTTCTTCCTGAACGAGTCTGCTTCTGCCGTAATGCCTCTTTGCACTTCATCGCTCACATTAGCCCCAGAGTTTAACATCTGGTGGGGCCATCTTGTTTCTCTATAACTGCCTCCTTCTTCGGCTCATCTGTTGAGCTCCATCGAGCAGTTTGTATGCATCCTAGAAGCACGCAGAAGAGAAAGTAGCTACCGTGTGGAATATCGTCTCTCGTCCGTGGTGGAAACCACACATATCCAAAGCTGTTACAGAACCTTTCAGGATTTAAATTCTAAAGTATAGCAAAAGTACCAGATCTATACGAGCTCAAAAAGCGTCGCTTTTTCGAGCTTTGCACATCTGTCACGAGCTTGTAGGTCTGCTATTTTTGAAAAATCGAAAGAACGACTGCAATAGAAACAGGTTTTTCAGAAAACTGTCAGGATGTAGAAGACATTTTTAGAATCTGATCTCAGATCAGAATGGTTAATTTGCGGCAAACAAAAAACACAAAAAGGTATAGAATTTGGAGATAGGAGGTTTCTGCCCGACACGGCGGCGATGTGTTCGTTCTGATGAACAGCTCGTTCCTTCCTGAAGCGTGGTGTGTGGGCTGCTGTTCACACGGCTTCCTTCCATGGGCGCGGCGGGCTGGTGAGTCCAAAACAGAGTTAGGAGAGAGAAAGGGAGCGGCACAAAGAGAGGCGGAAAGACACGAGATGGTGCAGGGTGCAAACATTGTATTGTATTGAATATAATTGTCCCATAACTATAAGGTTGATCTCCCTGCAGGGTACACTGTCAAAGTGAACTGACATGATACTGTCTGTATGAATAGCATCCCTGCCCTTTTCACATGTACACACAGATGAAAGCATGCATAGTCGGTCGCACGCAACCGGTTTTGACCCCGGTGGAAATGCACACTGTCTGGTACACGTGTCACATGCGAGCATTGTGATGGGGACAACGGCGTCCTAATTAAAGTCGCTTGTCATGTGGATAATTAAATTAATCCATTCTGGACGGGAAACCCTTTTGGTGTTTTAAGCATTATGTTATACTCGGTGCCGCGCTACGAGCTTGTAGATCTGCAATCTTTTGAAAAATCGTGAAAATGTGCCTCAAATCTTTGAATATACAGTATATTCTTTCAGAATGTTTTTAACTCAAATCTTTGCTTCTGGGGGGTCCCTGGAACAACATGTTTTCAGTTGGGGGTTGGCGGCAAAACTATCAGTATTTAGAAGACGTTTTGTAGAATCGACCTCAGGTCTAAATGGGTTAATGGTCTGAATTCTTCCCAAAAGACGTGCAAGGAACCCAGAAAGCCATGTAGCCATGTAGCTCAGGTCCAGGCACCTTGGCTGGTAATCCAGTCTGGCAGTGTGCCGCGGGTTCCACTCCCGATCCCGACGGCCCTTACTGCATGTCTTCCCCCCCACATCTCTCTCCCATTTCCTGTCAGCCTTCTGTCTCTTCCTCCATAAAGAAATATAAAATAAAGGCTAAAGCCAAAACAAAACGAAAAAAAACAAATGACGTGCTGCACATGACAGCATGAGTGTAAACTAAGACAAAGAGGGGGACATACATTCACGCACAGGTGCCACTGTTAATTGGGCAGGAAGGAACCTCTCATCTCTGTATTCCAACTTGTTATGTTCTTTAGTAAATTAATCTCTAGTATTTTGTCATGCCACATAGTTTCACAAAAGCAAATATAGCCGGTCTACTGCTACATGCTCACAAACACGTTGCGACTCGTTGTGAGTTACACTGTAGATCTCTGTGTTTTTGCCATTTGTTACAAATACAGATGGAAGGAGGGAGGGGGAGAGAGAGAGAGAGAGAGAGAGAGAGAGAGAGAGAGAGAATACTAAATTGGCTTGGAAGAGTCATGGAAATCCGATAGGGACTCGTCTGTGAGTCCCTGGGCCAGCCAAGCACAGCTTATCAGCTGCAACATAACACAACACAGGATTATCCCTGTGTGTGTGTGGCGGTGCGTGCGACCTATAACTGCAACTGCACACTGTCTCATTGGCTGGCAGGCTGTCACAGGATGTCAACACGTTGTGTTACTGCAGAGAGAGAGAGAGAGAGAGAGAGAGAGACTTTTGACTTTTAACAAATTCTTTATTCTTGAAATTGTTTACATTCTTTAAAAAACAGTTACAAACTACAGTAGGACCTTACCCCATTTTTTTAATGGTGCAACCACTCCCTTACGGAGCTATATGTGTGTGGCTGGGTAGCTGAGTATTGCTGGCTGGTGTATGAGCACGAAAACAACATGGTTGTTTTTCACCACCTGTGCGCAACCTAACGCACACACACACACACACACACACACACGCACATTTGACTGTATATATAATGCTTTCGGGTGTGCCATTACAGTACAGTGACCAAACACCATTAAAACCTCCAATTCATCCATTTTTTCATAATATTTGTATTCAAACAAAACTTTGACTACATTTTTTTTTAAACTGCTAGACAATCACACCTCTGTCCATTTTTTCTTTCCTATACTTTACTTTCCATACAACCAAATATATACATTTGTTTCGTAAAAACCTCTCCAAAGGCCATCAACAAAGTACTAAGTGACTTAAACATGGATTCCAGTCTTGCACATAATGTAAAACAGTGAAAAATGGTTTCTCTTTGTGTGCAAAACATACAGTTATCTGAAATCTGCAGGGTTCAGAACGGACACAAAGGCATCCACTGCTATAATTCCGGGCAACACACGCCATTGCAGATCACTCATATTTTTGGTTAATGGTGGTTTGTATAATGTGCCCCAGGCAGGTTTTAGATCAGCGTGTACCTTGAGATGTCTCCTCCAGGGTGCAGTGTCTATTCTATGTTTTAGTTTTTTCTTGTTTAGGACTTTGACACACCCCTGGTAGAGAGAGAGAGAGAGAGAGAGATCACAAAGACCTGTTGTTAAAGTTTCACCAGAGATGTCTCTGGGCCTTGCTGTATGCCTTACAGTATATCTTCTTGTACTACTTGTTCTACATATTTTCTTCTTTCTTCGTTCTATTGCTTTCTGTCAGATTTCATCACAATTTAAGGCCTGATGGTCTCTTGCTTCCAGATTACACCACTCTACTCCCGAAAGACCTACACTCTCTCGTCGTCCTCCTCGTCTGTTTACACCCTCCGTCTCTCTCTCTCTCTCTCTCTCTCTCTCTCTCCTCCACCTCCCCTGTGGCACCAAAAACATCTCCCTCTCTATGTCTCTCATGTCTCTTTCATCAGCATCTCTCCTGGTCCTGGTCCATGTTCCTCTGTAGACTCAGAAGCATGCATGCACAGTGCACACCACTGTTCCTACGGCAACTAAGACGTGTACAGTACATCCTGCTCTCATCTCTGCCCTCCCTCCCTTCTCTCTTATACTCCCAGTCCTCTATTTTCTGCATTGTATACTTAATTTATGTTTTTGTTTCCATACAGGGGAAGGGGAAGGGGAAGGGGAAGGGGAAGGGGAAGGGGAAGGGGAAGGGGAAGGGGAAGGGGAAGGGAGGGGAGGGGAGGGGAGGGGAGGGGAGGGGAGGGAAGGGAAGGGAAGGGAAGGGAAGGGAAGGGAAGGGAAGGGAAGGGAAGGGAAGGGAAGGGAAGGGAAGGGAAGGGAAGGGAAGGGAAGGGAAGGGAAGGGAAGGGAAGGGAAGGGAAGGGAAGGGAAGGGAAGGGAAGGGAAGGGAAGGGAAGGGAAGGGAAGGGAAGGGAAGGGAAGGGAAGGTTCCCATAACCAAACGAGTCAGTAGACTCCAATGTGAAATAAAAAGATACAGAGAGAGACAGAGTTACCACCATTCACTGTTTAATTTCTTTCCTTTCATGCTGGCTCAGACCTCGTTAAGAACGCGTATACTGTAATGAAGACACACACACACACACACAACACACACACACACACACACACACACACACACACACACACACACACACACACACACACACAGCGTGTTTCTCAGAGGAATATAATTACCCACTAATTCTCTGTCATAGCATGCTGCCTTGGCCTGCTGGTGATAATAAAGTAGAAATTATCAACATTATATGCTCTCTCTCTACTATGTATTTTCATACATATGCATGCCGATGACATTATTATATATATGTTTGTGATTGTGTAAAGCTTGTTGCTAGGGGTGTGTGTGTGTGCGCGCGTGCGTGTGTGCGTGCGTGTCGGCGTTAGGGCTGTTTAATGATTAATATGCATAACTCTTAATCATGCGAGTGTGTGCTGCATTGTGCTGCTTGCGTGACCACGTGTGAATGTGTTGGCGCGTGCTTCTCATGTGCATGTCGTCCATGCACCCGCTGCTTCTTAGAAGGGAACGCTTCCTCTGTTCCTCTCCTTTTTAATGGGGACCACAGGGAATGAGCAGAGAGAGAGAGGGAGGGAGGGAGGGACTCTGGGTGCAGCGTGATATGGAAGAGAGCTGTGAAGCTCTGGTTCAGGAGAGCTGGGGGGGGACATTAACCCATTTAGAGTTAAAAAATATTCACTTTGAAAGAATATATATTCAAAGATCTGCGCCACATTTTTATGATTTTTTCAAAAAATAGCAGACCGGCGCGCTATGAGCTTGTAGATCTGATATTTTTCAACAGCTAAATTATAACATAATGTTTAAAAACACCAAAAGAGGTTCCCGCCCGAAATGGGTTAAAGAGTAACACTAATGTCTGTGTGTGTGTGTGTGTGTGTGTGTGTGTGTGGGGGGGGGGGGGGGGGGGGGGGGGGGGGCTCCTGAGAGAGGAAGAAAGCAGAAAAACAAGTTGAGAGAGAGAGAGAGAGAGAGAGAGAGAGAGAGAGAGAGAGAGAGAGGGGCAAATGTACAATATGAAGGTAAAAGAGGCAGAGCGTGAGGGGAAAAAGTGTCAGATATAGCAGCGAGATATAGTGTGTGAGAGAGAAAGAAATGAAAGGGTTAGACACACTATAGAGTGCTTGATAATTAGCCCGGGGCGCACAGAAGTTCTTATCTTAAATCGCTGTACTATGGCTTATTAGCTCAGTATGGTTGCCCTCAGCTCCCTGCCGCCCGGCTCGCGCCCTCTCACCCAGACACATAGCTCATATTATATAGCTGACGTCTAGAAACCATGTATGTTCCAAAAACGGTTGAATAAATAAAAACGGGTAATAAGAAGCCACCGGTGTTCCAATGGCTCGGCTGTAGTTATTATGTAGGTCACAAGCTCCTGTGACCTTTCACAGGTTCAGTATTTATAAAACCCAACGCACAGATAGCTTTTTAAAGGCTAGCAAGCAGCTAGGTATAGCAACTTGCGACGGTAACCAGTAACTACAAGCTCTGAGCTATTTTTGCTATGCTCTTGTATTGGGAATATATCAAGACATGCCAGACATCAATGATATCTTGCACCCCTCCCATGTGGAATTTAAAATGCCTGCTTCCTCTCCCATGCAGGGTTTCTGTGCAACCAGGCTTGGAGGGGTTTAGAAAAGGAAACGTCATGGAACATGAACGTGACAATTTCCAACTCTCTAAAAGTTTTGTAATCCAATGCCATGTTGCTTGGTTTCAAAGGAGAGGAATTTATAACAGTCCCAGCTCACATTTACAACATAAATTGAATTGAAAATGCTTCAATTCCATTTACTCATATTGTATTTGGATTAAATACACACTGTTGCCGTGCACTGAAACAAGTCTAAGCTCATATAGCAACTAAAGCATTCAACACAAGTCTATAAAATACATAGTTCATAATAATACATTTATGTCCATATTACGTTCTTATTCAACCAGTAAGACGCCTGAGGGCGAGAAGCAACCAAGGCCGCGTGTACGCATCCGCCTGGGTGACGGCAGACTGCTGGGCGAGCGCTGGCGCTTTGGCATGGGGGGGGGGGGGGGGGGGTCAGATCAACATATGGAATTAATTCTGTACTGGCCATATATGGAGCGTGTCTTGAGTGTACAGTGTTTGATGAGGTCAGATCAACATAATGGAATGTCAGAAGGTCAGTTCCATACAGTATATGGAGATCTAAGGGTGGCAGTGGGGGCAGTTTCTTGAGTGTACAGGGTCTGATGAGGGCCCAGGTAGGGCTGGGCCTTAATTTTCGGGCCTGTTGAGAACTCTAGTTTTCGCTGGCTGCAGGCCCGTCTAGAGTTTAAATGGACAGGTATCAGTCAAAAGGGAGACATCGAAGAGGAAGGATGGATGGGGTAGGATCAACATATGTAATGGGTGATTGATTGGTCTGGTCCAGGGTCTGGTCCACAAGATTCGATACACCACCAAGATACCCATGTACCTGTCCAAATACTTCCTTAATGTTAACGAAGTCCACACCCACAACACCAGAGGCAGTGCAACAAACCATGTACAACCCAGATTCGGCACAAACAAGGGACTAAATTATTTTCGCTCCTATGCCACCAAAATGTGGAACGCCCTACCAACAGTCATTAAGACATGCAAATCCCTTGACTCCTTCAAATCCGCTCTCAAAGGGCACCTACGGACGGCTGCAATTCGAAACTGGCCCCCATAAAATCTGAATCGCCCCCCAAAAACCCACCCACCCCTTTTCCCCTCACTGTATATATGTTTCTTTTCCCTTTTTACCTCCTTTATGATGAATTCCCGTTCTGCTCTTTGGAGAGATGGAGCTCTAAGGGTTTGAAGTTTGAGGTCAGATCTAGAGTTGCTGGCCAATATTGATGACATCGGGGATCTCCATATATGGGCTTAATTGCGACAGCAGGTTGGATTTACTATGACATCAGGGATCATTCTCCATCCCTGATGATGTCACGTGATGTCACGAGACGGGAATTTCACATCTTCATAATTAATGCGAGCTGCGTTCGCAATAAACATAAAACACAATAAACACTATGTTGTTGGACTAAAGCTGATTAGACTGATTTACTGTGATGGAATGAGTGATCTAATGTTTTATCTTTAGAGTTTGTGTCATTAAAACAAAACTCCCACCACCAGAGTTAGAGGATGATTGATCCAACATGAAATTGACCGATGCATTGAGGTGATCCTCCCGGGTCATTTCAATGACATCTCTTAAGTCATTTTGCCAATGCCTTCATCCATTGTGGACATTTCATCCAAACTCTGACCTGCTCCTGCATGGGGCTCACTTGTGCCTTGATATTTTTGCCCTTCACCTCCAGTTTCATGTTGCATGTCAAGCTTACGTGTATTAAAATAGCAGATCTACAAGCTCACAACATGTTGTTGACAGCTTGTAGATCTGCTAATTTAATAATTTTTGAGTGGTCAAGGAACAGCAATGTCCGTATTCACCTATGTGTTCACCTAGTAGAGTACCAGTAGGGGCGCTGTTTGCTAGAAACAGAGAGAGTGAGATAGTATTAGTGCTCCACTGTTGCCTGCTAATGACAGAGAGAGAGAGAGAGAGAGAGGAGAGGAGGGGAGGGGAGTTGCACCACTCAGTTCACGCGGGTGTGATTTTTAAATACATTTTAGACATCTGTGAAACGTGACGTTCTGCATAATGAGTACTTTTACTTTTGGTAGCTTTACGTGTAAGTACATTTTGATGCCAAATTGCCAATACTTTGTACCTTTTGTGAAAAAAAACAAAAAACATTTTACTTTTACTTAAATACTAACAACTAAAATATGAGGTTTATATGGGTTTCTTAGAGTTATTGCACTCCTTTGAGTTTATCCAACATGTTGTTGGGCCTACACATAAACATGGGCACACTCTGGACCTGGTGATTTCTAGAGGGATGAACATCACTGTGGAAAGGACTATTGAAAGGCCTGAGCTATCAGACCACTATTTGCTGTGTTTTAATATGACTGTCTCTGATCTAGAGAAAAACATCACTGAATATACCACAACAAAGCGTTTTTTTAGCTCTTCTGCAGCTGACGAGTTCTCTCGTCACCTGCCCCCCCCCCCCCCCCCCCCCCCTGCCCGATACTCCCCCAGTAAATGATATGGTTCAAATTTTTAATCTTAAACTAGAGTCAGCTCTTGATATAGTGGCTCCTTTGAAAACAAAAAAGAAACATAACACCAGAGTGACGCCCTGGTTAAATGAGCATACACGCTCACTGAAGCAAGAATGTCGTAGAGCTGAGTGAGCTTGGAGAAAGAATAAACTCACCACCCACCTAGAGATTCTTAAAAAGTCAACAGTCCCTATAAACAAAGCCCTGCGTCTAGCAAGGCAGGCATATTTCTCTGGCATTATTAACGAGAACAAGAAAAATGCCAGAGTCCTATTCTCTACCATTGATCGACTTTTAAACCCCCCCCAGTCCTACAAGCAGTCATTCCCGGCCTCTAAAGCTAAGTGTAATGAGCTTGCATGCTTTTTTGATAACAAAATCTTTAACATTAGAGCTGATATTATGAATGGTGCTGCTGCTAGCGCAAACCTTCAAACAGCAGCTAATGGTCCCAGGGTAGATCTCTCCAGGGGGAGCCTATTATCGTTTTGCGCAATTGATGAAGACGAACTCCGCAAAACCATATCACAGATGACATCTTCCTCCTGTTCATTGGATACAATTCCCACCACCTTTCTCAAAGAGGTCTTAGACAGTGTGATTGGAGATATCCTAAAAATTGTAAACAGCTCTCTACAATCAGGCGTCTTCCCAGACTCACTGAAGACTGCCATAGTTAGGCCCCTACTCAAGAAACACAATCTTGATCCCTCTGTTTTGGGTAACTATCGACCCATTTCAAATCTACCCTTTCTGGGCAAGGTTTTAGAAAAAGGCATCTCTCATCAATTGGATGTATTTCTACAGAACAATAATGTGCACAACAAATTCCAATCTGGCTTTAGGAAAAATCACAGCACAGAAACAGCACTTGTAAAAGTAATGAATGATCTTAGGGTGTCTGCTGACAAGAAACATGTATCCGTTCTCTTACTTCTAGATTTAACGGCTGCATTTGACACGATTGATCATTCAATTTTAATACAGCGTCTGGAGCACTGGATAGGCCTGTCTGGTACGGCCCTGTCCTGGTTCTCCTCCTACCTATCAAACAGAAGTTACTTTGTCAATCTAGCCGAGTTTGACTCAGACAGACACGACATCAGTTCTGGTGTTCCACAGGGCTCGATTCTTGGTCCTCTGCTGTTCTCCTTGTACATTCTGCCATTGGGCGAACTCATTACCAATCACAGAGTCAATTTTCATTTCTATGCTGATGATACCCAACTATATCTTTCTGTGGCCCCAGATGATCCCTGTGCCTTAGACCCGCTGTTGACCTGTCTGTCTAGCATCAAATGTTGGATGAGTGAGAACTTTCTCAAGCTAAATGAGGATAAGACAGAAGTTCTCATAATCGGTTCTAGCGAGCAGAAAGAATCAATAATAAGCAGACTTGGCAACCTGACTGTAGAAAGTAACAGTACAGTAAAGAACCTGGGGGTTATTATTGATTCTGAATTGAACTTTAATTCACACATTAATCATGTTACCAAGATTGCCTTTTTTCACCTTAGAAATATTGCACGAATCAGAGCCTATTTGTCCTTGGACGATGCAAAAACGCTAATCCACGCCTTTGTTTTTTCTCGGCTTGACTACTGCAATGCACTCTTTTCAGGACTGCCTAAGAAAACGACTGACAGATTACAACTTGTCCAAAATGCAGCAGCTAGAGTTTTAACTAGAACTAAGATGAGAGAACATATTACTCCAGTTTTGGCATCACTGCACTGGCTTCCAGTTGTTTTTAGGATTGATTTTAAAATTATTTTACTTGTCTATAAAGCTCTCAATGGTCTCGCACCTCCGTACCTCCGTGACTGCCTACCTAGATATGTCCCTAACCGCCCCCTCAGGTCCTCCAATGCTGGCCTACTTGAAGTGCCTAAAAGAATGTGCACAAAAAAATATGGTGAGGCAGCTTTTTGCTTCTACGGCCCAACAGCCTGGAATAAACTTCCATTCAAGCTCAGACACGCACCCTCTGTAGACATTTTTAAATCTCAACTCAAGACTCACCTCTAAACTCTTGCTTTTAGTTGAGTTTTACTATGCACGGTCCTACCCTGCCCTGACTGATTGCTGCATGTGGTGTTTTTATTTGTTTTTATTTATTTTATGTTCTTATATTCAATTTTGTTCTTTGCCATTGTTCTATCATTTTAACTACTTGTGTTTTATTGTATTTTATTTTTGTGTCCTGCCCTGTGAAGCACTTTGAGCTGCATTTATGTATGAAAGGTGCTATACAAATAAAGTTTATTATTATTATTATTATTATTATGAGTACTTTTCCCACATCTGACGTTTGATACATTTGTCAGAATGTATTAGTTCATCTAAGCCTAAGGCGATCCCGGTTCTCCATACATCTGGCCAGTTCGTTGGTACTTTGCGCTCCTGCATCGTTCTTCAGTACATCCACGTATGTTAGCGTGGGACGTCCTCGTGATGGATCCCCGTGTGTGTTGGTTCCCAGAGCACCAGTTTGCTGGCTGGCAGTTCTGGATGCCTTTGGCAGTGTCCTGCTATAGTCTCATTCTCCTGGCTGCTATTTTCTGGCTCACCCTTTGGTAATCCCTCATATACAGAGTCTTGTTAGTAACATGTGCAGTCTTTCACGCATGCATTCTGGTGTAGCACCCGTCAAGGGACTTCTGCAGGGTTGGCTTCGGGGTCCAGCATTCACTGCCGTATAGGAGAACAGACTCCACTGTTGCGTAGAAGAAGCTGGCGTCACTATTTTGGGCAAGCCATTCATTATAGACAAACTTTCACATTATAGAAGGTAAGTAAATTAACTCACACATTTCCAGGTTCATTACCCATTGCTCTCTATACGTTAAGGCAGTGATGACCACCACAACACATTGCAAAGAGGTTTCAGTCTCATGCTGGGCTTATTCTGTGTCTCTGTTACTGTCAAAAAACTCCCTTTACTTTAGTATTCCTCTTCATGTCCCTTTGTTCAAAGCTACACTGCCAGGCTTCACAGGCTCTCAAATGATGTTGTGATGTCTTTGCAACCAGGCTCTGTGTGTGTGTGTGTGTGTGTGTGTGTGTGTGTGTGTGTGTGTGTGTGTGTGTGTGTGTGTGTGTGTGTGTGTGTGTGTGTGTGTGTGTGTGTGTGTGTGTGTGTGTGTGTGTGTGTGTGTGTGTGTGTGTGTGTGTAGGTGGGTGGAAGTATCTGTAGAGTCACGTTGACACGTTTAATCACTAATCAGGTAGATGAAATGAATCAAACGAAAGGTTATGTGCTGAAAAATTTAATAATGTGATTTTAAATTGTGGCTTTGTTCCAGCACAGGCAAAGTGTAACTTTGTGCACTTTATTGACAGATAGATAGATGGTGGCGGTAAAATGTAATTTAGAGGCACCTTACTGTTGTGGTTGCAATAACAAGTTAAATCAGATTTGCTGTAACTTCTAAACGTTTGCTGTAAATACATGTAATGTGTTAACAAAGATGGTAAGTTTATAGATTTTTATTTCTCACATGATAACGTGGGCGTATGCAACTTTGCTTTCATGAAACAGCTCTCAGTAGAGTGACACAATAATTATTTAAGATGTAAACAACAGCAAGTGACGTTGAGTGATGCTATAGCGGACGCTATGATATCAGTTCAAGCCAGACTACTTCACTCACAGCAAACATCACACGCTTTCACTTTGATGGCCTATTATTGAAAAAGCATTTTTATACGTTTTGGGATTATGATATATGGCTTGGCTTTTATATTGAACCGCGTTTTCTAGCTTGCGATGCCGCATTAAAAACTATTAACTAATAGTATACAAATGGAAGAAAAGCCTTGTGAACTCATCAGGCTCATGGTTCTGACTGAGGTCTGCTCTGCACTGTGCCACCAAGGTCCTGTACGTCTTGGGAACCCCCAGGGGTCCTTGAGGGGGCCCCCAGTTAAATTAAATGCATCTTTTAGATTACAAGAATTGTGTGAACCGGGGGCACGGTGGCACAGTTGGTAGTGCTGTCGCCTCACAGCTAGAAGGTCCTGGGTTCGATTCCCGCTCGGGACGCTGTGGGTGCTGGCGGCGTGTTTCCTCCTCCGCGTCATCAGTGCCCATACCCGAAGGCGGGGTTGGCGAAAGGGCCTTTCTGTGTGGAGTTTGCATGTTCTCCCCGTGTCCCCTATAAAAAACATGCAGTAATCCTGGTCACTAAACTGCCTCCCCCTGGCCAGCCGGGGCGCCTGCTGGAGGGGAAAGGAACTGGTTGGAATAACATGTTCCTTCCACGCGCTACGTCCAACCAGGGAAACTCCCCCCTGTCAGGTGTAAAGGAGCAACTTGGACACTCAGGCATGAAGGAAGCATGAGTTCAAGTCCGTTGCTCTCCCCATGTCCCCCATATATGGGGACTAGGTTGGTGGAGGGTGTGTAGAGCCCAGGATCACATTAGATGATTGACACAGGGGTGAAAAATGGGTTAGAAAATTGTGGGATAAAAGAAAAGATATATATTAAAAAAAAAAGAATTGTGTGAACCACGCCAATGCCGTGAAATGAATTTCACATGTTCTGGATTCGTTTGTGTATATACCCTGTGTGCTCCGTTTCAGATAAGGTTCTCTCAGGTTCTACCCGTCGTAGTGGAAAACAGCAAGGAGTTCTGGGGGTCCGTGGCCCAGTGCACGTCAAACGGGGCTCTTTGAAATGAAAAAGTTTGCGAACCACTGCTCTATAAAGTGAAATCTGGCACTATAGCAGGAAAAACAGACGTACACCAGAGGCACATCACCACGGTAACCATGTCCCCCTGCTGTAGTTCAAAGACTGTTTGAACTGATGCCCACAACAAGGTGACACGCACGCACGCACGCACGCACACACACACACACACACACACACACACACACACACACACACACACACACACAGAGAGAGAGTGGCTCCCGTCAATACTAACTTCCTGCCTGCCAAACTTCAGAGGGTCTTGAATGAGTCATACAGACAGGACCCATATGGGAGGATGATGCTGCAGAGAGAGAGAGAGAGACTATTAAGCAAATTTAATCTTAAAAATGCAGAGTCTGCAATGTGAATCTTGGCCAACCTAATGTTAGTATTTTTATATATTAATTTTGATTAACCACTTAGGGGGGGGGGGGGGGGGGTGAAATTTCATGTTGAAATATTAAAGAACGGTACCTCAATATATTTTTATGAGAAATATGTTTTAGTACGTGCGCAAGCAGAGCGAGCAAGTATTGTAATCGTCAGTGTTGTCCATCGGCCAATAAGGCAGGGGTTCTCAACCCGTGGGTCGCGACCCATAGGGGGGTCGCCAAATTATTTTGGGGGGTCCCCAAATTATTAAAATAAAACAACTGAATGCAACTGAATGGCTGGAAAATGGAAATGAAGAGTTGACATAGTACATGCATAAACGTGTGTATGCATGTATGTATTTGGTTAAAATGGGTAGGGTTTAAAAAAAGGCAAGAGTTTGCTCTGGTGCACTGGCCTAAAAGTGGGTCCTTAAAAACTGCTAAAACTTCTGAAATGTATGTAGGTATGTATGTGTGTATGTATTTTAAAGGGGAGGCTTTTTTGTAAAAATCCCTGCCCGCAATACCTTCATATATTTAAAATGAGTCCAAAATAGGGTTACCAGTGAAGGGCAAACTGCCTATTCACTGGGGACTATGCAAGGCAGAGGCGTCCACCCCCCTGAGTCCAAGTTTAAGCTAGACCGCATATGTATGTATGTATGTATGTATGTATGTATGTATGTATGTATGTATGTATGTATGTATGTACATCTCTCAGAGCAACACACCAGCAAGAAGCACCATTTATCATGGAAAACAATCAAAGAGCTGCCGGGCAAGAATTCAAACTCAAGGGAGGGTCAGCCAAAAAGCATATGGAAAACTGGTCTAACCATTTTAAAAATCTTGGTAAGGAGGCCAAACTTCCAGAAGACTACACTCTTCCGAGTGTACAGGTTTCACATACACTGAACATCAATACATCCCCATTTACCATCAATGAAGTTATAGCAGCCACCAAACAATTGAAGTCATCTAAAGCTTTTGGTCCGGATAATATTCCAGCAATGATCTGGAAAAGTATAAGCAATTCCAATATCTATTGCTCAATCTCTGCCACCATACCTTCAACACACTCAAGGCACCGACTATATGGCATAAAAACCAAATCATCCCAACACACAAACTCATCCTTAATCGTCTTATCCCCTTCATTGAGCCTCTAAAACGGATTTAGACGTGGTAGATCCACTTCGAGTCAAATCCTATGCTCACGTAGGGTTATTGAGGAATCACAGCTCTGCAACATCGATCTCGCAGTCTTTGTTGATTTCTCAAAGGCTTTTGATTCAGTGGACAGAGCCAAAATGTTTGAAATTCCTAAATGATATGGTATCCCCGACAAAATGATCAATGCCATAAAAGTTCTATATGGAATTTAAAGTCGGTGGGGCGAATGGTTCTTGATTTAACGTGCATTACAGCCGTACACACAGAAAGAGACGGTGCATTAATTGCGACCGAAGGTTGCATTTACTATGAAACCCTGCGTCTCGTGTCCGTCACACGACAATATAATGGTTGCCAATCCATCATGCCTTGTGACATCACATGACATCATGGAGACCCTTAACGCCTCCATATATTGTGACGCCTCATGACATCATGCCATGTGACACGTCACGCCACCATATATGGCCATCTCCATATATGAAGATCACGACACTGACCTCATCTAACCCTGGATAACCATACATGGAGAAGGCTGGACCATCACCTAGATCTGAATATATGGAGCCGGCCAGCTCTTGTTGATCAAACCCTGTACAGTCATGTCACGCTCCATATATGGCCAGTACAGAATTAATTTGTTGCATTTTGAAATTATTTAAAATGTTTTGAAAATGTGCCATACATATTTGTTTTTGTTGGTAAATAGACACGTCCATTTACACCATCTATTAAACACCATAACAGGTTTGAATTGCAATGTGCGAAGTTGTGAAGTGAATAACTAAATAAGGAAAAAACTATTTTCATGCATAGCCACACACTGGGAAATTGACACATTGAACCGACTCCACAGAGATATAGCAGATCAAGTTTGCTTCCTCTGAATTAAGTTATTCCATTCCTTTGAGAGAACGGCTCAATTTGTTTAAGAAGTTAAGAAGAATGAAGAATGACGGACATGGCAGTGAGTCCTCTTTGTGTCTCCATATGGGACTGCTGATGGTCATCAAAGTATTCAACTCAAGTAACATTAAAGTATATCTCAAAATGTTGCTCATGCGGTACAGCTGCTTGAGTAGCTTGTTCTCAGTTCTGCTCCGACACTGTCTATCAGAGGCCCAAGAGCATTGTAGACGAGACGGACACGTTGACGTCAATGTCACCCCACGGGGGACAGGGATAAATCCGTGAGTCACTTCGCACTGCGCACGCACGCACTTCGCACTGCGCACGCACGCACTTCGCACGTGCGCACGCACGCCCTGTGCACACACACTGTCAGACAGCTTCTGGAGATGTCAATTTGTCCGTCTGATAGAGATGGAATACAAGCGTGGAGAGACAGATGGTGTGAAGCCCAGCATGAGGCCAGCAAACAGGACACAGCGAATAGCGTTTCTAATGAATTTAGACGGGGTTTATGTTTTTCCACATTAGCCGCTGTTGCATCGGTGTTTCTGTTTGTGTGTGCATTTGTGCCTTGAGACCTTTAGTTTCCATGTAACTGCAAAATGGAACCAAATGCCTTTAGGCGGTCCATTTGGTTCCATTTTCTTCACCCTTTCTTCAGATAAATTCACACGGAGGATTTTCCTGTGTACTAGTACTCTGGTGCTGTGCTATACGCCTGATTATGTTTCCATCTTGTTGTACAGCAGCATGAAGCACAAAAAAAATCCGAAATGAACCAAGCATTCACACACGTACGTGCACGTCCACACGCACACATACCCATTTACATCGTTCCCCTTCACCGCCTCTCACAGTGTGGATTTCTCTCTCCACCTCCAGCTTGACACATTCTCTCTCTCTCTGTCTCGCTCTCTGCCTGTCTCCATTTTCCTGACATCTGTTGCATTTGTGGAGTGAATGAATCACGATGTACGTATACATGTAATTGATCCTCTTAAAGAGGATTTATTTAAGAGGATTTGGGGTATGACATGTACAAAATTAATCTGGTGGTGGTGCATGTGTTCCAACGTGTGTCTGGGTGTGTCCCAATAGTCTGTCCTGGGACTGCAGCGAGGCCCTTTTCGCTCTTCAGCATGTTATAATGAAGCCCATCCTGCCAGGGTGGCACCTAGTCTCTCCCTGTGTTAATGAAGCCCACCCTGCCAGGGTGGCACCTAGTCTCTCCCTTTGTTAATGAAGCCCACCCTGCCAGGGTGGCACCTAGTCTCTCCCTGTGTTAATGAAGCCCACCCTGCCAGGGTGGCACCTAGTCTCTCCCTGTGTTAATGAAGCCCACCCTGCCAGGGTGGCACCTAGTCTATCCCTGTGTTAATGAAGCCCACCCTGCCAGGGTGGCACCTATAGTCTCTCCCTGTGTTAATGAAGCCCACCCTGCCAGGGTGGCACCTATAGTCTCTCCCTGTGTTAATTTATGCCCCTTCAAATATTTGGTTGAAATCAAGAAATGTACCAGCAGTGTAAAAGCTAGACAATATGTATTTTCACATTTTACTTTACTTAATATTTTATATTTGACATATTTAGAAATCCCTATTAAATAAATATTACTGAGCTACAAAACAGATTTAGTGAAGTTTAAATTAATCCCCCCAAAGTATCCTGTATACGTAAAATTGCATAAAATCAACACTCGACAGTTGTTTCTTTAATTCTTGTCATTATTTGCCCCATGCACTTTCTAAAGTGTCTCCCGCATTTTGACACGCATGACGTACTTGTTGTCCACGTCTTCAGGCCCATTAGTTTGGCAAGAGAGGGTTTGTGACTGGCAGTCTTAAAATGTTAAAATGTTTTCCTTTTCCCCCAAAAGCAGGAAACAAACAAATCACCCATTTCTACATCGCTATAATGTATAACGTCTGATTTCTCTTTAGAAGCGTAAAAGAGACAAAAAAAAGCCACATCACGATATCCAAATCAGAATCACAATATCAATATCAATGTAGTATATTTCCCAGCCTTATACAGTGTGGTGTCATTCTTTTTCTAACCACGCAACTTGACTATACGCTGCGAGATAGTGGTAACATTTATGAGTTATCTGCACTGCGATGTGAACGTATACTATAGAGCGCAGTCCCGCCCCTTTCATGACGACGCCAGCCCCAGGGAATGAATCCCAATGCATTTTTCTCATAGGCATTTCAAAACGTATTTATTTAAAGACCTTTTAAGCGTTGTACGAAGCCAACTCTTGTCGTGACAAATCATGACAACGCACACAATATTTCGGACCAAACAAATAATTACAAAGAAGAAAAACAACAAAAAAAGTGTTGTAACCTGCCGTTTTTTTCTACTTTCTAATTCTTTGTTTGGCCCGAAATTTTTGGTTTGTTGTCATGATTTGTCACGACAAGAGTTGGCTTTGTCCGCGGCGTAAACGTCTTTAAATAAATACTTTCTGAAAAGTCTATGAGGAAAATTAACGGGGATTTATTTTCCGGGTCTCTCGAGGGGGCGGGACTGCGACGCTCTATAGAGTGCATTATTTCACTGCCCTCAATAGAGGCCAGTGCCTCTGATGCAACTTATTCTCTCTGTGTTTAATCAGAGTCCCACTCTGTTTATTATAATAATAATAATATTATTATTTTACTGTCCTAGTAGTCAATATCTTTTGTTCTTATGTTCATTTCTATCTCTCTTCTTCTCTATATTCTCCTCCACCTCCATTCCTCCATTTGCCTCCTCACTTATTTCTGCTTGGTGTGTGAATGGTTAACCCCCAAAGACAACTAATTATCATCCGTTCACTTTTATTAATAGTCGCCGAGCGCCATATAACCAATTAGTGTGCTCGAGAACCGTGACCCAATCCCAGAGTTTCGCTGTGTGAGTGGCAGGGTCAAGGAGGAAGCTAATTGGAGGGTTCCCGAAGAGGTTGCAACCCTCGACATGAAGCGATCTTCTGGGTATCTTGGACATCGTTATCTTACAGTGAGGATACCACTTAACTCAATTATTTTCATATATCAACTCTATTGAACATAGGTATTGAACCAATATTTTTAACCAACAGTATTAAAAAGCGCTCCTCTGAACTGTCAGTTATGCAAGTAACTGACAATATACAAAGTCACAATACCAACTTTGATGAGGCAGTGTATTGCTTTGTTTTAAAACATATATAAGGTTTTCTTTTGACTCATGTAGTTAATTTCTTCCTGACAGCAGAGATATAAATTACTTTATTAGTCCCCCATATCTTGCAAGTATGATCGGACCCTACGAACCCTCCCGCATGCTCAGATCAGCCAATGCAAGGAAGCTGGAAGTAAATTCACTAGAAAATCCCGGGACCGCTCCACACGTCCCAAACTCTTCTCCCTTCTGGCTCCAAAACTATGGAATGCACCACTTCAGACTCCATCTTACCCCATATGACTTTCCCTAGCATGTACAGTAGTATGCAAAGGCTCAACCTATATTTGAATTAGATATAGCATTTAGACATAGCACTATATAGTGTATATATACGCATTGTTTCATTATATAGATAAACTGTTAGGTTCTTAGCTTACGTATGATTCTTGAAGACGATTTTTTCATGTATTTGATGTACTGTATAACTAGGCCAATGTTTTGTTCTTGCTTACTGTAAATCACTCTGGATTAAGAGTGTCTGCTAAAGGCCTAAATTGTAATCATCAAACCCGGAAGTTATGCAGGAAGGCCTACTGGCTAAAAACTACTTTATGACCGTGACAGTCCATGCATCCAAACAGAGAAGTCATATCTGATTGCATTAAACAACATTAAACAATGTTAAACTCACCTTGCATGTTGCTTTGCCACTCGATGTGCCATTCACTTAAAGCATGCGCATGTAACCCTCTACTGTAAATTGTCTGGGGCACAGCTATTGAAACGTGGTTAAGGACCACCCAGTAACCAAGTTACACATAATGTATCCACCAACCATGGATCTCCTTAACACTGTTTAAGTGCCAAAACCGTAATCCCGTCTTCTAGACGTCTTTGCAATGGGTGCCAATCCCGACAAGACGTAATAAAAAAAATCAAAAATAACACTTTTTTTTTAAAACGCCCTCTCTTTTTTTTATAATGGGAGAATTGGCACTCAGAGCCTAAACTGGTGACCACCAGGTGGCACTGAAGGAGATGGACAACTTTAGTTTTTTTTCAACCAAGGTTCATGTTTTAGGGATTTTAGCTGTTTTTGACAGGGGGGCGGGGGCATTCGAGCATGGGGCTAAATAGGTATTTTTTTACAAAATGTTATAGCGATTTCTTTTTTTATTATTTACTATAGTCCTAATAGACCCCAGGAAATTATATTTGACCACAAAAGATCACAAGATCTACTGAATGTGTCAAACTGACATATTGAGCATATGACACACAGTGTGGCTTCCTCCATATTCAGTAGATCCTGTGATCTTTTGTGGCCAGATGTAATTTATTTGAGTGTAGTAGGGCTATAGTAAAAATAAATAAATCGCTATAACCTTTGGTAAATGCATACATATTTAGCCCCATCCTCGAATGCCCCCGCCCCCTGTCAAAAACAGCTAAAATCCCTAAAACGAGAGAAAGCAGCAAATGAAAAAAAAAACTCATCTTTTTGTTTCTCTAATAACAACCTAAAACATGAACCTTGGTTGAAAAAACTAAAGTTGTCCTTTAATTGGACCGACTATAGGCCACCCACAGACTTCCATTACAGCCCAGCCAATCAGATGCTAATACTTGACTTTTTTTCTCCAGCAAATCACTAGGGCTGACCCAAAAAAATCGATTAATCGATGTTCAATCGATACGCACGGGAATCGATTTTTAAATTTTTTATCGAATAGTCATTTTTAAAAAAGCGGGCGCTTTTGGTCCGCGAGACGGCCCCATTTGGTCCGCGAGCCATGCTCGCGCCTCGCAGCACTGCAACGCCTCCTCCCCTCTCCCCCTCACTCGTGGTGGTAACAACAAGGAAGGAAGTCAACACAGCAGCCTTGAAGCGTCGATGATCGAAACAAATTTATATCGAAGCGTCGATCATCAAAAACGTGATCGAAGGTCAGCCCTACAAATCACCAGCACATGCTGACTTGTGCTCCAGACGTCAGTAGGAAGGGGATTTGCGGATTCATCGATGTGCTTTGTTTACAACCGCCAATCACAGACAACGTCTCACTCTGCACATCACTCAGTGGTGGAAAATGTACTCACTTGAGTAAAAGTTTCAATACTGCAATGTAGAACTACTCCGTTACAACTGATCTCAGTTGTAACAAATATTTTGTGTTAGACGGCCCACCGCAGTCCTGCCGCTAGTCACGTTAGATTTAGATTTCATATACCGTTGTTGTCGATCGCCTCTTTTGGCTACATCTAGCTTCTAGCTGCTTCAACCACATCCGGGATAACATGCAGTCTGTCGGTAAAAGTCCTCCGCTGCTATACATTTCTGGGCGCTATGATTTAATGGATTAAATGACCCCGGGCGTTCGGGGGGTTAAAATAATTGGGTTTTTCCCATTACATTTCTAAATGTATTTATTTTTTATTTGCAATCTTTTTAGCAAAAATAGCGAATCTACAAGCTCACAACGCATTGCGATGCAGATGCAACCCGCCATTCTAAATTATTTATTTACCCATTTCGTTCTGGATTCTATACCCTGTTTAAAATTTACGTTGAGTTTAATTATTCACTTCAGTTCATAGTATGATCTTAATACAGCGGTTTTATTATTTCATGTGCTCTCTCGCCCCCCCTCTCTCTCTCTCTCTCTCTCTCTCTCTCTCTCTCTCTCTCTCTCTATAATTCACTTTCCTTCTTGCATAGTGTAAAGAAATTATGATTTTGCAACGCAAGTTAGCTCAGCTACTATTGTTACCAGGCAACAAGGGCTCTGTGTGTCTGCTTTGAAGAAATGTCGTGCCTTTGTGTCAAAGTGTGTGTGTGTGTGTGTGTGTGTGTGTGTGTGTGTTTGTGCGCCTGCATGAGTAACCTTTTGACAGTATGTTCTCAGTAGAGTAGTGTTGTTGACTTACGTGTGTGTGCGCGTGCGTGCGTGTGTGCGACTGCGTGCGTGCGTGCGTGCGTGCATACTATACAGTTGCACATGAGTTCATGAATAGCCAGGGACATGGAAGAGGTATTATGGCAGTGATTAGAACCTCTCAGTGAGCTAATGGATCCCCGTGGCCACTATACACACCCGGACTGTATGTGATGTGTGTTTGTGTGTTTGTGTGTTTGTGTGTGCGTGCGTGTGTGTTTGCATGGAGACAAAGAGAGCGAGGGAGGCTATACGGTCGTGTGATCTGTTGTCTCCACGGGAGCTGAACTTGGTTGGTTCTTACATTGGGGTTTGTGCTCGCCTGTTGATGGGGCGAGTACACTTCGTTATGCCACGCACGCACGCACACACACACACACACACACACACACACACACACACACACACACACACACACACACACACACACACACACTTAATTGCTATTTCCCATGTTTGTGTGAGAGGCCAAAGGACGGAAGATAAATTGCTGACCCCCAACTGGCTAAATGAAGTGTCTGTGTGAAGAGAGCACCCCCCTCTCTCTGTTTCTCTCTCTACTATACATGCCTCCCTATAGGCTCCCTCCCTCCTCCCTCTCTCTCTTTCGTTCTTTCACACACTTTTCCATCTCACTCTCTGTCACAGTTTAGTTTAGTCTTTTTCTATACACCTCACAATCTCCCTCCATCTTTCAACGTGGTCTTTATGTCTCTGCATGGTCACCTCCATCCTTTGTCATAAGTTTTCCCTCCTCTTCCCATGAGTCTATTCCACCATCCCTCCTCGCCCCTGATCCCCCCCCACCCCCTCACCTCACCTTTTACACCCCCCCCCCCCCCCCCAACCTTCTATCCATGGGCTTAAATTCATACTCCACGTGCTATGACGTCGTGGCGGTTCTCTTCTCTTCTCTTCTCTTCTCTTCTCTTCTCTTCTCTTCTCTTCTCTTCTCTTCTCTTCTCTTCTCTTCTCTTCTCTTCTCTTCTCTTCTCTTCTCTTCTCTTCTCTCCTCTCCTCTCCTCTCCTCTCCTCTCCTCTCCTCTCCTCTCCTCTCCTCTCCTCTCCTCTCCTCTCCTCTCCTCTCCTCTCCTCTCCTCTCCTCTCCTCTCCTCTCCTCTCCTCTCCTCTCCTCTCCTCTCCTCTCCTCTCCTCTCCTCTCCTCTCCTCTCCTCTCCTCTCCTCTCCTCTCCTCTCCTCTCCTCTCCTCTCCTCTCCCCTCCCCCTCACTATCGGGTGAACATATGGCCCCAGGTCCAGCAGGGTGGGGAGACATGCCAGCTAGCCAGACAGCTTTTTGGACGAAGGGCAAAGGAGTGGAACGACTTAGATGATGGGGAAAGAAGGAGGAGAGAAGAGGAGGAGGGGAGGGCTTCAGTCACGACTACAGTTGGGAGGGGGAGCATGGGCAATAGAAGAGAGGGGAGGGGAAGGGTCGAGAGGGGGGCGGGGGGTGGGGCTTTCTGGTTTTTCTCTCCCTTGCTGGTTAAAAGGAGGGGAGGCTTGGGCGCGTGTGTGTGTGTGTGTCACTGAATTGAGATGGATGGTTTGTGTCAGCGAGGTTGTGTTACGTATGCAGGAGATTTATGTGTGTATGGTTATGTGCACCATTCAGCTTTGGTCACATCACACACACGTGTGTGCACCGTGAGTATGTGTTGATACAATGACCCGTGCAGGTACACACATAAACAACACACCACACAGACACGCACGCACACACACACACACACACACACACACACACACACACACACACACACACACACACACGCACATTCTATTGTGTAGCTGGGTATCAGATAATGTATCAGTGAATGGCTTGCTGGTTCAGTGCTTTCCATCAAATCAAATCATCTTATCATGTGGACAGACTTAGGCCATGTGGATGCTGCCTGTATGCCACTCGCACAATCGGGGGCAAATCATTCGCTCAATTTAGGGTTTAAAGTGGAATTGCACAACCAATCAAACTCTGCATCCAGCCTCATTAACCTGATGTAAGTCGACTTTTGTGGGGCTGACAACAATTACATTAACCGGTTGTCATTTGAAATTGCTATCTGTATGCACAGCACACGCAGGTGTAAAAACTGTGAGTCCTCAATGTATATCTCTTTCTTTTTCCTGTCTGTTCTCCCTTTGTGACATACTGTAGGCTACTACAATAAACACACTATTCCAGGTGGAGAGTTGGTAACCAAGTGGACCGTTAGATATCTTTAACCCATTTAGGCCTGACATCGAAATAAAAAAAAGAAGTCTTCTGAAAGAATATATTATTCAAAGATTTGTGCCTCATTTTCACGATCTGCTATTTTTCAATAGTATAACATAATGCTTCGTTAAAACACCAAAAGGGGTTCCAGAGTGTAAAATGAACCGTTTGTTTTCATTTTACAAGTTAGAGAATGTAAATGGTAAATGGTGCATTTATATAGCGCCTTTATCCAAGGCGCTTTACAGAGATTGTGCATTACATTCACCCATTCACACACACATTCATACACCGATGGCAGTGGAAACCATGCAAGGCACCAACTAGCACATCGGGAGCAATTAGGGGTTCAGTGTCTTGCTCAAGGACACTTCGACAGTAACTCTGGGGGAGCCTGGGTTCGAACTGGCAACCTTACGGTTACCATCCAGGCACTCTACCCCTGAGCCACCGCCGCCGCCGCCAATGTAGGCCTACTGTAGAAGAATTTATATTTTGATCAATGTTTGCCTGTTATCTCTCCTATATCAAATACAGCATGGAATTGTGAACAAAATCTTATCCAAAGATAACAAAATATTTAACATAATAAATGTGTATTCGGTCTGAAAAAGAGGCTAAATCTCAGCAAATCACGTGGCTCAAAGGCCAAATAAGTAATGGACCTTCATATGAAAATGGTTTACTGTAAAACCACTGTCCTGTCCTGTCCTGTCCTGTCCTGTCCTGTCCTGTCCTGTCCTGTCCTGTCCTGTCCTGTCCTGTCCTGTCCTGTTCAATTCCCTACTAAATTAGTTTGTGCTCTGGGAAGCTCCACTGCCGTGTTGCTATACTGTTGATTACGGAGCACATTACCAGAGTGTTTATGTGTCCAAGGTGTTGAGTTTGCCACTGATGCACACCACGCGGCGGCAGATGGTGTCAGGTTACACATTATAAGGTTTGACACTCGTATTTTATGGGCCCTCCGTTCCTGAGTAGCTATAGCATAACTGTGGGCCAAATCATCCAAAGCACGCAGACATCTGTTCCTAGAAAGCAATCCAAAGGAATGCTGCTGTGGCAAAGGAAGGAAGGGGGAAAAAAACATATACTGTCATCATCATGTTTCGACCACGGTCGAGATCATGGACTTCACAATGCCATGCCAGACTTCCCGGTCCTTCATTGCCATCCCCAGTTCCTGCCTATACTGATGCATGTGTCCCTAGCGATGACATCAGGGCATGACATCAGCGATGACACAGTTTTCTACCTCTCTGCCGGACTCCAGAGAAAAAGGGAAGATATAACCTCATGATCAGCTCTGTAGCAGTGGCCGGCAAACGGTGTTCTTCTGGATCGGACCAGTGAAGAAACACGGGGAAGGTTGCCGTATATTAGAGAAGTCGATGGGTGGCTCTTCTAAGAGACATTTTGCGCTCGGCTATACTGTAAGTGCAATCCAGCCGTTTCTCTAATTTCTTTGAAAGTGTCCATGTCTTTGAGCCATAAAGTAGAATTGGCTTGACGGTCGTCCTATATATTTTTACTTTGAACCTCTTACAAGCAGATCGTATATGCATGTCATTGCAGGCTGACCAGGCCATACCCTTCCTAATTTGAAAGTCCTTTTGGTAAGAAGATATATATGAACCAAATACTTGTAGTCATCAACCTGTTTGAGTGTTGTTAAGTGTTTTGATAGCGTGGTTATTGTTGGATTTGCATATATTTACCTATTCAGTTTTTGTTGAGATAAAGACAGACACAGTTAGAGGCTTGCTCAAGAGACGGAAACGTACTGTAGTGTATTGTATATATAATCTTCAGTGTATAGACTTCTTGCATTATTTATATGTTCACCCATTCAGCCTGTTTCATGTCCACTGAGGCCAGTGGGTAAGCGACTACTCGAACTCGAATAGCTTGAGCGGAAACCTTTTCTTATGTCCTTTTGTGAAAATAGGTGTGTTTGTTACACACACACACACACACACCCTCACACACACACACACACACACACACACACATGCAGGTTTCTTCCGACCTCGAGAATGTGTAGTTAGATCAATTATTGTTGTGTAAGGTCAGTGAAAACACATTCAGTATAGATCTTCCATTCACCACCAATGGTCGGATCTCGGCTAACAATGTGTCATCCTCCCACACAGGCAAATATTATTGGAGTTCAATGGAAGACGATATGCGTTGAATGCACATTGTCCACCTATTGTTTTTGTTTTATGTCTCCATTTGTCAGCTATAGCGGGGTTATCACAGACCTCTGACCTGCAAGGGAATGGACCTCCCATCGGGGGCTGGGTCGATATATGCAAACTCGGATGCTTTACCGACGGTTGGAGTTCATAAGTCTTACTATGACCGCATCAATTATTAGTGATACACTGTAATATATGTGCTATAGGGGTGTGTTCACGCAAAAACAAACAGTTGGGTCGGGACCCGTGTTTGGATCGAGGACCGTTTTCGAGACCGATTTTGCATTGACGACGTTGATCTCCTCCTTTCACCAATGAATCCCAAGACAGTGTGACTACTGAATACTTCCACGGTCGGCCTTACTAAAAGGTAACGGCGATGAGCATCGGTGATAGGTCACTGTTTTTTGTGTAACACCCTGGACCTTGCGTGCTTGCCAGTGACATTATTAGCTTATATTAAGGCTGTTTACAAGCACCTTTTTGACGGAATAAAAGCTGTATTCAGCGTGTATTTAATGTCGCGTGTTGCGGGACAGCAGGGCGGGTTGTGAAGATGTATGTGATGGTGCAGCCGGGTGGGCTGGGACGAGTTAAATTATTAATACGTGCGGGACCATCATAAAAAACCAGGACCTGCGCAATGTGCGTGAGTGCATGAGAGAGAGAGAGAGAGAGAGGGAGGGGGAGAGAATGATAGTGAATGGAGGTCTATTCCATCCTGTCAGACATGATCCATGGGAGTGTTTATGTGGGTTACTGATGGAGGTGAGAGCAGGACGCCACAAACACGCGCACGCACACACACACACGCACGCACGCGCGCGCACACACACACACACACACACACACACACACACACACACACACACACACACACACACACACACACACACACACACACACACGCCACAAATTGGAAAACATAACAAGCATGTAATTCATTCATGATGAACTGCTGCCAAACCAGCGCTGCTGTTTGCCTAGAGAGTACACAAGTATACTACTATTATACAGTACTGTTCATACAAATAGTTACCGTACACGGTCTCTCTCTCTCTCTCTCTCTCTCTCTCTCTCTCTCTCTCTCTCCTTCTTTTGTCTACAACCCTGCCATCTGTTGCTGAGTTTGGAAAATTTCAGTATCTTACAATTGCTTTTTTGGTTTTTGTTTAGTTTTTCATCAGCTTGTACATCTGCTATGTTTGCCAAAGGGAAAAATATGTTAAATCAGAGCCATCCACCTGGTTTGCTCGGGAGGGGGAAATATATATATATATATACTGTATATCCAGACCTTAAAATAAATAAATAAATAAAAAATAGCTGTGGTTGGTAATCAAGATAAATGGAAGCCGTCATGTTGCTATCAGCACTTTAATCTTGATAGTTCACTGAGCACATCAGCGCAGGGGAGTGTTTGAAAATAGAGAGGAGTCACTCACAAACTTCTTATCTTGTCCCCGATGGGAACACTTGGAATCGGTAATCAACTAATTATAGGGTTAGAATCCCCAGTGACAAAATTAGACAAACAATGAATGTTTCATTCATTCATTCAATCTGGTACTGCATTTCACGTCTGTACCCTACAGCCTCATACCCAAATAAGATTAATACCTAAACCCTTACAAAAATAATATTATAATAATAACAGTAAGAGTAAATATAATATAGTATCTATGCCTGGGCTATACACTACACTTTCTATTAGCTTCCCCCCCCCCCCCCTAAAGTCAGACATTACAAATGTGTTATGTCCATGAGACAACCATCATGACAAACTATTAAATTCCAAAACAGATTGATTATCCAATCCATATCTGTATCCTGCATGAGGTGGACTTTTCTTCCCTTTTCTTCCCTTTTTTTTTTTCTTTTTTTTTACTTCAACTTTAAAAGTCTTAATTGTAAATCATTGGCTGGCAGTAGAAACCACAATGGATTTCACTTACATTCTCATTGAAATCACATTCAGTAAGTAACAAAGTCTGCCCACCTCATTATAGTATACAGTACCACCAGCCAGTTTCAATAATAGCCTGAATTACGTGGGAATACAGAGCCCTTTTTTAATTTGATATATTATATTGCACCAAAATCATGTTAGTGGAAATCCATTGATTCAAGGGACCTAATTCTTCAGTTGTGTAAAAAGTATTCACATTTATTACTTAATTCAAAGTATCAAAACTGCAATATCGAAATATGTTACAAGCAAATGTACGGAATTCAAAATGTACTCAAAAGTGCAAAATAATCGGTATCAACATGTACTTATAGTACCAAAAGTATAAAGTATACTCATTGTACAAAAGTCAACAATTGTCATCTTCCCACATAGGCAAATATTATTGGAGTTCAATGGAAGACGATAGTGTCTGGAAGAAGAATCCAAAATATTATGATTCTATACAAACTCCGTTCCCATAGACAGCATAAGCCAGAAGACATTTCTCTTCCGTTTTTTCCCTGTTTCTTTCATCGCACTGGAAACCGGAGTGTTACAGCGTGTGCAGAACAGAGTTGTGAACAGTAATTTCTCCAACATATCTTAATATAATGGTAGGTCATAGACACGTCTACTGGAGCATTCAATGCTCTGATTAAATAATCTTTATCCCACGACTTTGTCACCCATGACACCCCGTGTCAATTATCTAATGTGATCCTGGGCTCTACACACCCTCCGCCAACCTAGTCCCCACATATGGGGGACATGGGGAGAGCAACGGACTTGAACTCATGCTTCCTTCATGCCTGAGTGTCCAAGTTGCTCCTTTACACCTGACAGCGGGGAGTTTCCCTGGTTAGACGTAGCGCGTGGAAGGAACACGTTATTCCAACCAGTTCCTTTCCCCAGGCCCCGTCTGGCCAGGGGAGGCAGTTTAGAGACCAGGATTACTGCATGTTTTTGTGAGGGTACTGTACCTACCCTAGGGGACATGGGGAGAACATGCAAACTCCACACAGAAAGGCCCTTTCGCCAACCCCGCATCGGGTATGGGCACTGATGACGCGGAGAAGGAAACACGCCGCCAGCACCCATAGCGTCCCGAGCGGGAATCGAACCCAGCACTACCAACTGTGCCACCATGCCCCCGATTTTGTCCCTCTCAATGCATTGATGGCATTCGAATACGCTATAACTAAATTTTTCAAATAATACAGTACTTACTACTACAGTACATATTGTACTAGTATACCTTCCACCACTGTTCTTTCCACACAATACAGCAAAATGTGTCAATATTGTTACACACCCTCACAAGAAATAACATGCAGCTTGCCCCTTCACCATATGTTAGATGTCCCAGGCGAACAGTCTTTTAGTTAATCTGTTATCAGACATCCCCAGAAGCCATATTGCACAAGCTCATACAGACACTCCCGTGCCCCTCACAGGATTGCCATTCCATTCCATATCTCTAGTAAGTAATAGCTAGATTTGGTGCAAATGTGTCTGCAAAAATACATATTGAATGGCCCTAATACTTACAGGATAGTTTTTTTATACTGGAACAGCAAACACCTGCTGCTACATTATCTTAAATTCAGAGCGAACACAAGCCACATTACATTTGCTATGATAGATAGCCGATGTGTCTCCAAATCTTTGTTTTGCCTATGACTCCTCCAAACTGGCTGACTAGACAACTGTAGTAGATTATTAGGTGAAACAACAAAAAAGAGTCATGCAGGCAGACTCACGCTCGTCTACAAAGGATATCTGGTGGCCGTAAAGGAGAGAGACGCACGCCTGTGATGCAAGGATTTGTAAGCTGCCCTCGAGCAAGGCATCATGAATCTCTAGTTGCTCATAACTGCACTGCTTCATGTCTGTGTTTACAAACTCATGCTTTACTGCCCAGCACAATGACAGCCTCCCACTGTTATGTACACAGTACACACGTCACCTTAGTGGAATGAAAAGGTTTTAATTTACATTTGAATTAGCCTAAATTAGTCTTTTCCCTTGTTTACTGTGACTGCATGAAATCTCTCTGTGTGTGTGTGTGTGTGTGTGTGTGTGTGTGTGTGTGTGTGTGTGTGTGTGTGTGTGTGTGTGTGTGTGTGTGTGTGTGTGTGTGTGTGTGTGTGTGTACTCGACACTCGGAGAAAACAAAAACAAACTCGACACAATTAAACACCATCATTAAACATTAAGAGCAGGGAGATAGATATACAATAACAACCCCCCATGGGGAACAGAAATAACAGAGCCCACCGGTGGTGCTGGGGGGGTGGTGGTGGTGGTGGTGGTGGGAGCAAACATCACATAACAACCAGGAACCTTATGCAGAAGGAAGGCAGGAAGAGCATGCAGTCTAGTGAGCTTAAATACCCCGCCCAATTAGTCAGCTGACTGCCACATCAACATGTGGGTCTGACTCTGCACACACTGAATACACCCACTGGTAAGGCCTAAAAAAAAAAAAACTTTGGTTTCCGATTGGCTGTCATTTTTGGGCTGAGTAGGTAAGGAATTTATTTTATTTTATTTTTTATTTTTATTTTTTCGTGGGAAGGATGGGTAGGTAGCAAGGAATTTATTTTATTTTATTTATTTATTTTTTCGTGGGAAGGATGGGTAGCAAGGATAAAAAAAAATATATCCTACGGCAATTATGGATAGGCTTCTACATATTTCATATTTTGGCTATGTGAAATAACTGTGGCAGTTTTAATGGTTAATACAACTTTACATTGTTTTCATTACACAGTGACATACCTGGAGTAGAGGTAGCAGGTTTAGAAAATAGGGTTGCTGATATTTTCTGCTGCCCTGCGGTTGGCTTTGGCAATTTTTTTGGTGGCATTTTAATGTGCGGTGGCAGTGGCACCACAACACACACGCAACAGAAACACAACAATATCGGCGTGTGTTATTCAATGTGTGTTTGTGTTTCCCATTGAACCGGGTCTGCATGTCACGTTAAAACATGTTCCCCTAAATATTTCTGTCGGAGGCAGCGCGGTTTAGTTGAGAGAGTTGCGACATCTCCGTTCACTGCTTATTCGTGGGGCTGCATGCGTCATTGATCAGTCCATTGTCGTCACTCTCTGTCTTTAAACAGCTCTAGTCTAGAGGCTGCGCTCCGCTCCGCGGTCAGAGCTGAGCAACATGGCGGCGCACAGAGCGCTGTGTTGACAGTGTTGTTACAAACGATAGTGGTTCCTACGTGGATTTTACGTAGGATGAGGTTGCTTGTCCCGATGGTCTCATCAAAGAGAATTTTAATGATCAAAGACCTTTTTGGTCTTGACTCGGTCGTATTCTGAGCTTTTTTCTTTTCTTTTTTTTTTTTCCCACCAAATGCCAATAAAATAATATGGGTCGCGCATATTTAATAGAGTCGGTCGGCAACCGGAAACCAAAGTTGTTGTTTTTTAGGCCTAATGCAGCATATTAACACCTTCAGTATATGTATGCGCCCTTGAGCACACCATGAAACCCCTCGAGTATATCTGACTGAACTAACTTCTTATTTAAATAATCTCCACTACAATTCCTTGAGGACAGCCAACTATCACTAATTGCATCTGTTCTGGGTATTTGAACCGGCAACCTCTTGTTCACAAGCTCGTCTCCAACCTCAAGAAAGGTGTATGTATTAGATCAGCCTGTTTTGTAAACAGAAACGTGAGCCATCACTAATGAGACCAATGGGAGCTGCAGTCCTCTCTCTCTACCACCTCTCTGTTATCGGTTCCACTACCAGGAATCCATGATAAGTAATAATAAGCAAGCCTTGCGGAGCCATGACGTGAGCAATTACTCTTCTCAATTACTCATGTTTCTTTAGCGTGAGGTAGCTTGATGTACAAGTACACCCCCTTGACATGACGCTAGTATGTCGCAGGGACTTACACGACTTGATGTTGATTGGCAAGCAGGTAGGCACTGCCACTGGGCCCAATTTTTTACCCCCACCCCGTCCGTCCGTCCGTCCGTCCGTCCCTCTCTCTCTCTCTCTCTCTCTCACCCCGCCCCGCCTCCTTCCCTCCCTCCTTAGTCTTTGAAATGTAAATGTCTCTCTGGCTAATGAAGCAGATATAGGGCCCCATCCTAGTTATGGAAGAAGAAGAAGAAGAATTGAAAAGAAAAAGAAGAAGTAGAAGGAGGCTGCAGCTATAGGTGAAATTGAGCCACAAATAATTGTTAGCAACAGGAGGAAAGAGGAGAGACCAAAGTGTGTGTGTGTGTGTGTGTGTGTGTGTGTGTGTGTGTGTGTGTGTGTGCAAACAAACAACATCAAAGAGAAACTGTACAGAGTGGGGTCTCATATACTCAAATCTAACGCATTCCACACCATGTTGGGAATAATGAGGGTTGCATTGTTCACGCGGCGACCCATCTCCACTGATCAATAACACATCAAGGTAGCACAGCAAGCCTCTCTACCCCCGGGAAGAGGAAGACCAGTTGGAATGAGGGGTTATAGGGTGGGTCCTCCTAACCTTTTCTGGATCTTCAACAACTCCCAAGACAGCAAATGGGTGACTTCTTGGGACGGACGCCAAACGTTTGACTGGAAGCATGTTATGCTTTAGACGGCGCGCCTTTATCGCTTTGACTATTCCACATTCGTGTTTCACTAATTATGTGGGTGCCCACAGGTTAATTAAGCAATGTTACACGAGAGGGTGTGGGTTAACGTGATTATTGCCACGACAGTGATGCGGTCAGGAACGAGACAAAGTCGAGTTCCGCAAGCATCACTGAAGTGGTGCCACCTTGAAAATGATGCCTTTCCAGAAGTTAGATTTCCATAATTTGTGTTATTTAGCATACCCAATAGTATAACAGAATCCATTGAAAATTATTTGGGGTTTAAACCATATACTGACCAGTCTAATATTGGGTTCATTGCAAACAGACCACTAGGGGGCGAGCCCAACTCGTTTGCGATGGTTTTGAAAAACCCAAAATACCCAATAGTAACAGAATCGATTGAAATTTGTATTCTATCAATTATTTGGGATTTCAACCTGACTTATCTAATATTGGCTTCATTGCAAACAGGGGGCGAGCTCAACTCGTTTGCAATGGTTTATGCCCATAACTAGCACCATGCCAAAAATCTAAAACTTGTCACCAAGTGCCGAAGTGATGATTTTGGCTGAATGCCCTCCCATCACCGAGTACAGCTCAGCTGGAGGGGAACCGCATACAGCATAATAAAGACGGACGGACGGACGGACAGACGAAAGAGAGAAAAGAGGGAAGCAGTACGTCTCTCCTATGTTGCAATATGTCTCTCCTGTTCTAGCGCGACTAGATAAATAGCCTTTATACAGCCTCATGCTGCTTCATAGCCCGCTGTGTGGAGGAGTCGAGAGGGAGGGCGGCACGCAGACAAGAGAAATGAGAGCCGTGTAGGACGCCCGGGGAGACAAGAGTGAAAGGAGATGAAGGAGACCCGACGGCAAAGGAGTGAGAAAGAAAAGACAGTCACGGAAAAAATAACTTACACTGTGAAAGGCCTGAGACGCCGGGCGAGGTGTGGAGGAAAACAAGGGGGGAGAGAGAGAGAGATTAGGTAATGGTGAGAGATTGAAAGTATGGAGGAGGGACATTGGGGAGAATAAAAAGGTGGTCTAGACGAGGACAAAAGCGAGGGACAGAGATTGGTATTGATCGAGGAAGATGTTCTCTTTGTGTGTGTGTGTGTGTGTGTGTGTGTGTGTGTGTGTGGGGGTGTGGGTGCGTGCGTGCGTGCGCGTGTGGTGTATGTAGGGGGAGGGGACGAGTATATATGGCAGAGAAAAGACCTGCTCATCAGTGCTCACTTGCAGTATCAACAGCATGTAAAACCTGAAACTTTTAATCCCCAGAAAGATCATCTCTGTTCAATAAACGTATCAATTATGTTTCCTTAAAATGTCTCTACAGGAATTTTACAGTAGGTATATTTTCCTTTCATCCATCCATCCATCCATCCATCAATTTTGTATTTCATATCCTTTGAATGATGTGTGTATCCGCAGAGAATATGAAACGAAAGCACCGCAACAAAGACTTTCTTATGGGCAGGACCCACGGTGGTGTCTGATTGAGAGGGAGCACTTTTATTTATTTTTTACTCAACATCCCTGCATAATTATCCTCATTGACTGCTACATTTAGTGAGGCTCTGATTACAGATACATCTGGCAACATCTGGATTCAATGTACAGGCTAAACACCAGCGATCATGGCCACTAACAGACCTATGCCTACTGCTTTTGAAAAATCACACCTGTGTGAACTGAGTGGTGCAACTCCTCTCTCTCTCTCTCTCTCTCTCTCTCTCTCTCTCATTAGCAGGCAACAGTGCAACACTATCTCTCTCTCTCTGTTTCTGGCACAACAGCGCCACTTTTGCCCCTACTGGTACTCTAAACGGACAGTCACATTAGGACATAGGTCAGGACATAGGGACATTGCTGTTCCTTGGAGTGGTTGCACCACTCAAAAACTATCTGTTTTTCATCATTGTGACAGAGAAACATATACACAGTCAGAAAGTCAGACAGCCTCATTAAATAGTTTCAAAGTCGCTTTGTACAGACATCCCAACTGAGCTTTAGCTCCTTGAAAAGAAAAGCCCACAGAAATGGAGAAATGGGTATATGGGCTGTGCTCTGATAAAAACTTTTTTCGTCCAGCTGTCCCTGTCCAGTGTCCACTGTGCAACAATGCAGCTCCTTTGTAGTTGTGAAGCCTGTTCCACTGAGGTCAGCCTTCTTCACCCCCTCGAGGCAATGCCATGTCATGCTATATGGGCTTCCACAGCTATTGTATAGTCAAGCTGGTTGAAAGCTCAGGTTGTTGGACACAGTGCGTGCTTCAGACCACATTCCTTGATCTGGTCTGTCACTCTCAGCATGCTACCGTAGAGGTCAATGTTCCACATGTGGTCCAGTCACGATACATCAAGGGCCGTGCGCTGCATGCTGATATAGCATCTGTCTTGTAAATTCTCAGCCTTGGGGTTGTTAGGGGTCTTAGAGCTGTGGAGTGTAGAGCTGACTCAATAGTGGGAAGAAACAACAGTGACCTTTTGAGTCTTTTGGTGCAACTTGCAGTAGACTAATTAAGCAAGCAAGCAAAACAAGAGAGATGTGGAACCACTGAAATGGTTAGATAAGGGTATTTTAACAGTATGAGTGAGAGTTAAACTAATCTCTCAGGATTTCAAAACCGATAAAGCTACAGTAAGTTAGTATAGCTAGTCCTCCAACCAATGCAGATGTATAGAGAGTATGCACATGCATGATTTTCCCATCAGGACATGCCACCCTCATCTAGACTGAGTGGCAAAACATTGAGCAGCATGGAGTGTTGGAGTTTGGAAGCACTCGTTGGAAATCACTCAACCGTCCTGCGTAACACCTGTTTCTAAATGTCACATAATGCAGGAGGCAGCAAAATGTTGTGTTATTGAAAACAAGCACTTCCAAACTCTGACACAATTCAAGCTTTTCGTACAGCTGCAATGTTGGTGAGTTTAACATTGTTTAATGCAATCAGACAGGACTTCAGTGGGCGTTCCCGCATAACTTCCACGTACGATGATGTCATGTGCATACCCTCTATTGTATTAACTGACACACAAAGTTGCATTCATTGAAATAAGTCCCGTAGTGTGCTTTGTACAGTTGTTGGCAATTGTAGCCATGTCACCTTCTATATTTGTTTATTATATTTGATAGGGACAGAGCACATTAACGTCCATTATACAAAACAAAGCAATAAACATGCAATAATTAATTAAAAACATAGGAACATTATAATTGCCAATTCAAGCAAGAATTTATTTAAAAACATAGGACCATTATAATTGCCAATTCGCAATATAAAGCAAATA
>NC_139702.1:28624984-28717484 GCF_964188405.1 Protomyctophum parallelum | reverse complement strand
CAAAAAGGCAAAGAAGTTTAGGGATAAGGGGTTTAGCATGGACGGAAACAGAGCCCTATATATATAGTCTTTCGTAGCTGTAATTGTATTGCCTACTACATCACTAATACAACTATTAAAGCTTTGAGCGCTGTCCATAGGCGCTGTCCATGGTCGCATTGCTCTGGACATGTAACAGTTTCTAAGGGGTAAGGGGTATGCGCTAATGGCGCTGTTCACTGCTCATAACAAAAGCCCCCACCTCACTGATACTGTAACCCGGAAATGAAACGGCGGGGCGTTACAATGGGGAGTAAATGGTGGCAAGGCTTAGCTGTGCTTATGCTACTATACCTAGCGGGCATAGAAAGGAGGAATATCCCCCCCAAACATGTATTACTTACACAATTCCATTAGTTTACTGTTTTACTATCATACAGCTTGTCAATACGTTGCTGCAACACTAGCTGTTACTCTTTTCCAAGCTCACAGCTCACAAAACCTGCACAGATCTTTTGACTTTGGGGTGGGGACTGCAGGAGGAGAGCCTTCAGTACTGCACATAATCTCTTAAAATGGGTAAATGTGCCTAATCCCTTTCATGGTAAGGCCTTTAAGTGGCCATTTAACTTGCTGTTTGCTTAGGCAAGCCACCTCGGCTGTGTCACGCTTAACCGGATTACACAGCCTGGGCTTGTGTGGAGCCACACAATACTGCTACTAGGTAATAGTGATGTTACATGCACAGCTCCCATAGGCACCTCTAGACATGCTGTGTGTGTGTGTGTACGCGCGGTCATGGCTGGGTCTGTGTCATTATGCTGTAGGAGAGTAATAGAGAGATCTCAAGGGCTCCCATAGGGATCTCTTGACAAGCCAGTTGTTGGTTGGTTGTGTATCTGTGCATGTGCCACTCTGCACGCACGTTCCCGGCATAGTTCCCATGCTGCTGACAAATGATGCGTTTTAAAAGCATTTTTATTAAGCTGCGGTGCTGTAAATACTGTGTATGTATGCATTTATGTCTTGTGCACGTGTCTTGTAAAAAGGCTGTGTGTGTGTGTGTGTGTGTGTGTGTGTGTGTGTGTGTGTGTGTGTGTGTGTGTGTGTGTGTGTGTTTTTGTTTGAACTGAGAAGCAGTATGCTTATTAATAGTGGAAGAACAGCGTGGTTAAAACACAAGGCATGTTGAAACGCTATACCAGAGAGAGAGCAATAATTCGTCACAGGTTACGGACTTCCTTTAAAGAGAGAGACGAATTTAAACGCTGGGAATTTAAAAAGCGTGAATGTAAACTCCCTCTGGTATAATATGGCATTCTTCTCATAGATAAAAGTGCTCACCCCCCAACCCCAACAAATTGCCCATACTGCTTTTTGTCTGTGCTGCTCGACAATGGCGACTGTCAACAATAACAAGATTACGCAACTGCTCTTGAAATAGTGGAAATAGCTGAAGTATACAAGCTCGTAACGCATTGTGCATTGTAACACGTGAACTTTTTATTGGCTATTTACAGCCAATGTTACTTTTATCAAATTTTCGTCAATCCTCGCTGAATATTCTCACATCTTCAACCAATGTTCTATTTTTCACCATGTTCTTCTATTCTGCACCAATGTTTTCCCCAAATGTTTTATTTTTCCCAAAGCTTCTATTTTGCTATTATTAATTGGAAAAATTAAAGATCACAATGAGTTGTGATAGACCGACACTAGCGCGCTGCTCACCCCCTCCCCTCTTTCCGGGTAAAGTTGGGGGAAAAGGGCAGGGGGTCCGTCACGAAAAAACAACCGGTTTTAACTAGATTGTTTAGTTCTTTGTCTATCTCTAGAACTTCTGATTTAAAAACCGGGTGTGTGTTTAGGGTGTGTGTGTTTAGTCCACGGTCAGCGTCAGCAATGGCGTTCAGTGGTGGTCAGACTGTCTGGATGCTGCTATGCTGAGCTCCAGTGAGAACTGTACGGCACGTCTCCCCAGCTAATGTGCCATTCCACTTAGAGAACTGGGTCACAACCAGTTTTCACTGCTTCGACAACTTGTTGCTCATATAAACTTTTATTCATTTGCATAAATATGCTGTTCTTGCCAAATCATCATTAATATTACATATACAGCCCTTATTTAAAAGATATTTAATTTAATTAGATCTCGGTGCGGTCAGCTTCGGTCGGAGGTTTTCTGCTCTTGTCAAATGAGCTAAGCCCTGCCTCCTCATGCCACGGTGTGCTCTGATTGGCTAGAAGCAGCTTCTAGAAGCTTGAAGCCGGAACCCAGCTTTTAAAAGCTGCGTCAAAGATACGTTTTCACAAGAAAAAAAGCATGCGGAAAAAAAGGTTATTAATTTTGTTGTTAATAAAGCACGTCAACATGCTTTTCAGTTGTGGAGTAGCCTAAGCACAAACTTAACTTTTGATGCGAGTGAACTGGTATAAACACTAGTTACAATAACTACTGGTGTGTGTGTGTGTGGTTGCTGGGTCATCATAACTATCACCTTCCAATTATTCACATTCCTTCCGATGATTCAGTGTTCAGTGCTCGCTTATCATTTTTACTGTTATGCTTGACATTAACCGCTAATGTTAGCGGCGTCAGCAAGCTACATCTGTGCAGCTCACCCCAGCAAACTCAGCCTCCATAAACATATTACAGGGACACCTTTATCATAAATATTAAAAGGTAATTTCACATTTAACAGTTGGAACGGTTCCAGAGCATTGCGTAATAACTAGAGTGCTAATTACAATGTACATTTATAGGGAAATATTGTACAGTAAGTACAGTAAAGCCTACAGTATGCTACAACTAGCAACTTCGTAGAAAGGCTGTCTGTCTGTCTGTCTGTCTGTCTATACTGCAGAGAAACTATTTCATGTGGGACCATTTCTACACTGAGGAGAGAGAGAGAGGGAGAGAGAGAGCATTGGCAACATTAGTTAGACTGAAATGAGTGCTGTCTCTCACCACAAGCCAAGCCAATCTGGTACGGTATAATGGGACTCCACATCATGTTGGGGGGTGACGTGCGCGCCCAGTTTTAATGACTGATGCTACATCAACATCACCAGAGTCAAAAACTAAAACATTACTACCCCAAAAAAGAGAAAACAAACAAACACTGAGTTTCATTTCATCTCTGTCTGTGTCTCTGTCTCTCTCCCCTTTCTCTCTCTCTCTCTCTCTGATGTTGTTCTCTGTCTCTCGCTCCATCCTGGCTTCCAGCATGTTGCTTTTGTCCAGCATAATAGCAAAGCTCCATCTCAATTTACTTTACTTCCCAATTCCCGGTAACCCGTCCCTCCCACCCCCACCCACCCCACCTCTGCATATGTTAGCATCCATCCGCACCTTATGTCTCTATCCTGCCCAGCCAGGGTTTATTTCCACTGTCCATCCATCCACCGGGATGTTTCTTTATCATCTGCTTGTGCACTTCTCATTCACGTACATTTACTGCATATATCGTCGCCGTTGAGAAATCATTGAGAAATCTCACTCATTAGTCATTATCTCCATATTATATTTTTTCATCATTTAGACCTGCTATTTTCCCAATTTCTAAATCTTTTTAAAAGTGAAAAGTGGTCGACCAGTTTGAAAATGGTCAAGTCTATCTGTGGATTTTATGAATATTTAACCAATGAAAAGTTTTAACAATTTAGTTCTTGACTAAATAATAACATTGGATCCATTGGAACACAGGTTCTGTTGCGCATTCCCTGAAAAGTCAGCAATACAATCTCAGTCTCAAACACTGTATAAAACCATGCTGGTTTTCCTCATCGGTTCTTCTGTCTAGATTTCTTGAACCCTAATGTCTTATTATTTTTCTGCCAGCATTAATTAATTTATTCACACGTGATTTGGAATCCCACCCCACGCTCAGCATCCCACCACCATTCGCGGATCCAGGACCCGCCTTACCTTGTGTCTGATTGGCTCCCGGGCAGGCATAGTTTTACTGTTAGGGTTAGGTTAGGCATAGTTTTATTGAGGTTTAGGCTTAGGGTTAAGTTTATGCATAGTTGCAAAAAACGAGAACTGTCAATTCCAGCGACTACTGGCCAATCACAACAGGGTTTCCTGGAGCTGCGGTGGGGTTCCAAGTCACGCTTCATTCACCCGTGCCAGCCAGCACCTTTCCCGTGCAACCGTAATTTTGTAGAATCCAAAAACTGGAACCGGATCATGTTACTTACGATGTGTGTTGTGACGCGTCTAATCATTTTCTCTCGCTCTGAGACCACACCATTTCCTGACCCTGATCAGGGATGGTGCTCTTTTTTTGCCTTTTGAAGAGGATACGACTTCAAATAATTTTCATCCAACTGCGAGCAGCCCAGTTGCAATCACAGTCTTTGTTGAGCAGCGCATTGAGTGGCTTCATGCAGTGAAATGTCCTGTTGGAGAGCCAAGTCGACAGAGGAGGAGGAAGGCTGTCCTTGTGCACGTCTGCCAAATGTCCAGCCAAAGTCTCGATGTCAACCTTAAACGGTCGAGGATTACTTTGAAGCAGAACAATTAAGCTAAAAGATGTTATATGGATTGTATAATGTACATATACGTTTAAACTGATCCCTCCAATTGTATCCAAATTATTCATGTCCTTCAAGCACCACTTGTGTTTCGTTATGGAGCATTTGAAGGGGAAATATATTGAAAGAGAGCAGGCGAAAGAAACATGGTTGTTAAACACAAAAAGTGTACAAGTTAATTGTTTAACATTATAATAACCAAAGAAATATAACTGTGAGATGTGTCAATCACTATTATCAGTGTGTCCGCAGATGGATGGTTGTGTGTATAATGTAAAACCTAAATTAATAACATTGCAGGAGCCAACCAAACAGACAAAAGGTGCTGGGAGAATGGAGAGCGGAATCATACAGCCAGGTCTTAAAATGCCCCATCCATCAACCGCTTATCAGGAATTCATAATGCTCCACTATATCTTTAATAGCTGCTCTTTTGTGCACCTTTCCGAAAATGTCTACAATATAGCCTTAACAAAAATCCATTATTTCCGGAAAACATTAACAATCTCAAATAACATGGGAGAAAGCAACTGCCAAGGGCCATATTGTGTGTCAAGGGTCTTATCTGTATGCAAAATGGCTAGGCTTGGGGTTAAGTTTGTTTAAGTTAAGCAAAATGATAATGGTGAGCAAAAATATAGAGATTGTGAACAAAAAAATGATAAGTTGTGCACCTCTCCAAATACTCTGCAGCTGGCATACACAGATTGTGTAATCTGGCGAGAAAGAGTCGAGAGGAAAGAGCATACAGAAACAAGTATGAATGTGATTGCATTTTTGTATTTTGGCTGTGTTCTGAGTCCAATAAGAATTTGCATCTGTAACGCATTGAACTTGCGACTGAGATTGATCTTGGGGAGCGGTTTCAGCACCGTTTTCTCAGTCAGATGTGCTATAGTCTCTGGCGGACGAAACACAGGTCACAGCAGGTCTCTTCTCCCGCAAGCAGAGGTGTGAATAAGCTCTAACTGCATGCCCTGTTTTCCACACATGCATTATAGCAACTGTCTCTATATGTTGGTATCTGAGATGTTAATGTGGAAGTCCCTGATGTCCAGCATGGGCTTCAAGAACATGGCTGATCCGTACTTGGAATGACGGATCTGAGCTATACCAGTGGCAGTTTCATCCCCGGCGTTGGCCGGTTGTTCGTCTAACCCAGGTGGATCTCCTGCATACAGACGATGTCGCGCTTCCGTTACAGCTAGCCGCTAGAACATCAGCCTTCATTCTATTTTCTTTTTACATTTCATCCTACAATTTTGTAACACAGGCAGCCAACAGGCTTCTTTTATTTAAAGTGCAACATTTGGTATATAGTCTTATACGGCACTGATTCACTTTTTGACCTCAGTTTTAAATCCCACCACTTATTTCTTCCTCAAAGCGTCTTACTGAACCAGTAGGCCTACTATACCTTAATTATATTCCCAGCAGGAGCCCATTTCACACACTCAATCAAATTCTTCTTTTTCCTTCCATATTCCACTACCACTGCCAAATAATATTGTTTATCCTTTGCTACGTCCTAAACTAATGTTTAAATTTTACAGTCTGTTAAGTTACTGTGTGCTTCTATTCCATACTGTTGTGTCAGCCATCAGTTCCTTGCTGGGAATTGCATACAGTACCGTATTTCAGCCGTGACGTAAGCGCCCCCTCCAGAGATACTTCCAGGTCCTACTTTTGTGTCGCTTTTGTGTCCCCATATAGTTATACTGTGTCCCTCCGTCGGACTAAATCTGAGACGAAAACAACCACGAAAGTCTAATTTCACCGTTTTCCTCGCAACAACAAAGCTGCTGCTCACCCAAATCTGGCTGTGACAGGCCGTCTGGCCCCACACTGAATACTATCGCCATTTTATTTAATTGTGTCAACTAAATCCTCATGAATGCAATCTAGATTCAACATACTCAACCCTGCACACATTCTAAATTTGCTCCCGAAATATTGTACTGAGCAAATGGACTGTTACCACTTTCAATAATAATGATAAATATAGCTGCAAGCAGCGATAAGGCGGGACCAAGGAGATAGAGAGAGAGAGAGGACAGAGAGAGAGAGAGGACAGAGAGTGTGGAGACAGGGACAGAGAGACACAGGGACAGAGAGTGTGGAGACAGAGAGAGGACAGAGTGTGGAGACAGAGAGAGGACAGAGAGAGGACAGAGAGTGTGGAGACAGAGAGAGGTCAGAGAGAGGACAGAGAGTGTGGAGACAGAGAGAGGACAGAGTGTGGAGACAGTGAGAGGACAGAGAGTGTGGAGACAGAGAGAGGACAGAGAGTGTGGAGACAGAGAGAGGACAGAGAGACACAGGGACAGAGAGTGTTGAGACAGAGAGAGGACAGAGAGAGGACAGAGAGTGTGGAGACAGAGAGAGGACAGAGAGTGTGGAGACAGAGAGAGGACAGAGAGTGTGGAGACAGATAGAGGACAGAGAGTGTTGAGACAGAGAGAGGACAGAGTGTGGAGACAGAGAGAGGACAGAGAGTGTGGAGACAGAGAGAGGACAGAGGGTGTGGAGACATTGAGAGGACAGAGAGTGTGGAGAGAGAGAGAGAGACAGAGAGAGCGAGAAAGGGGGGGGTGGAGAGAGACAGAGAGAGATAGAAAGAGAAAGAGAGAGGGGGGGTGGAGAGAGAGAGAGAGAGAGAGAGAGAGAGAGAGAGAGAGAGAATAATATGCACAAATAAGAATCAAGGGCTAAGTTGTCGCTACCCGGATTTGAACCAGTGACCCTGCGGTCCAGAGGTGAGAACTCTACCAACTGAGCTAAGCAGACACAGTCAATTTGTTCATTCTAAACAGTAACATCATACAGTATTAGTATAGGTATTAGATGCAGAAGAAGTTTCACAAAACAGCAATTTTCATTGGCTCATAAAAACTTCATTTTTTCACTTAAAAGAAATGTGTTACGATTATTTGTCCGTATAAGTCCAAAGTTCAAGTGTGGACGTTTTAGTGCATTTTGATCAAAGATCCTGGGAGAAGATACATTTTAAATGGTTTTCATATAATTCAAAATGGCGGGTAATCTAAAGGTCAGAGGTCAAAAGTCAGAATATGGAAGTTGTTCGGCATTAGGAGACACATATGTGTATCAAAGTTAAATTGCAGACGGTCAAACAGTTCATGAGCTATGTACGTTCAAAGTTTGTATTTTCAATTGAATGTTATAGCGCCACCCTTTGGCCAATGGTAATGGGCTTCGCATAGTCATCGTTTGGCATGGTCCTCTACCAGAATCCCGCGTTTCGTGAAAACCGACTGCACGGTTCAGCCAGAGCTGCTATTTCTGTTTCTGTTGAGGTGTAAAAGAAATACCTAATATAGCTGCAAGCAGCGATAAGGCGGGACCAAGGAGATAGAGAGAGACAGAGAGAGAGAGAGAGAGGACAGAGAGTGTGGAGAGAGAGAGAGAGAGAGAGAGAGAGAGAGGGTGGAGACAAAGAGAGAGGGTGGAGACAGAGAGAGAGTGGAGAGAGAGAGAGAGAGACAGAGAGGACAGAGTGTGGAGACAGAGAGAGGACAGACAGAGAGTGTGGAGAGAGAGAGAGGACAGAGTGTGGAGACAGAGAGAGGACAGACAGAGAGTGTGGAGAGAGAGAGAGGACAGAGAGTGTGGAGACAGAGAGAGGACAGAGAGAGGACAGAGAGTGTGGAGACAGAGAGTGTGGAGAGAGAGAGAGAGAGAGGACAGATAGTGTGGAGACATTGAGAGGACAGAGTGTGGAGAGAGAGACAGAGAGAGCGAGAGAGGGGGGGGGTGGAGAGAGACAGAGAGAGATAGAGAGAGAGAAAGAGAGAGAGAGAGAGGGGGTGGAGAGAGAGAGAGACAGAGAGAGAGAGAGACAGAGAGAGAGAGAACAATATGCACAAATAAGAATCACGGGCTAAGTTGTCACTACCCGGATTTGAACCAGTGACCCTGCGGTCCAGAGGTGAGAACTCTACCAACTGAGCTAAGCAGACACAGTCAAATTGTTCATTCTAAACAGTAACATCATACAGTATTCATATAGGTATTAGATGCAGAAGAAGTTTCACAAAACAGAAATTTTCATTGGCTCATAAAAACTTCATTTTTTCACTTAAAAGAAATGTGTTACGATTATTTGTCCGTATAAGTCCAAAGTTCAAGTGTGGACCTTTTCGTGCATTTTGATCAAAGATCCTGGGAGAAGATACATTTTAAATGGTTTTCATTATAATTCAAAATGGCGGGTAATCTAAAGGTCAGAGGTCAAAAGTCAGAATATGGAAGTTGTTCGGCATTAGGAGACGCATATGTGTATCAATGTTAAATTGCAGACGGTCAAACAGTTCATGAGCTATGTACGTTCAAAGTTTGTATTTTCAATTGAATGTTATAGCGCCACCCTTTGGCCAATGGTAATGGGCTTCGCATAGTCATCGTTTGGCATGGTCCTCTACCAGAATCCCGCGTTTCGTGAAAACCGACTGCACGGTTCAGCCAGAGCTGCTATTTCTGTTTCTGTTGAGGTGTAAAAGAAATACCTAATATAGCTGCAAGCAGCGATAAGGCGGGACCAAGGAGATAGAGAGAGAGAGAGAGAGACAGAGAGAGAGAAAGACAGAGAGTGTGGAGAGAGAGAGAGAGAGAGAGAGAGAGAGAGAGAGGGTGGAGACAAAGAGAGAGGGTGGAGACAGAGAGAGGACAGAGAGAGGACAGAGAGTGTGGAGACAGAGAGAGGACAGATAGTGTTGAGACAGAGAGAGGAGAAAGAGTGTGGAGAGAGAGAGAGGACAGAGTGTGGAGAGAGAGAGGACAGAGAGTGTGGAGACATTGAGAGGACAGAGAGTGTTGAGACAGAGAGAGGACAGAGAGAGGACAGAGAGTGTGGAGAGAGAGAGAGAGACAGAGAGAGCGAGAGAGGGGGGGGGTGGAGAGAGACAGAGAGAGAGATAGAGAGAGAGAAAGAGAGAGAGAGAGGGGGGGTGGATTGACAGAGAGACAGAGAGAGAGAGAGAGAGAGAGAGAGAGAGAGAGAGAGCAATATGCACAAATAAAAATCACGGGCTAAGTTGTCGCTACCCGGATTTGAACCAGTGACCCTGCGGTCCAGAGGTGAGAACTCTACCAACTGAGCTAAGCAGACACAGTCAATTTGTTCATTCTAAACAGTAACATCATACAGTATTAGTATAGGTATTAGATGCAGATGAAGTTTCACAAAACAGCAATTTTCATTGGCTCATAAAAACTTCATTTTTTCACTTAAAAGGAATCTGTTACGATTATTTGTCCGTATAAGTCCAAAGTTCAAGTGTAGACGTTTTTGTGCATTTTGATCAAAGATCCTGGGAGAAGATACATTTTTAATGGTTTTCATATAATTCAAAATGGCGGGTAATCTAAAGGTCAGAGGTCAAAAGTCAGAATATGGAAGATGTTCGGCATTAGGATACGTATATGTCTATCAAAGTTAAATTGCAGACGGTCAAACAGTTCATGAGCTATGTACGTTCAAAGTTTGTATCTTCAATTGAATGTTATAGCGCCACCCTTTGGCCAATGGTCATGGGCTTCGCATAGTCATCGTTTGGCATGGTCCTCTACCAGAATCCCGCGTTTCGTGAAAACCGACTGCACGGTTCAGCCAGAGCTGCTATTTCTGTTTCTTTTGAGGTGTAAAAGAAATACCTAATATAGCTGCAAGCAGCGATAAGGCGGGACCAAGGAGATAGAGAGAGAGAGACAGAGAGAGAGAGGACAGAGAGAGGACAGAGAGTGTGGAGACAGAGAGAGGACAGAGAGAGGACAGAGAGTTTGGAGACAGTGAGAGGACAGAGAGTGTGGAGACAGAGAGAGGACAGAGAGAGGACAGAGAGTGTTGAGACAGAGAGAGGACAGAGAGTGTAGAGACAGAGAGAGGACAGAGAGTGTGGAGAGAGAGAGGACAGAGTGTGGAGAGAGAGAGAGGACAGAGAGTGTGGAGACAGAGAGAGGACAGAGAGAGGACAGAGAGTGTGGAGACAGAGAGAGGACAGAGAGAGGACAGAGAGTGTGGAGACAGAGAGAGGACAGAGAGTGTGGAGAGAGAGAGAGAGGACAGAGAGTGTGGAGACAGTGAGAGGACAGAGTGTGGAGACAGTGAGAGGACAGAGTGTGGAGACAGAGAGATGACAGAGAGTGTGGAGACAGAGAGATGACAGAGAGTGTGGAGACAGAGAGAGGACAGAGTGTGGAGACAGAGAGAGGACAGAGTGTGGAGACAGAGAGAGGACAGAGTGTGGAGACAGAGAGAGGACAGAGAGTGTGGAGACAGTGAGAGGACAGAGTGTGGAGACAGAGAGAGGACAGAGAGTGTGGAGACAGAGAGAGGACAGAGAGTGTGGAGACAGTGAGAGGACAGAGTGTGGAGACAGTGAGAGGACAGAGTGTGGAGACAGAGAGAGGACAGAGTGTGGAGACAGAGAGAGGACAGAGTGTGGAGACATTGAGAGGACAGAGAGTGTGGAGACAGAGAGAGGACAGAGTGTGGAGACAGAGAGAGGACAGAGTGTGGAGACAGAGAGAGGACAGAGTGTGGAGACAGAGAGAGGACAGAGAGTGTGGAGACAGAGAGAGGACAGAGTGTGGAGACAGAGAGAGGACAGAGAGTGTGGAGACAGAGAGAGGACAGAGTGTGGAGACAGTGAGAGGACAGAGTGTGGAGACAGTGAGAGGACAGAGTGTGGAGACAGAGAGAGGACAGAGTGTGGAGACAGAGAGAGGACAGAGTGTGGAGACAGTGAGAGGACAGAGTGTGGAGACAGTGAGAGGACAGAGTGTGGAGACAGAGAGAAGACAGAGTGTGGAGACAGAGAGAGGACAGAGTGTGGAGACATTGAGAGGACAGAGAGTGTGGAGACAGAGAGAGGACAGAGTGTGGAGACAGTGAGAGGACAGAGTGTGGAGACAGTGAGAGGACAGAGAGTGGAGACAGTGAGAGGACAGAGTGTGTAGACAGTGAGAGGACAGAGAGTGGAGACAGAGAGAGGACAGAGAGTGTGGAGACAGTGAGAGGACAGAGTGTGGAGACAGAGAGAGGACAGAGAGTGTGGAGACAGAGAGAGGACAGAGAGTGTGGAGACAGAGAGAGGACAGAGAGTGTGGAGACAGTGAGAGGACAGAGTGTGGAGACAGTGAGAGGACAGAGTGTGGAGACAGAGAGAGGACAGAGTGTGGAGACAGAGAGAGGACAGAGTGTGGAGACATTGAGAGGACAGAGAGTGTGGAGACAGAGAGAGGACAGAGTGTGGAGACAGAGAGAGGACAGAGTGTGGAGACAGAGAGAGGACAGAGTGTGGAGACAGAGAGAGGACAGAGAGTGTGGAGACAGAGAGAGGACAGAGTGTGGAGACAGAGAGAGGACAGAGAGTGTGGAGACAGAGAGAGGACAGAGTGTGGAGACAGTGAGAGGACAGAGTGTGGAGACAGTGAGAGGACAGAGTGTGGAGACAGAGAGAGGACAGAGTGTGGAGACAGAGAGAGGACAGAGTGTGGAGACAGTGAGAGGACAGAGTGTGGAGACAGTGAGAGGACAGAGTGTGGAGACAGAGAGAAGACAGAGTGTGGAGACAGAGAGAGGACAGAGTGTGGAGACATTGAGAGGACAGAGAGTGTGGAGACAGAGAGAGGACAGAGTGTGGAGACAGTGAGAGGACAGAGTGTGGAGACAGTGAGAGGACAGAGAGTGGAGACAGTGAGAGGACAGAGTGTGGAGACAGTGAGAGGACAGAGAGTGGAGACAGAGAGAGGACAGAGAGTGTGGAGACAGTGAGAGGACAGAGTGTGGAGACAGAGAGAGGACAGAGAGTGTGGAGACAGTGAGAGGACAGAGTGTGGAGACAGAGAGAGGACAGAGAGTGTGGAGACAGTGAGAGGACAGAGTGTGGAGACAGTGAGAGGACAGAGTGTGGAGACAGAGAGAGGACAGAGTGTGGAGACAGAGAGAGGACAGAGTGTGGAGACAGAGAGAGGACAGAGAGAGGACAGAGAGTGTGGAGACAGAGAGAGGACAGAGTGTGGAGACAGAGAGAGGACAGAGAGTGTGGAGACAGAGAGAGGACAGAGTGTGGAGACAGTGAGAGGACAGAGTGTGGAGACAGTGAGAGGACAGAGTGTGGAGACAGAGAGAGGACAGAGTGTGGAGACAGAGAGAGGACAGAGTGTGGAGACAGTGAGAGGACAGAGTGTGGAGACAGTGAGAGGACAGAGTGTGAAGACAGAGTGTGGAGACAGAGAGAGGACAGAGTGTGGAGACATTGAGAGGACAGAGAGTGTGGAGACAGAGAGAGGACAGAGTGTGGAGACAGAGAGAGGACAGAGTGTGGAGACAGAGAGAGGACAGAGAGTGTGGAGACAGTGAGAGGACAGAGTGTGGAGACAGAGAGAGGACAGAGAGAGGACAGAGAGTGTGGAGACAGAGAGAGGACAGAGAGTGTGGAGACAGTGAGAGGACAGAGTGTGGAGACAGAGAGAGGACAGAGAGTGTGGAGACAGTGAGAGGAAAGAGTGTGGAGACAGAGAGAGGACAGAGAGTGTGGAGACAGTGAGAGGACAGAGTGTGGAGACAGTGAGAGGACAGAGTGTGGAGACAGAGAGAGGACAGAGTGTGGAGACAGTGAGAGGACAGAGTGTGGAGACAGTGAGAGGACAGAGTGTGGAGACAGTGAGAGGACAGAGTGTGGAGACAGAGAGAGGACAGAGTGTGGAGTCAGTGAGAGGACAGAGTGTGGAGACAGAGAGAGGACAGAGTGTGGAGACAGTGAGAGGACAGAGTGTGGAGACAGAGAGAGGACAGAGAGTGTGGAGACAGAGAGAGGACAGAGAGTGTGGAGACAGTGAGAGGACAGAGAGAGGACAGAGAGAGTGGAGACAGAGAGAGGACAGAATACACTTATTACACTATTACACTTATTACACTATTACACTACTATTACACTATTAGACTTATTACACTATTACACTACTATTACACTATTAGACTTATTACACTATTACACTACTATTACACTATTACACTACTATTACACTACTATTACACTAATTCACTAATATTACACTATTACACTATTACACTATTACACTATTACACTAAATACACTTATTACACTATTACACTACTATTACACTATTACACTATTAGACTTATTACACTATTACACTACTATTACACTATTAGACTTATTACACTATTACACTACTATTACACTATTACTATTATTACACTTATTACACTATTACACTTAATACACTATTACACTACTATTACACTATTACACTTATTACACTATTACACTACTATTACACTATTACACTATTACACTTATTACACTATTACACTACTATTACACTATTACACTATTACACTTATTACACTATTACACTATTACACTATTAGACTTATTACAATATTACACTATTACACTTATTACACTACTATTACACTTATTACACTACTATTACACTTATTACACTACTATTACACTTATTGCACTATTACACTATTACACTACTATTACACTATTACACTATTAGACTTTTAACAATATTACACTATTACACTTATGTTACACTATTACACTACTATTACACTAATGGTACACTATTACAAATTTAGACTTATTACACTATTACACTACTATTACACTAATTACACTATTACACTTATTACACTATTACACTACTATTACACTTAGTACACTTATTACACTTATTACACTATTACACTATTAGACTTATTACACTATTACACTACTATTACACTAATTACACTATTACACTTATTACACTATTACACTACTATTACACTTATTACACTTATTACACTATTACACTATTACACTATTACACTATTACACTATTAGACTTATTACACTATAATTACACTATTACACTTATTACACTATTACACTATTACACTATTAGACTTATTACACTATTACACTATTACACTATTAGACTTATTACAATATTACACTATTACACTTATTACACTATTACACTACTATTACACTTATTGCACTATTACACTAAATACACTTATTACATTATTAGACTTATTACTCTATTACAGTTACTAGTATCTCTATGAGAGAGAGAGAGAGAGACAGAGAGAGAACAATATGCACAAATAAGAATCACAGGCTGTGGTTGTCACCACCCGGATTTGAACCAGTGACCCTGTGGTCCATAGGTGAGAGCTCTACCGACTGAGCTAAGCAGACTCTGTCAGTTGACTCATTCTATACAGTAACATGCAGTATAGGTATTAGCTCTGCCAACCGTATTTGGAAGACGTATTGGTTGCATGAGAGGTTTCACAAGACAGAATATTTTTTATTGGCTCATAAAAACTTCATTTTTTCACTTAAAAGAAATCTGTTACGATTTTTTGTTCGTATAAGTTCAAAGTTCAAGTGTAGACGTTTTTGTGCATTTTGATCAAAGATCCTGGGAGAAGATAGATTTTTAATGGTTTTCATATAATTCAAAATGGCGGGTAATCTAAAGGTCAGAGGTCAAAAGACAGAATATGGAAGTTGTTCGGCATGAGGAGACAGACATGTGTATCAAAGTGTCATTGTCAACGGTCAAACGGTTCATGAGATATGCACGTTCAAAGTTTGCATTTTCAACTTAATTTTCAATTTCAGTGCTATAGCGCCACCATTTGGCCAATGGTCATGGGCTTCACATAGTCACCGTTTGGCATGGGCCTCTACCAGATTGCCGAGTTTCACGAAAAGCGACTGCACGGTTCAGTCAGAACAGCTATTTTTGGCGGAAGAAGGAGAAGGAGAAGGAGAAGAAAAATAAACACAAAAACAAATATAGCTGCAAGCAGCGATAAGGCGGGACCAAGGAGATAGAGAGAGAGAGAGAGAGAGAGAGACAGAGAGAGAGAGGACAGAGAGTGTGGAGAGAGTGAGAGGACAGAAAGTGTGGAGACAGGGAGAGGACAGAGAGTGTGGAGACAGAGAGAGGACAGAGAGTGTGGAGACAGAGAGAGGACAGAGAGATGACAGAGAGTGTGGAGACAGTGAGAGGACAGAAAGTGTGGAGACAGGGAGAGGACAGAGAGTGTGGAGACAGAGAGAGGACAGAGAGATGACAGAGAGTGTGGAGACAGAGAGAGGACAGAGAGTGTTGAGACAGAGAGAGGAGAGATAGTGTGGAGAGAGAGAGAGGACAGAGTGTGGAGAGAGAGAGAGGACAGAGTGTGGAGACCTTGAGAGGACAGAGAGTGTTGAGACAGAGAGAGGACAGAGAGTGTGGAGAGAGAGAGAGGACAGAGAGTGTGGAGACATTGAGAGGACAAAGAGTGTGGAGAGAGAGAGAGAGAAAGAGAGAGAGAGAGAGAGGGGGGTGGAGAGAGAGAGAGACAGAGAGACAGAGAGAGACACAGAGAGAGAGAGAGAGAGAGAGAGAACAATATGCACAAATAAGAATCACGGGCTAAGTTGTCGCTACCCGGATTTGAACCAGTGACCCTGCGGTAAAGAGGTAAGAACTCTACCAACTGAGCTAAGCAGACACTGTCAGTTGACTCATTCTATATAGTAACATCATGCAATATTCATATAGGTATTAGGTGCATGAGAAGTTTCACAAAACAGCAACATTTATTGGCTCTTAAAAACTTCATTTTTTCACTTAACAAAAATGTACCACAATTATTGTCTATTTGATTATTTGAGAGAGAGAGAGAGAGAGAGAGAGGGGGGGGGTGGAGAGAAAGACATCCAGCTGTTGTCATTACCGGGATTTGAACACACAACCTTGTGGTCCAAAGGCAAGTGCTCTACTGACTGAGCCAAGCAGACACTGTCAGTTGACTCATTCTAAACAGTAACATCATGCAATATTCATATAGGTATTAGGTGCATGAGAAGTTTCACAAAACAGCAATTTCCATTGGCTCATAAAAACTTCATTTTTTCACTTAAAAGAAATGTGTTACGATTATTTGTCCGTATAAGTCCAAAGTTCAAGTGTAGACGTTTTTGTGCATTTTGATCAAAGATCCTGGGAGAAGATACATTTTAAATCGTTTTCATATAATTCAAAATGGCGTGTAATCTAAAGGTCAGAGGTCAAAAGTCAGAATATGGAAGTTGTTCGGCATTAGGAGACGCAGATGTGTATCAAAGTTAAATTGCAGACGGTCAAACAGTTCATGAGCTATGTACGTTCAAAGTTTGTATTTTCAATTGAATGTTATAGCGCCACCCTTTGGCCAATGGTCATGGGCTTCGCATAGTCATCGTTTGGCATGGTCCTCTACCAGAATCCTGCGTTTCGTGAAAACCGACTGCACGGTTCAGCCAGAGCTGCTATTTCTGTTTCTTTTGAGGTGTAAAAGAAATACCTAATATAGCTGCAAGCAGCGATAAGGCGGGACCAAGGAGATAGAGAGAGAGAGAGGACAGAGAGTGTGGAGAGAGAGAGAGAGAGAGAGAGAGAGAGAGAGAGAGGGTGGAGACAAAGAGAGAGGGTGGAGACAAAGAGAGAGGGTGGAGACAGAGAGAGGACAGAGAGAGGACAGAGAGTGTGGAGACAGATAGAGGACAGAGAGAGGACAGAGAGTGTGGAGACAGAGAGAGGACAGAGAGAGGACAGAGAGAGGACAGAGAGTGTGGAGACAGAGAGAGGACAGAGAGTGTGGAGACAGAGAGAGGACAGAGAGTGTGGAGAGAGAGAGAGGACAGAGAGTGTGGAGACAGAGAGAGGACAGAGAGTGTGGAGAGAGAGAGAGAGGACAGAGAGTGTGGAGACAGAGAGAGGACAGAGAGTGTGGAGACAGAGAGAGGACAGAGAGAGGACAGAGAGTGTTGAGACAGAGAGAGGACAGAGAGTGTGGAGAGAGAGAGAGGACAGAGAGTGTGGAGAGAGAGAGGACAGAGAGTGTGGAGAGAGATAGAGGACAGAGAGTGGACAGAGAGTGTGGAGACAGTGAGAGGACAGAGAGAGGACAGAGAGTGTGGAGACAGTGAGAGGACAGAGAGAGGACAGAGTGTGTGGAGACAGAGAGAGGACAGAGAGAGGACAGAGAGTGTTGAGACAGAGAGAGGACAGAGAGTGTGGAGACAGAGAGAGGACAGAGAGTGTGGAGAGAGAGAGAGGACAGAGTGTGGAGAGAGAGAGAGGACAGAGAGTGTGGAGACATTGAGAGGACAAAGAGTGTGGAGAGAGAGAGAGACAGAGAGAGCGAGAGAGGGGGGGGGGTGGAGAGAGACAGAGAGAGAGATAGAGAGAGAGAAAGAGAGAGAGAGAGGGGGGTGGATTGACAGAGAGACAGAGAGAGAGAGAGAGAGAGAGACAGAGAGAGAGAGAGAGAGAGAGCAATATGCACAAATAAAAATCACGGGCTAAGTTGTCGCTACCCGGATTTGAACCAGTGACCCTGCGGTCCAGAGGTGAGAACTCTACCAACTGAGCTAAGCAGACACAGTCAATTTGTTCATTCTAAACAGTAACATCACACAGTATTAGTATAGGTATTAGATGCAGAAGAAGTTTCACAAAACAGCAATTTTCATTGGCTCATAAAAACTTCATTTTTTCACTTAAAAGGAATCTGTTACGATTATTTGTCCGTATAAGTCCAAAGTTCAAGTGTAGACGTTTTTGTGCATTTTGATCAAAGATCCTGGGAGAAGATACATTTTTTATGGTTTTCATATAATTCAAAATGGCGGGTAATCTAAAGGTCAGAGGTCAAAAGTCAGAATATGGAAGATGTTCGGCATTAGGAGACGTATATGTGTATCAAAGTTAAATTGCAGACGGTCAAACAGTTCATGAGCTATGTACGTTCAAAGTTTGTATCTTCAATTGAATGTTATAGCGCCACCCTTTGGCCAATGGTCATGGGCTTCGCATAGTCATCGTTTGGCATGGTCCTCTACCAGAATCCCGCGTTTCGTGAAAACCGACTGCACGGTTCAGCCAGAGCTGCTATTTCTGTTTCTTTTGAGGTGTAAAAGAAATACCTAATATAGCTGCAAGCAGCGATAAGGCGGGACCAAGGAGATAGAGAGAGAGAGAGAGAGACAGAGAGAGAGAAAGACAGAGAGTGTGGAGAGAGAGAGAGAGAGAGAGAGAGAGAGAGAGGGTGGAGACAAAGAGAGAGGGTGGAGACAGAGAGAGGACAGAGAGTGTGGAGACAGAGAGAGGACAGAGAGAGGGCAGAGAGTGGAGACAGAGAGAGGACAGAGAGTGTGGAGACAGAGAGAGGACAGAGAGAGGACAGAGAGAGGACAGAGAGTGTGGAGACAGAGAGAGGACAGAGAGTGTGGAGAGAGAGAGAGGACAGAGAGTGTGGAGACAGAGAGAGGACAGAGAGTGTGGAGAGAGAGAGAGGACAGAGAGTGTGGAGACAGAGAGAGGACAGAGAGTGTGGAGACAGAGAGAGGACAGAGAGTGTTGAGACAGAGAGAGGACAGAGAGTGTGGAGAGAGAGAGAGGACAGAGAGTGTGGAGAGAGAGAGAGAGGACAGAGAGTGGACAGAGAGTGTGGAGACAGTGAGAGGACAGAGAGAGGACAGAGAGTGTGGAGACAGTGAGAGGACAGAGAGAGGACAGAGAGTGTGGAGACAGAGAGAGGACAGAGAGAGGACAGAGAGTGTTGAGACAGAGAGAGGACAGAGAGTGTGGAGACAGAGAGAGGACAGAGAGTGTGGAGACATTGAGAGGACAAAGTGTGTGGAGAGAGAGAGAGACAGAGAGAGCGAGAGAGGGGGGGGGTGGAGAGAGACAGAGAGAGAGATAGAGAGAGAGAAAGAGAGAGAGAGAGGGGGGGTGGATTGACAGAGAGACAGAGAGAGAGAGAGAGACAGAGAGAGAGAGAGAGAGAGCAATATGCACAAATAAAAATCACGGGCTAAGTTGTCGCTACGCGGATTTGAACCAGTGACCCTGCGGTCCAGAGGTGAGAACTCTACCAACTGAGCTAAGCAGACACAGTCAATTTGTTCATTCTAAACAGTAACATCATACAGTATTAGTATAGGTATTAGATGCAGAAGAAGTTTCACAAAACAGCAATTTTCATTGGCTCATAAAAACTTCATTTTTTCACTTAAAAGGAATCTGTTACGATTATTTGTCCGTATAAGTCCAAAGTTCAAGTGTAGACGTTTTTGTGCATTTTGATCAAAGATCCTGGGAGAAGATACATTTTTAATGGTTTTCATATAATTCAAAATGGCGGGTAATCTAAAGGTCAGAGGTCAAAAGTCAGAATATGGAAGTTGTTCGGCATTAGGAGACGCATATGTGTATCAAAGTTAAATTGCAGACGGTCAAACAGTTCATGAACTATGTACGTTCAAAGTTTGTATTTTCAATTGAATGTTATAGCGCCACCCTTTGGCCAATGGTAATGGGCTTCGCATAGTCATCGTTTGGCATGGTCCTCTACCAGAATCCCGCGTTTCGTGAAAACCGACTGCACGGTTCAGCCAGAGCTGCTATTTCTGTTTCTTTTGAGGTGTAAAAGAAATACCTAATATAGCTGCAAGCAGCGATAAGGCGGGACCAAGGATATAGAGAGAGAGAGACAGAGAGAGAGAAAGACAGAGAGTGTGGGGAGAGAGAGAGAGAGAGAGAGAGAGAGAGAGAGAGAGGGTGGAGACAAAGAGAGAGGGTGGAGACAGAGAGAGGACAGAGAGAGGACAGAGAGTGTGGAGACAGATAGAGGACAGAGAGAGGACAGAGAGTGTGGAGACAGAGAGAGGACAGATAGAGGAAAGAGAGTGTGGAGACAGAGAGAGGACAGAGAGAGGACAGAGAGTGTGGAGACAGAGAGAGGACAGAGTGTGGAGACAGAGAGAGGACAGAGTGTGGAGACAGAGAGAGAGGGTGGAGACAAAGAGAGGGTGGAGACAGAGAGAGAGTGGAGAGAGAGCGAGAGAGACAGAGTGTGGAGACAGTGAGAGGACAGAGTGTGGAGACAGTGAGAGGACAGAGTGTGGAGACAGTGAGAGGACAGAGTGTGGAGACAGTGAGAGGACAGAGTGTGGAGACAGAGAGATGACAGAGAGTGTGGAGACAGAGAGATGACAGAGAGTGTGGAGACAGAGAGAGGACAGAGTGTGGAGACAGTGAGAGGACAGAGTGTGGAGACAGTGAGAGGACAGAGTGTGGAGACAGAGAGAGGACAGAGTGTGGAGTCAGTGAGAGGACAGAGTGTGGAGACAGAGAGAGGACAGAGTGTGGAGACAGTGAGAGGACAGAGTGTGGAGACAGAGAGAGGACAGAGAGTGTGGAGACAGAGAGAGGACAGAGAGTGTGGAGACAGTGAGAGGACAGAGAGAGGACAGAGAGAGTGGAGACAGAGAGAGGACAGAATACACTTATTACACTATTACACTTATTACACTATTACACTACTATTACACTCTTAGACTTATTACACTATTACACTACTATTACACTATTAGACTTATTACACTATTACACTACTATTACACTATTACACTACTATTACACTATTACACTACTATTACACTACTATTACACTAATTCACTAATATTACACTATTACACTATTACACTATTACACTAAATACACTTATTACACTATTACACTACTATTACACTATTACACTATTAGACTTATTACACTATTACACTACTATTACACTATTACACTATTAGACTTATTACACTATTACACTACTATTACACTATTACTATTATTACACTTATTACACTATTACACTTATTACACTATTACACTACTATTACACTATTACACTTATTACACTATTACACTACTATTACACTATTACACTATTACACTTATTACACTATTACACTATTACACTATTACACTATTAGACTTATTACACTATTACACTACTATTACACTATTACACTATTATACTTTTAACAATATTACACTATTACACTTATGTTACACTATTACACTACTATTACACTAATAGTACACTATTACAAATTTAGACTTATTACACTATTACACTACTATTACACTAATTACACTATTACACTTATTACACTATTACACTACTATTACACTTAGTACACTTAGTACACTTATTACACTTATTACACTATTACACTATTAGACTTATTACACTATTACACTACTATTACACTAATTACACTATTACACTTATTACACTATTACACTACTATTACACTTATTACACTTATTACACTTATTACACTATTACAAATGTAGACGTAATACACAATTTCACTATTAAACTATTGCACTACTTTTACACTATTACACTTATTACACTATTACACTACTATTACACTATTAGACTTATTACACTATTACACTACTATTACACTATTACACTATTAGACTTATTACACTATTACACTACTATTACACTATTACTATTATTACACTTATTACACTATTACACTTATTACACTATTACACTACTATTACACTATTACACTTATTACACTATTACACTACTATTACACTATTACACTATTACACTTATTACACTATTACACTATTACACTATTACACTATTACACTTATTACAATATTACACTATTACACTTATTACACTACTATTACACTTATTACACTACTATTACACTTATTGCACTATTACACTATTAGACTTATTACACTATTACACTACTATTACACTATTACACTATTATACTTTTAACAATATTACACTATTACACTTATGTTACACTATTACACTACTATTACACTAATAGTACACTATTACAAATTTAGACTTATTACACTATTACACTACTATTACACTAATTACACTATTACACTTATTACACTATTACACTACTATTACACTTAGTACACTTAGTACACTTATTACACTTATTACACTATTACACTATTAGACTTATTACACTATTACACTACTATTACACTAATTACACTATTACACTTATTACACTATTACACTACTATTACACTTATTACACTTATTACACTTATTACACTATTACAAATGTAGACGTAATACACAATTTCACTATTAAACTATTGCACTACTTTTACACTATTACACTTATTACACTATTACACTACTATTACACTATTACACTTATTACACTACTATTACACTATTACACTATTAGACTTATTACAATATTACACTATTACACTTATATTACACTATTACACTTATCTGTCCTAGTCCTAGTGATAGAGAGAGAGAGAGAGAGAGAGAGAGAGAGAGAGAGAGAGAGCAATATGCACAAATAAGAATGTCGCTAACCGGATTTGAACCAGTGACCCTGTGGTCCAAAGGTGAGAGCTCTACCGACTGAGCTAAGCAGACTCTGTCAGTTGACTCATTCTATACAGTAACATGCAGTATAGGTATTAGCTCTGCCAACCGTATTTGGAAGACGTATTGGTTGCATGAGAGGTTTCACAAGACAGAATTTTTTTATTGGCTCATAAAAACTTCATTTTTTCACTTAAAAGAAATCTGTTACGATTTTTTGTTCGTATAAGTTCAAAGTTCAAGTGTAGACGTTTTTGTGCATTTTGATCAAAGATCCTGGGAGAAGATAGATTTTTAATGGTTTTCATATAATTCAAAATGGCCGGTTATCTAAAGGTCAGAGGTCAAAAGTCAGAATATGGAAGTTGTTCGGCATGAGGAGACAAATATGTGAATCAAAGTGTCATTGGCAACGGTATAACGGTTCATGAGATATGCACATTCAAAGTTTGCATTTTAACTTAATTTTCAATTTTCAGTGCTATAGCGCCACCATTTGGCCAATGGTCATGGGCTTCACATAGTCACCGTTTGGCATGGGCCTCTACCAGATTGCCGAGTTTCACGAAAAGCGACTGCACGGTTCAGTCAGAACAGCTATTTTTGGCGGAAGAAGGAGAAGAAGGAGAAGAAAAATAAAGACAAAAACAATAAGTGACCAAAGTCACTGCGTGTCTTCTTGGTCCCTTAAATATAGCTGCAAGCAGCGATAAGGCGGGACCAAGGAGATAGAGAGAGAGAGAGAGAGAGAGAGAGAGAGACAGAGAGAGAGAAAGGACAGATAGTGTCGAGAGAGAGAGAGAGAGAGAGAGAGAGAGAGGGTGGAGACAAAGAGAGAGGGTGGAGACAGAGAGAGAGTGTAGAGAGAGCGAGAGAGAGAGAGGACAGAGTGTGGAGACAGGGACAGAGAGACACAGGGACAGAGAGTGTGGAGAAAGAGAGAGGACAGAGTGTGGAGACAGAGAGAGGACAGAGAGTGTGGAGACAGTGAGAGGACAGAGAGAGGACAGAGAGTGTGGAGACAGAGAGAGGACAGAGAGTGTGGAGACAGAGAGAGGACAGAGAGTGTTGAGACAGAGAGAGGACAGAAAGTGTGGAGACAGAGAGAGGACAGAGAGTGTTGAGACAGAGAGAGGACAGAGAGTGTGGAGACATTGAGAGGACAGAGAGAGACAGAGAGAGCGAGAGAGGGGGGGGTGGAGAGAGAGAGATAGAGAGAGAGAGAAAGAGAGAGAGAGAGACAGAGAGAGAGAGAGAGAGAGAGAGACAGACAGAGAGACAGAGAGAGAGAGAGAACAATATGCACAAATAAGAATCACAGGCTAAGTTGTCTCTACCCGGATTTGAACCAGTGACCCTGCGGTCCAGAGGTGAGAACTCTACCAACTGAGCTAAGCAGACACAGTCAATATGTTCATTCTAAACAGTAACATCATACAGTATTCATATAGGTATTAGATGCAGAAGAAGTTTCACAAAACAGCAATTTTCATTGGCTCATAAAAACTTCATTTTTTCACTTAAAAGAAATGTGTTACGATTATTTGTCCGTATAAGTCCAAAGTTCAAGTGTGGACGTTTTTGTGCATTTTGATCAAAGATCCTGGGAGAAGATACATTTTAACTGTTTTTCATATATTTCAAAATGGTGGGTAATCTAAAGGTCAGAGGTCAAAAGTCAGAATATGGAAGTTGTTCGGCATTAGGAGACGCATATGTGTATCAAAGTTAAATTGCAGACGGTCAAACAGTTCATGAGCTATGTACGTTCAAAGTTTGTATTTTCAATTGAATGTTATAGCGCCACCCTTTGGCCAATGGTAATGGGCTTCGCATAGTCATCGTTTGGCATGGTCCTCTACCAGAATCCCGCGTTTCGTGAAAACCGACTGCACGGTTCAGCCAGAGCTGCTATTTCTGTTTCTGTTGAGGTGTAAAAGAAATACCTAATATAGCTGCAAGCAGCGATAAGGCGGGACCAAGGAGATAGAGAGAGAGAGAGAGACAGAGAGAGAGAAAGACAGAGAGTGTGGAGAGAGAGAGAGAGAGAGAGAGAGAGAGAGAGAGAGAGAGGGTGGAGACAGAGAGAGGACAGAGAGAGGACAGAGAGTGTGGAGACAGAGAGAGGACAGAGAGAGGACAGAGAGTGTGGAGACAGAGAGAGGACAGAGAGTGTGGAGACAGTGAGAGGACAGAGTGTGGAGACAGTGAGAGGACAGAGTGTGGAGACAGAGAGAGGACAGAGTGTGGAGACAGAGAGAGGACAGAGTGTGGAGACATTGAGAGGACAGAGAGTGTGGAGACAGAGAGAGGACAGAGTGTGGAGACAGTGAGAGGACAGAGTGTGGAGACAGTGAGAGGACAGAGTGTGGAGACAGAGAGAGGACAGAGTGTGGAGTCAGTGAGAGGACAGAGTGTGGAGACAGAGAGAGGACAGAGTGTGGAGACAGTGAGAGGACAGAGTGTGGAGACAGAGAGAGGACAGAGAGTGTGGAGACAGAGAGAGGACAGAGAGTGTGGAGACAGTGAGAGGACAGAGTGTGGAGACAGAGAGAGGACAGAGAGAGGACAGAGAGTGTGGAGACAGAGAGAGGACAGAGAGTGTGGAGACAGTGAGAGGACAGAGTGTGGAGACAGAGAGAGGACAGAGAGTGTGGAGACAGAGAGAGGACAGAGTGTGGAGACAGTGAGAGGACAGAGTGTGGAGACAGTGAGAGGACAGAGTGTGGAGACAGTGAGAGGACAGAGAGTGGAGACAGAGAGAGGACAGAGAGTGTGGAGACAGTGAGAGGACAGAGTGTGGAGACAGAGAGAGGACAGAGAGTGTGGAGACAGTGAGAGGACAGAGTGTGGAGACAGAGAGAGGACAGAGAGTGTGGAGACAGTGAGAGGACAGAGTGTGGAGACAGTGAGAGGACAGAGTGTGGAGACAGAGAGAGGACAGAGTGTGGAGACAGTGAGAGGACAGAGTGTGGAGACAGTGAGAGGACAGAGTGTGGAGACAGTGAGAGGACAGAGTGTGGAGACAGAGAGAGGACAGAGTGTGGAGTCAGTGAGAGGACAGAGTGTGGAGACAGAGAGAGGACAGAGTGTGGAGACAGTGAGAGGACAGAGTGTGGAGACAGAGAGAGGACAGAGAGTGTGGAGACAGAGAGAGGACAGAGAGTGTGGAGACAGTGAGAGGACAGAGAGAGGACAGAGAGAGTGGAGACAGAGAGAGGACAGAATACACTTATTACACTATTACACTTATTACACTATTACACTACTATTACACTATTAGACTTATTACACTATTACACTACTATTACACTATTAGACTTATTACACTATTACACTACTATTACACTATTACACTACTATTACACTATTACACTACTATTACACTACTATTACACTAATTCACTAATATTACACTATTACACTATTACACTATTACACTAAATACACTTATTACACTATTACACTACTATTACACTATTACACTATTAGACTTATTACACTATTACACTACTATTACACTATTACACTATTAGACTTATTACACTATTACACTACTATTACACTATTACTATTATTACACTTATTACACTATTACACTTATTACACTATTACACTACTATTACACTATTACACTTATTACACTATTACACTACTATTACACTATTACACTATTACACTTATTACACTATTACACTATTACACTATTACACTATTAGACTTATTACAATATTACACTATTACACTTATTACACTACTATTACACTTATTACACTACTATTACACTTATTGCACTATTACACTATTAGACTTATTACACTATTACACTACTATTACACTATTACACTTATTACACTATTACACTACTATTACACTATTACACTATTACACTATTACACTTATTACACTATTACACTATTACACTATTAGACTTATTACAATATTACACTATTACACTTATTACACTACTATTACACTTATTGCACTATTACACTATTACACTTATTACACTATTACACTATTACACTATTACACTAAATACACTTATTACACTATTAGACTTATTACTCTATTACAGTTACTAGTATCTCTATTAGAGAGAGAGATAGATATAGAGATAGATATAGAGATAGAGAGAGAGAGAGAGAGAGAGAGAGAGAGAGAGAGCAATATGCACAAATAAGAATGTCGCTAACCGGATTTGAACCAGTGACCTTGTGGTCCATAGGTGAGAGCTCTACCGACTGAGCTAAGCAGACTCTGTCAGTTGACTCATTCTATACAGTAACATGCAGTATAGGTATTAGCTCTGCCAACCGTATTTGGAAGACGTATTGGTTGCATGAGAGGTTTCACAAGACAGAATATTTTTTATTGGCTCATAAAAACTTCATTTTTTCACTTAAAAGAAATCTGTTACGATTTTTTGTTCGTATAAGTTCAAAGTTCAAGTGTAGACGTTTTTGTGCATTTTGATCAAAGATCCTGGGAGAAGATAGATTTTTAATGGTTTTCATATAATTCAAAATGGCGGGTAATCTAAAGGTCAGAGGTCAAAAGTCAGCATATGGAAGTTGTTCGGCATGAGGAGACACATATGTGTATCAAAGTGTCATTGCCAACGGTCAAACGGTTCATGAGATATGTACATTCAAAGTTTGCATTTTCAACTTAATTTTCAATTTCAGTGCTATAGCGCCACCATTTGGCCAATGGTCATGGGCTTCACATAGTCACCGTTTGGCATGGCCCTCTACCAGATTACCGAGTTTCACGAAAAGCGACTGCACGGTTCAGTCAGAACAGCTATTTTTGGCGGAAGGAGAAGAAGAAAAATAAACACAAAAACAAGAAGTGACCAAAGTCACTGCGTGTCTTCTTGGTCCCTTAATAAGTGACCAAAGTCACTGCGTGTCTTCTTGGTCCCTTAAATATAGCTGCAAGCAGCGATAAGGCGGGACCAAGGAGATAGAGAGAGAGAGAGAGAGAGACAGAGAGAGAGAGAGGACAGAGAGTGTGGAGACAGAGAGAGTGGAGAGAGAGCGAGAGAGACAGAGAGGACAGAGTGTGGAGACAGGGACAGAGAGTGTGGAGACAGAGAGAGGACAGAGTGTGGAGACAGAGAGAGGACAGAGAGTGTGGAGAGAGAGAGAGAGAGAGAGAGAGATAGAGAGGGTGGAGACAGAGAGAGAGGGTGGAGACAGAGAGAGAGGGTGGAGACAGAGAGAGAGAGAGACAGAGAGAGGGCGGGTGGAGAGAGAGAGAGAGAGAGAAGACAGAATACACTTATTACACTATTACACCACTATTACACTATTGCACTGTTACACTTATTACACTATTACACTTATATTACACTATTACACTACTATTACACTATTACGCTTATTACACCATTACACTACTATTACACTTATTACACTGTTACACTACTATTACACTATTAAACTTATTACACTATTACACTACTATTACACTTATTACACTATTACACCACTATTACACTTATTACACTACTATTACACTTATTACACTATTACACTACTATTACACTTATTACACTATTACACTTATTACACTATTACACTACTATTACACTTATTACACTATTACAAATTTAGACTTAATACACAATTTCACTATTATACTATTGCACTACTATTACACTCATTACACTATTACACTAAATACACTTATTACACTATTAGACTTATTACTCTATTACAGTTACTATTATCTCTATTAGAGAGAGAGAGATAGAGATAGAGAGAGAGAGAGAGAGAAAGAACAATATGCACAAATAAGAATCACAGGCTGAGTTGTCATTACCCGGATTTGAACCAGTGACCCTGTGGTCCAAAGGTGAGAGCTCTACCGACTGAGCTAAGCAGACTCTGTCAGTTGACTCATTCTATACAGTAACATGCAGTATAGGTATTAGCTCTGCCAACCGTATTTGGAAGACGTATTGGTTGCATGAGAGGTTTCACAAGACAGATTTTGTTTATTGGCTCATAAAAACTTCATTTTTTCACTTAAAAGAAATCTGTTACGATTTTTTGTTCGTATAAGTCCAAAGTTCAAGTGTAGACGTTTTTGTGCATTTTGATCAAAGATTCTGGGAGAAGATACATTTTAACTGTTTTTCATATATTTCAAATTAGTGGGTAATCTAAAGGTCAGAGGTCAAAAGTCAGAATAGGGAAGTTGTTCGGCATGAGGAGACACATATGTGTATCAAAGTGTCATAGCCAACGGTCAAACGGTTCATGAGATATGTACATTCAAAGTTTGCATTTTCAACTTAATTTTCAATTTCAGTGCTATAGCGCCACCATTTGGCCAATGGTCATGGGCTTCACATAGTCACCATTTGGCATGGCCCTCTACCAGATTACCGAGTTTCACGAAAAGCGACTGCACGGTTCAGTCAGAACAGCTATTTTTGGCGGAAGGAGAAGAAGAAGGAGAAGAAAAATAAAGACAAAAACAAATATAGCTGCAAGCAGCGATACGGCGGGACCAAGGAGATAGAGAGAGAGAGAGAGACAGAGAGAGAAAGACAGAGAGTGTGGAGAGAGAGAGAGAGAGAGAGAGAGAGAGAGAGGGGGTGGAGACAAAGAGAGAGGGTGGAGACAGAGAGAGGACAGAGAGGACAGAGAGTGTGGAGACAGAGAGAGGACAGAGAGTGTGGAGACAGAGAGAGGACAGAGAGAGGACAGAGAGTGTGGAGACAGAGAGAGGACAGAGAGAGGACAGAGAGTGTGGAGACAGAGAGAGGACAGAGAGTGTGGAGAGAGAGAGAGAGAGGACAGAGAGTGTGGAGACAGAGAGAGGACAGAGAGTGTGGAGAGAGAGAGAGGACAGAGAGTGTGGAGACAGAGAGAGGACAGAGAGAGGGCAGAGAGTGTGGAGACAGAGAGAGGACAGAGAGTGTGGAGAGAGAGAGAGGACAGAGAGTGTGGAGACAGAGAGAGGACAGAGAGTGTGGAGAGAGAGAGGACAGAGAGTGTGGAGACAGAGAGAGGACAGAGAGTGTGGAGAGAGAGAGAGGACAGAGTGTGGAGAGAGAGAGAGGACAGAGAGTGTGGAGACATTGAGAGGACAAAGAGTGTGGAGAGAGAGAGAGACAGAGAGAGCGAGAGAGGGGGGGGTGGAGAGAGACAGAGAGAGAGATAGAGAGAGAGAAAGAGAGAGAGAGAGGGGGGGTGGATTGACAGAGAGACAGAGAGAGAGAGAGAGAGATCAATATGCACAAATAAAAATCACGGGCTAAGTTGTCGCTACCCGGATTTGAACCAGTGACCCTGCGGTCCAGAGGTGAAAACTCTACCAACTGAGCTAAGCAGACACAGTCAATTTGTTCATTCTAAACAGTAACATCATACAGTATTAGTATAGGTATTAGATGCAGAAGAAGTTTCACAAAACAGCAACTTCCATTGGCTCATAAAAACTTCATTTTTTCACTTAAAAGGAATCTGTTACGATTATTTGTCCGTATAAGTCCAAAGTTCAAGTGTAGACGTTTTTGTGCATTTTGATCAAAGATCCTGGGAGAAGATACATTTTTAATGGTTTTCATATAATTCAAAATGGCGGGTAATCTAAAGGTCAGAGGTCAAAAGTCAGAATATGGAAGATGTTCGGCATTAGGAGACGTATATGTGTATCAAAGTTAAATTGCAGATGGTCAAACAGTTCATGAGCTATGTACGTTCAAAGTTTGTATCTTCAATTGAATGTTATAGCGCCACCCTTTGGCCAATGGTCATGGGCTTCGCATAGTCATCGTTTGGCATGGTCCTCTACCAGAATCCCGCGTTTCGTGAAAACCGACTGCACGGTTCAGCCAGAGCTGCTATTTCTGTTTCTTTTGAGGTGTAAAAGAAATACCTAATATAGCTGCAAGCAGCGATAAGGCGGGACCAAGGAGATAGAGAGAGAGAGAGACAGAGAGAGAGAGGACAGAGAGTGTGGAGAGAGAGAGAGGGTGGAGACAGAGAGAGAGTGGAGAGAGAGCGAGAGAGACAGAGAGGACAGAGTGTGGAGACAGGGACAGAGAGACACAGGGACAGAGAGTGTGGATACAGAGAGAGGACAGAGAGTGTGGAGACAGTGAGAGGACAGAGAGTGTGGAGACAGTGAGAGGACAGAGAGAGGACAGAGATTGTGGAGACAGAGAGAGGACAGAGAGTGTTGAGACAGAGAGAGGACAGAGAGTGTTGAGACAGAGAGGACAGAGAGAGGACAGATAGTGTGGAGACAGAGAGGACAGAGAGAGGACAGATAGTGTGGAGACAGAGAGAGGACAGAGAGTGTGGAGACAGAGAGAGGACAGAGAGTGTGGAGACAGAGAGGACAGATAGTGTGGAGACAGAGAGAGGACAGAGAGTGTGGAGACAGAGAGAGGACAGAGAGAGGACAGAGAGTGTGGAGACAGAGAGGACAGACAGAGGACGGATAGTGTGGAGACAGAGAGAGGACAGAGAGTGTGGAGACAGAGAGGACAGAGAGAGGACAGATAGTGTGGAGACAGAGAGAGGACAGAGAGTGTGGAGACAGAGAGAGGACAGAGAGTGTGGAGACAGAGAGAGGACAGAGAGAGGACAGAGAGTGTGGAGACAGAGAGGACAGACAGAGGACAGATAGTGTGGAGACAGAGAGAGGACAGAGAGTGTGGAGACAGAGAGGACAGAGAGAGGACAGATAGTGTGGAGACAGAGAGAGGACAGAGAGTGTGGAGACAGAGAGAGGACAGAGAGAGGACAGAGAGTGTGGAGACAGAGAGGACAGACAGAGGACAGATAGTGTGGAGACAGAGAGAGGACAGAGAGTGTGGAGACAGAGAGGACAGAGAGAGGACAGAGAGTGTGGAGACAGAGAGAGAGGGTGGAGACAGAGAGAGAGAGTGGAGAGAGAGGGGGGTGGAGAGAGAGAGACAGAGAGAGGGGGGGTGGAGAGAGAGACAGAGAGAGGGGGGGTGGAGAGAGAGAGAGAAGACAGAATACACTTATTACACTATTACACCACTATTACACTATTACACTTATTACACTATTACACTAATACACTAAATACACTTATTACACTATTACACTACTATTACACTAAATAGACTTATTACACTATTACACTTATTACACTATTACATTATTACACTTATTACACTATTCCACTTATTGCACTATTGCACTACTTTTACACTATTACACTTATTACACTACTACACTATTACACTTATTACACTTTTACAAATTTAGACGTAATACACAATTTCACTATTACACTATTGCACTACTTTTACACTATTACACTTATTACACTATTACACTATTACACTAAATACACTTATTACACTATTACACCACTATTACACTATTACACTTATTACACTATTACACTATTACACTAATACACTAAATACACTTATTACACTATTACACTACTATTACACTAAATAGACTTATTACACTATTACACTTATTACACTATTACATTATTACACTTATTACACTATTACACTTATTGCACTATTGCACTACTTTTACACTATTACACTTATTACACTACTACACTATTACACTTATTACACTTTTACACACTTTTACACACTTTTAGACAGAGAGAGGACAGAGAGTGTGGAGACAGTGAGAGGACAGAGTGTGGAGACAGAGAGAGGACAGAGAGTGTGGAGACAGTGAGAGGACAGAGTGTGGAGACAGAGAGAGGACAGAGAGTGTGGAGACAGTGAGAGGACAGAGTGTGGAGACAGTGAGAGGACAGAGTGTGGAGACAGAGAGAGGACAGAGTGTGGAGACAGTGAGAGGACAGAGTGTGGAGACAGTGAGAGGACAGAGTGTGGAGACAGTGAGAGGACAGAGTGTGGAGACAGAGAGAGGACAGAGTGTGGAGTCAGTGGGAGGACAGAGTGTGGAGACAGAGAGAGGACAGAGAGTGTGGAGACAGAGAGAGGACAGAGAGTGTGGAGACAGTGAGAGGACAGAGAGAGGACAGAGAGAGTGGAGACAGAGAGAGGACAGAATACACTTATTACACTATTACACTTATTACACTATTACACTACTATTACACTATTAGACTTATTACACTATTACACTACTATTACACTATTAGACTTATTACACTATTACACTACTATTACACTATTACACTACTATTACACTACTATTACACTAATTCACTAATATTACACTATTAGACTTATTACACTATTACACTACTATTACACTATTACACTATTAGACTTATTACACTACTATTACACTATTACTATTATTACACTTATTACACTATTACACTTATTACACTATTACACTACTATTACACTATTACACTATTAGACTTATTACACTATTACACTATTAGACTTATTACACTATTACACTATTAGACTTATTACAATATTACACTATTACACTTATTACACTATTACACTACTATTACACTTATTGCACTATTACACTAAATACACTTATTACATTATTAGACTTATTACTCTATTACAGTTACTAGTATCTCTATGAGAGAGAGAGAGAGAGAGAGACAGAGAGAGAACAATATGCACAAATAAGAATCACAGGCTGTGGTTGTCACCACCCGGATTTGAACCAGTGACCCTGTGGTCCATAGGTGAGAGCTCTACCGACTGAGCTAAGCAGACTCTGTCAGTTGACTCATTCTATACAGTAACATGCAGTATAGGTATTAGCTCTGCCAACCGTATTTGGAAGACGTATTGGTTGCATGAGAGGTTTCACAAGACAGAATATTTTTTATTGGCTCATAAAAACTTCATTTTTTCACTTAAAAGAAATCTGTTACGATTTTTTGTTCGTATAAGTTCAAAGTTCAAGTGTAGACGTTTTTGTGCATTTTGATCAAAGATCCTGGGAGAAGATAGATTTTTAATGGTTTTCATATAATTCAAAATGGCGGGTAATCTAAAGGTCAGAGGTCAAAAGACAGAATATGGAAGTTGTTTGGCATGAGGAGACACATATGTGTATCAAAGTGTCATTGCCAACGGTAAAACGGTTCATGAGATATGCACATTCAAAGTTTGCATTTTCAACTTAATTTTCAATTTCAGTGCTATAGCGCCACCATTTGGCCAATGGTCATGGGCTTCACATAGTCACCGTTTGGCATGGCCCTCTACCAGATTACCGAGTTTCACGAAAAGCGACTGCACGGTTCAGTCAGAACAGCTATTTTTGGCGGAAGAAGAAGAAGAAGAAGAAGAAGAAAAATAAAGACAAAAACAATAAGTGACCAAAGTCACTGCGTGTCTTCTTGGTCCCTTAATAAGTGACCAAAGTCACTGCGTGTCTTCTTGGTCCCTTAATAATAGTCTTTATTGTCTCCACATCGTATATTTTCTTTGTCATGGACACTTGTACAGAACATTAATAATTCAAACCCATAATAATTGAAGTGTGGAAGAAATCATTGATTTGTGATCAGATTGACTGCTTAATGAACAGTAAAGACATCAGGATTAAGTGGGAGTGCCACAATTTTTGTATTTTTCCAGTTTTTCATGTGTCTATGATGTGACAGTACTTCATTAGACACCCTGGAGTCGTTTTTACATGCAATGGTGCATGTATTAACTTATGCGCAACAGAACTGTATTTAGGGTTTCTTCCTGGAGGATATACCCTTGACAGTCAAACGGGCCAATGAAATAAACAGTAATAGCCCCTCCCCTAACCCCTCCCCCTTTATCATACAACTACAGCGCAGCTTCAGTTCAGGTGGATCACCATGCACCCACCAGGAACTGGTGGGCATGCCCACATTAAATTATTCAAAACATAGGCGATCTACAAGCTCACAAAGAAACACAATATGATGAGTTATGAGCTTGTAGATCTGTTGTTATTATTATTATTATTATTGTTATTGTCACAGAAAAGGTGACTAAACAACTGGCAACCTTCCCAAGGCTATGGCTTTGTGAGCAATTGCTATAGTCTACTCTACTGCCACACTGGAGAAAAAGCAACAATTTGAAACCCCAAAAGCTACTTGACTATAAATTATGCTGCCAAAAAACGGACTCTGAGCACCAGTAGACACTTACTGAACTCATCAGCGCTGAAATCACAAAATGCAACGAATCAGTAACTTGTGTTTTCCCCCAGTAACAGTACTGGGGAATAGCCCATTAAAACAAACCATTCAAGACTTCCAGTTTAGTAGTGCGTAGCCTATTAAAACAAAACATTCAAGGCTTCCAATTTAAAAAACGACATGCTGTAGCTCCATATAAACCCATTCACACCTTCCTATGGGCCCATTACACCAGCCAATCCAATGGCCAAACGGACTAAGCAAGCATCTTACCCACTTAGGGAATTCTCTGTAGGCTGCAGCCTTTATAGGTAATCAGGCAGGAGCTCATAGACAACATTGTTTCCCTATAAATTCAGTATTATTATTATTATTTAATATAGAGCTTGTAGATCAACTATCTTTCCACAGCGCAACACTGGCATATCAGTGATGCTTAAGTGGTTAAATGCCCCTGGGAGAATGGCCAGCAGGTGCTCCCAGTTGGAGTGATTAACCCCCGCCCACCAGGGACCAGCAAGACAAACAAGGGGGAAACAATACACAGCAGATCGGGCCGTCACAGGTTACCAATTAATGGAGTTACAGTAGTTGAAATTGGATGCCTCTGCTTCTATTACTTCCGTCTGTTCCCACAACACAGTGGTGCTAAACGGGTTTAAGAAGCTTAGTTATAAGGCTTTGATAGTTGGGCAGTGAAAGAGAATTAGCATGATTGTGTGTGTGTGTGTGTGTGTGTGTGTGTGTGTGTGTGTGTGTGTGTGTGTGTGCGCGCGTACGTACGTGCAAAACTTTTAATCCAAGGTTTGGTGCAAATCCGTAAAATCTGTATTGACACGGCTGAACAACATATTGTGCTGGTTTGTTTTCTGTTCCTGCCACTTCCACTAAGACAGAGTACGTTGTAGCGTGTTGCATTTCCAATCATTCAACTAGCAATATTCATAACTAGACACTTTAGCAGCTCTGGTTGTGCTGAGCAATGGGCATTACGTACAGCACTGAACGGGCTACGTTGGCCATTTCCCGCACAAATATATCACATTTATTGCCCGGGGTTATTTAATCCATTAATAAAATGTGCCCAGCGTTTAGAGCGCCCGGAGCACTTTCACCGACGGACCGGATGTTGTTCCGATGTGGCTTTATAGCAGCTAAGTGTAGCCAAAAAAACACTATCGATGTGATCGACAACAACATGAGGTAAGATTAAATCTAACACGACTAGCACACATAACCTTTTTTTATAATTAGGCGGGATGATTTAGATCGCGAGTTATTAACGTTTTAAGATATTCGCTGTCGTCGGTTAAACCGGGGGGGAACATTTTTTTTTAATCATTCACCGTCTCGGGCACCATACCGTACTAAGCACCCAGACGGACATCTCCGTCCTGAGCCCTCAACCTGATATACGTACACAAGGCTGTGTAGCCTCATGCGAGGTGTGTACGTGTGTGTGTGTGCATTTGTGCGTGAGTGCGTGCGTGCAATGCATTATATGCAGCCTGAGAGAAGAACACACAGAAGTTCCTGCTGGATGCAGGATGCATCCATAAAACAAACCTGAGTCTCATTAGTGAGACGACAGGGAGACAGCATTATTCACACCTCCACCTCTCTGTCAACCATATAGCTTCTCTCAATACCTCATTGTTTCCTCTCTCTCTCTCTCTCTCTCTCTCTCTCTCCCTCTATATCGTTCCCTCCCTTTCCTCACCTCTGTTCATTTTTCCCCCACATGCACGGCCACCCCCTCCCCTCTGTCCTTCCATCACATTATGCTCCTTTGTTAACTTTCCGTCGCACATAATGTCTGCCGTGTCTCTCTCTCTGTCTCTTTGCTGGTATCATTATAGTTATTTACACCTCTTGTCAGACATTCCCTTATTCTTCTCTCTCTCTCTCTCTCTCTCTCTCCCTCCCTCTCTGGCTACCATTGCTCCACCACCATTTATCTTCCTCTGCCTCTGTCTCATGCTCTGTCTACAATGTACACAGCATCATCTCACGACGACGCCTGAACCAAACACACTGTGCTGCCATAACTGGATTATCTAGAACATTGGACTGAAGGTGCTGGTATTCAGTGCTGTTGTTTAATCCATTCTGGGCAGCGCAAATATTTGAATATATATTCTTTCAGAATTAAAGTTTTTAACTCAAATCTTTGCTTCTGGGGGTTGCTTCTGGGGGTCCTTGACATTTTTTAAGATTACTCTTTTAATTTACAGTATACTTGTTACCCTCTAGTGGTTGAGTATGCCAATCCCATGCTGCACCTCTAGCACACTACATCTTTATACTGTATTATCTTCTTATTTGTTTTGTTTTACTTTCATCTTGATCTTGGTGCTTGCTCTCCCACCCATCTGGACACTCCCTATGTGTTAAACACATGCCAAGGGGCTCTTATCACAGGCCTGGCTAATCTCCCAGTCACTTCTAATGTCATTATTCTCGATCCTTCCTTCCATACCCTCCATCTTCTTTTGACACTAGCTCTGTTTTTCTTCCGAACAGCTTCCTCTCTTCTTACCCCTTTTGTGTCCTTCTGCTGTTGCCAATGATGAGACAAGAGACAAGGATGCTGACAGAAATGACAGCACAGTGAGGCCTCATTCACACGTATAAAACACCAATCAAGCAAATGTTTGGTTGTTTTTTTTGGGCCACCACAATGCTTTTCCAGTGGGAGTCACATGGTTTGATCAAACATTTGTGTTTGATGGGGGGGGAGGGGCAGAACACCACCAGCAATCAGCAATCAAACACAAATGTTTGATCAAACCATGAGACTCCCATTGGAAAAGCATTCATTCATTCATTTGTTGACTTCTGTCTTTCATCGCTGCTTTCCTTTGGTTAAATCCAGGAAGAAAGCTGGTGAAGGTCTTTGGAAACCATGGTTTACAACAGGTCTCCAAAAATCCTCTATTCTAAAAAATAAACTATATAAAAAAATCCTTACAAATCCCACTCCACTTAATTCTACAATTTATAAAAAATATAAAAATAAATGTAATCATCTACTGAGGATATCCAAGAAAAAGTATTTTTCTAACAAATTCAGAGAATCATCAGACATCAAGTCCACTTGGAGAACTATTAACGAACTTCTCAACAAAAAAAAGTCTACTGTACCCCTCCCATCTCAGTTCAAGGATGGTGAAAATATGCTAAATGATCCTGTTGTAATAGCTAATGAATTCAATATGTTTTTTGCAAAGGTAGGTTCTTCTCTGTCCAAGGATATGGGAAAACCCAATAGTAATCATTTAGATTACATGAAGGGTAACTTCCCTACTCTCTTGAAATTTGAAGACACGAACGAAACAGAAGTTTTGGAATTAATTGCCAACTTGAAGATATCAGCAGCTGGTCATGATGATATAAGCGCATCATTGATTAAACCAGTATCTTCTTTTATTAGTAAACCAATTACCCACATTCTCAACCTATCACTGCAATCGGGGGAGGTTCCAAATGATTTAAAAATAGCCAAAGTTATTCCTTTACATAAATCTGGAGACCCAAGACTTTTTAATAATTATCGACCAATATCAGTGTTACCATGTTTTTCGAATGTTTTGGAGAAACTGGTCTACAATAGAATGTTTAACCATTTAAACGAACACAATATCTTATTATGAGCATCAGTATGGTTTTAGGAAACGTCATTCCACCGATATGGCCCTTTTACAGCTGGTTGACAAAATCTACTCAGCCATTAATAACAATGAATTTGCTCTCGGCATATTCCTAGATCTTTCTAAGGCTTTTGATACTGTTGATTATACTATATTACTTGATAAACTACATAAATATGGATTTCATGATATAACACTACAATGGCTGAATAGTTATGTTTCCAACCATGAACAATATGTATATGCCAATGGTTGTTCTTCATCCAAAGTCAAGTTGTCTTGTGGGGTCCCTCAGGGGTCTATTCTTGGACCTTTATTATTTATTGTTTACATCAATGACCTGGCTGCTGTATCCTCATCTTTTACCCCAATTCTGTTTGCTGATGATACTAATTTGATTTTAACTCACACATTTTTTGAATCTCTCATAAAGGAGGCCAATTCTGGCATAGCTATGCTATCCGAATGGTTTCTTGCAAATAAGTTATCACTAAATTTAAATAAATCAAATGTTATAGTTTTTGTGAGCAAAAACAAAAAATACTGTCATCATAGAGCTAAGATCTCTATTGGTGGGATTGAAATTAGTCAAGTTTCATCCACCAAGTTCCTAGGAATCCTGGTGGATGAAAAATGGTGGTCTTGGAAAGAACACATACATACAGTAACAAACAAAGTTTCAAGATCATTTGGTATCATCAGAAGAATTAGGGGCCTGGTTCATCAGGCTTGCCTCTTAACCCTATATTACAGTTTGATTTATCCATATCTCATTTATTGCAATACCGTCCATCCAATTTACACAAATTATTAATTATTCAAAATAAATTTGTAAGAATAGCTACCTCTTCTCACTATTTGGCTCCATCTGCTCCTTTGTTTAAGGATCTAAATGTACTGTCTATCTATGACATTAACATACTACAATCCTGTTCTCTCATATATAAATGCACTTACCTTCCAAATATGCTTCCTATAACTTTCAAGACCAACTCTCAAGTTCACTATCAAGGACCACACCACCAATGGAAACATTTAACCATTTATTGAAAACAGGAAGGAAGGGCATGGTTATGAATACGACAGCAGGGTGATGGCCCACGACGGGCCATCGGCGGCGTCTGGGATTTGAGCCGAGGTGGGGAAGCTTCGGGGATCCGGCATGCTCCCGAGGCACGTCAGACCCCCCTTAGGGATCTGTTAGGAGATGTTAGAGGGAGTAGGGTAAGAATTAGGGTGGGGGGGTGGGGCGACGAAAGCGAGAACGGGGGGAGAACCAGGGGTTGGATGGGTTGGTTATATATGGGTGGAGGTGGCTTGATTGTATGTGGCTGATAGGAGGTGGAGGTATAGCTGCATCGGAGGTGTGGTCCTGATCCTGAATTTCAGTTATTCTAACACCATTTCATGATTATAATACTAGACAATCCGACAATATTCATCCTCCCTTCAGCCGTACCACTCTTAGCCAGTTCTCCATAAAAGTCAGAGGTTCTTTACTCTGGAATTCACACATACTTATTGCCAACTACGCATCTTCACTCTGTAACTTACTAAAATACTACTAAATACTAAACTAAATAAACTAAACTAATTGTGGTGGCCCAGAAAAACGACCAAACATTTTCTTGATTGTTGTTTGATACGTGTGAATGAGGCCTCAGAGCTACTGAGTAATGCCCTCTCAGTACTCAGCCCTCTCGTTTGCAATTATTTTCAAACCTTTGCCTTGCTTACCATTAATGTTGATTAAGGTTGATTAGCCTATTTCTAGGTTATTTAGTCAACCTACATGAGAAAGATTTAGTCAGTCATCTAAATATTCTTTTGATTATTTTCAGTTAATTGCCCATGCCCTGCTGGAACTGGTCCCCTTGCTCTGGTTCAGAGTACCCTGGAAGAACCTAGAAAAAAAAGTTGATGTCTTAAACACCGGCTGTCAGCTGGCAGCATTGGCGGCAAATCACTTGGACATCTCATCATAGTTGGCCTTGGCAGTTTGTTCAGATACCATGCTGAGCCCATGCAGCCCTGCAGGGTCCAGAGCACAGAGCTTTTGAAGCACACAAATAAGCTAATGTTTTCTCTTTCTTTGCTTTGATTGATCATTTATGTGGAAGAAGAGCTTTCTTTTTTGAAAAGTCCATGTTTGAAATGTTCAGTTCAGTCCCGGGACCACATGTGCACATGGCACGCAGGCACGCGCGCACACACACACACACACACACGCTATGCACACACATGCACACACACAGGGACACGGGTGTAACTACATCATCTAAAGTATTCTTATCACACACACACAAACACATTTCTGTGCCCGAGGTATTAATGTGTTGCTCTCCCTTTGGGCTCATGGATGTTGCAGCTAATAAGGCTAAAGGCACGTTTTAATCCTTTGCCACAGTCTGATCTCTGAGAGCTTGACAACTCTGGCAATCTGCATCATCCATCAACATACTTCGCCGTCCATTACGCTCCAACCATTCCACTATTTATTTTAGTTGCTCTCTTTTTGTCTCTTTAACCCCCCCCCCCCCATCAGCTATCATTCCGCTTTCATCATGGGTGGGGAAATAAATCACTGCTCTCTTTCTGCCGAAACAATGCTTAACAGTTTCCGTGCCTTGAATGGATTACTCCAGGTTAATGTCGCTGCCGTATCGGACATACCCGCCTTTTGTTTTATGTGTTTAATCCGCCGTAATGTAATGAATCAAATGAAAATCCGTCTTCGTCGCGGAGTATGAGACCGGATGCCTTCGCTGTGATGACGAAACCGGAAATCGTCACATGCTGTGGGCTGCTAGGGCTTCTGGGAAATTGAGGCCAATGGAAATGCATTGGGTGCAACGCCTCATTGAAACCAATCTTGCGTGCGTCTTCCGCGTGCACCAAGATGGTGGATGCTACACACAGATCATAACAAACCACGGGAGCTTTTTTTGATGGATTTTCGCGGATTAAAAGCCCAAATAATTCAGCGTATGCTCTAAAGGTAATACAACAATCTCGGCAGTGAAGGGGGGTTGATTAAAATGCGGGTTAATCGTAAAAAACAGTCAAACTGTTAATAGCCTTGAAATGGTGGCGTTCGTGTGTAAACACTCTGGCACTGGTCCGTGTCATTTTTGTTAACGTCGCATGACTGCATATATATAGCAGCACTCAAACAGCCATGTGACGAGGCAATTCAACTGGGATCGTTTAGCAAGCTTTATTAAATAACTGCAGAGTTAGTGTGCTTCGTTGGGCTGTTCGTTGGCCTCTTCTCTACTCTCTACTTCATGTGAAAGTACAAATCTGTGCCAACCAAGAGGGCCATGGGCGTTGCCTTTTGAAATCCCAATACGGCCAATGAGGTTTAGCCAGCACTATTATGTGTTCGGGCAATAAAAGATCATGCACCTGTGCATGAGTGTTTGCGTGTGAGGGAGATGCCTTATCCCATGTCTGATAGAAAGATATACATACTGTGTGCGTGTGCGTGTGCGTGTGCGTGTGTGTGTGCGTGTGTGTGTGTGTGTGCGACATCAAAGCCTTCCCTGCTCAATTGGCCAGTTGCCTCTGGCAATCCCAGCAGTGTCACGACCAACTTCCATTACCATCTGCTCGTCCCGCATTCTCAAGCGTCGGTCCAGAATCAGCTTGTAAATGGTTGCGGGTTAAGAGTCGGTCCATGTACGCAGATCTCTGATCTGTGTGTGGGAACGTGGCGTCTATACTACGCTCCAGGTGGAGGGTCAAGCGTGACTCAACGTCCCGGTGAGTCATGGGTCCAGACGGTGCAGCTAATAGGCTCCAGGGTGTTATACGCATTATTAGACCTGCATGCATTTACAAGAGAAATGTTGTGTTTGTGTTATTAAAAAAACGACCCGTTTTAAAGGGATTGTGACATTAAAAAAAAGGTTTTGGAATTGTTCTTATTTTTTTTAGGTTTTCTAATCTCAATTGCACCAAAAAAACATGAACTTTTAACATTCAGTAGATTTTCTGTGATCTGGGGTTTTCTGGCTCAAACAGGTGCTCTGATTTGCCGGCAGATTGTGATGTAAGATCCTGCAAATCCTATATGCCAATGGGATTTGCCAGCAGATGTCACTGTTTTCACTGTGTTGCCTGTTTTCATTGTAGCTCAAAAGGCTTCCAAACCCCAAAGAAAACTTCAGACCACAGAAAATCCACTGAATGTTCAAAGTTCAGGTTTTTTGGGTGTAATTGAGGTCATAAAACCTAAAAGAAAAAAGAAAAAGAAAAATAAATGAAAATGAATGTCATAAAACCTTTAATCTCCAGCTCTTCCGCCCCACCTCCGTTCATTTATTCTCATTTGGTCGTCTCAACAAACGCTATACTGATTAGTTTTTCTTTTTCTTTGTTTTTGTTTTTGGTATGTTTTCTCCACCAAGTAGGCTACTGACCTCTATTTAATTATCCGTTCTTTGTTCCAATTATATTATACGTACATTGTATGCCTTTATCCAGGAAAAATAATTAAGAAAACCGCACTCTCTCGCATGTCGTCATTCACACATGGAGCTCACCTGCAACTCGACCGGCAACAACAGCACTCTGATGAGCCATCCTTCCTTTTAACAAGCTTTCGGTGGGTTGATTATGTATTTTTTGCATTGCCAATTGCTGCTTATGGCTTCCCCATGTACTGTACACAGCCACGTGACGGTACGAGATGGAGAGGAGATGTGTTCTCACTGTGCTGGCAGAGGGGGGTGGGGTGGGGTGGGGGGGTGCAGGGGGAGTGAGGAAATATGGATATGGAGTGCAGCGGTAGCAGCTGATAGATGCGTCCACACCAACCTCATCACCGTGCATTGATTGCCGGGAGGGGGAAACGCATTGATTAGTGGGTAGATAGGATTTGGTACTTGGTGGTACACACAGGGTCGACACACACGTGCACATGCCCACGTTCCCACAAACACACGTTCCCCCACACACGCACGCACGCGCACACACGCACACTCATCCATCCATATGCACATTCCAGGTGTCTGGTACATTTGAGCTGCCTGTGATTAGAGGTTAGTCAGTGGTTTATATCCTTTGGGCAACAGCAATCACTGAGAAAAAAAACACTATCCACACTATTATCTATAATTTCCTCAGAGGCCAATGAGGAAAATGCTTGCCCAAAGCTGTCTGAAGCAGGTGTTGCATGAAGGGACCGTTGGCGTTGCGGAAATACAAAGCAAGATTGATATACTGGCTTATAATGGGAGGTCTTTAGATCACTTGAGGCATGCAGGGTGTCCTTAGTGGTTAGTGGAAAACAGAAATAACCTTTCTGGGTATAGTATTAGATTACCTTTTAGATGTATACAATCTATCTTTACATTTATCAGTCTCTCTGGAACGCTCCGGGGTGGAGCGATCGTCTATAGGGCTGAGACGTCGTCTCTGAGCGGCAAATATGTTGTCTCTGCGAGATGAGGTTGAGTTTTCCTTGCATTCTGTTGTGCGCGTGCCTTGCCAAGCGTCATTACCTCAGCTCGGAGCATATTCACCCTGTTACATATTCATGCAATTTACCCCCTAGCCCTCCGCCCGGATCCTATACACTACGTGACCGGCTTAAAGGAAGCAATGGCGCCAGGCATAAAATATGCACAAATATCAGCTCACCTCAGTGCATCATATAGCCTCTGTTATCTAGAGGGACCTGCATAGAGGTTACGGAAATCTGCTTTTGAGGAAGGAGACTTTGTATGAGTGCCACCTCTCAACTCACACGTCGTCCTTTGTGAGAGAGAGAGAGAGAGAGAGAGAGAGACTAGACTCTTTTATAGAACCCATTTCCCTCATATGGTTCCATTCTCCACATCCAACAGAAAACCCCAAATAATGCATGCAGAGCAGAATTAGGACCCAAAAGAGAGCATTGTAATTCTATAAACACCTAAAGGAAAGTGAACCGCACACGCTCCACAAAAAGGCCCGGCTCACACACAGTGAATCCCTGGAAAGATGTCCCCTCAGCCAGCTATAGTTCTGGGACTAACACAAGCACAACCACCAGACAGAAAACAAACTGGGACTACACCAAATCATAAGAAAACACACACTGGAAAAGATCTACTCAAAACCAGAGCAAAATGGAATGCCAATTAGTTCTAAACAGAGAATACACAGTAGCAGAATACTTGAGCACAGTAACTGATCCAGAACTAAGGAAAATATTAACTAGATATAGACCCCATGAACAGTCTTGCGATTGAGAAAGGCCGCCATAGGCAGACCTGGTTCCCAAGAGAAGACAGACTGTGCACCCACTGCACACAAAACGAGGTAGAGACTTCCTAACCGTCTGTCCACTGTACCAAGACATCAGAGACATATACTTTCCATGGATTTCAATCACCCAAGGAGAGTTTGAAAACATGACTAATGACAAGGATTTCAAATGGAATACAAGCACCTTAAGAAATACAAACCATTGTCTACTCTGTACACTGTTCATCAAAAGTATAAATCTAACGTCTCCTATATGGGTGTATATTGTATAACTATCTCTGACAGAAAATGCACAATCTTTTTATAGTTTCACAAGATAGCATTACCCAAAGTGTTTAATGTAACACAGTTTACACCTTTATTTAATTCCTATTTATATCCAATATTTATTTGTAAATGCATTGTTTTATTTTGATTGTCTTGTTCCACTTCTGCTTCGGCAATATAAACGTACGTTTTCTCATGCCAATAAAGCTCATTTGAATTGAATTAAATTAAATTGAATTGAGAGAGACAGAGAGAGAGAGAGAGAGAGAGAGAGAGAGAGAGAGAGAGAGAGAGAGAGAGAGAGAGAGAGAGAGAGAGAGCAAATAAGACTGGATTGATGTAAGACAAATTGAATGGAGAGAAGAAGGATGTGGTGGTAATGACTGCATGGCTTTAACAAGCAGATGGGGGCATTTTGTTTTGGTGCGAATAAAACCAATTACTGTGGTTACAGAAAATACACTGGCTATCCTGAGGAGAAAGTGAACTGAGTGGCCAATGTGGATAAAAGTGTTAGATAGCCTATTATGCAGCATTGCTGCATATAGCTCAGGCAGGCACAGTCACATACAGCATCATCCTATAATCGTATGATCTCAGAGTCTGTGTCACGCAGGCTCAGATTGTTCTGGAGAATCATGGGAACAGAGGCAGGTACACCGCTGTAATGCAATGTAACTGATATGCAATACATAGTAGTTCATTTAAGTTCCCACAATTGCCATGGCAGGTGAGTCAGTAGGGTGCAATAAGGTGGCAACACAGGACTGTGTGGGTGTGTCATTTGGCAAAATTGGGAGGGAATTAAATGCTTTGAATGAGAGCTGACTGTCCAGGACAACACCAAGGTTCTTGGTCGTTGGAACTGAAGTTACCAAGGCATTGTCTGTGGAAATTGTTATAGCTCATGCATGGGGCAGGACTGGAAGAAAATAATCTAAGACCTGTCTGGGTTCAGCTTGAGGTGGTGAGAAGACATCCACTGTGAGATCACGTGCAGTGATGCGCTCTTCCACCTGAGGAGCAGAGGAAGGGGGGGGGGGGGGGGGGGAGGGTAGTAACAGTTGAGTGTCATCGGCATAGCAGTGATAAGATAGATTGTGAGCAGAGATGACAGTGCCGAAGGGATTTAGTGTACAGGGAGAACGGGAGAGGACCAATTACAGATACCTGTGGGATCCCAGTTAGGAGGGTTCGGGGGGATGAAAGCAAACCTTTCCAAGAAACCTGGTAGGTCCGGTAGGTTAGGTAGAAGGAGAACCACTTCAGTGCCGTCCCGTCCCTAGATCAGCTGGGTGTCTATAGGAGCAGCTGGTGGTTCACTGTGTCGAATGCTGCTGATAGGTCTAGACGTGACCAGCCTGGGCAATTCCAGCTAGGACTGGCAGGCGGGACATAGGAGCAGGTGGGCTTCAGTGAGCCAGTTATGTTTCAGAGATCATTGTTGATGGCAGAATATACATTCTTGACTTGTTCAGGCTCCAGGCTGGGCACAGTATTGCGCAGAAGACACTCTCATCTTGAAGTACAATAAATAGTACCTGGATTTCTCAACCAATTATTGGGATACTATTGTGCCATGCACTATACAAGCCTGGCTTTGGACGTGAGATTGTATTAAGTAAAGCATTATTCTCCTTGGCACAGACATTCTTTCCCTTGTACTGTAGATGGGAGATTCATTAGCAGGACATCGTTTTAAACGCATGGTATTTACCTTAGCTCACAAAGCAGTTCATGAGGGTTTAAGTTTATAAAACTGATTATTTTGGTTCAGTTCAAACTCCTTTAAGCTAGTGTCAATCTCTAACAGGGCAGAGTAATATGTGTATGGAAGTTATTTTGTCTGGGCCTGCCGACTAAAGCTGTGAGTAATTGCTTGAATGAGTAAATTGCCCAGCTTAGACACTGCCATATTCCTGGAACTAATTAAGTACCCAAGTTTCTATCAGAGACGCAATTTCTGGTCACGGTGTCCAGGAAAGTATTACATGGAACTTAGAAGATTAAAAGAAAAATAATTATGCGCCCGAAGAACGACGAGAAAGATGAGAGTGAGCTAGGTCGCTTGACGCTTGGCACAGCCCTATATCTTTTTGTTACAGCTTGTCCCTGACCACAGGGATGCCCGGGGAGGGGGGGAGGGGGGAGGGGAGGGGGAGGGGATTCTGCTGTTGTCTATGTGAGATTCCAGTGGTGGAAGAAGTGCTCTCCTTTTTTGGGGGGGGCTTCAGTAAAAGCATCAATACCACAATGTAGAAGCACTGGTTACTATATGTAAGTCTGGTATTCAGAATGTAATTGAGTAAAAGTACAAATGTATTAGCATCTAAATATACTTACGGTATAGGGGGGGAGTGCATAATTTCAAGTTTGTATACATTTTCAAAATGTATACAAATCTTTTGAAAATATTAGATCTACAAGCTCACACGACACGTTGTGAGCTTATAGATTGCCTATTTTCAAGTATATTTAGGGCTTACGTGGTTAATCTATGTTTTGTACCCTAATGCTAATGAAAATCTACAAAATAAACAAGTTCTTCCAATAATTGTAGTGGAGAAGAAAAAAAAAAGTTGCCTCTGATATGTAGTGGAGTAGTTGAACATTGTTCAAAGTATTGAACATTGGAAATACCCAGTAAAGTGAAAGTACCTCAAAATCAAACTTAAGTGCAGTACTTGAGTACTTGAGGATATTCTGCTGTAGAGGAAACAGCAGGGTGGATATAGTCCTGTTGATTAAAGCACTTGTCCTTTAAAATGAGGACCATTGTGCTAACTGTGAGAAAGTCACAGACAGACAGTCGATTCGACGGCGGGCCACCTCTGCTACTGCACGGATTAAACCTGTACCTCTGCTGTGCCCTGAACCACAGTTCAACTCCACTGAAGCAATAGCAGCAGCAGGTAACCCACAGACGAGACGTGTGTGCTGCACAGCCTCGGAGCGGTGAGTCCACACACGAGGTCACGCTGTGGGTTGTCCTGAGGTATACCACCTGTCTGATGCAGTGATGTATAGGCAGTATGTCAGCTGTCTGCTGAGTGTATAGGTCCAGAGCCATGTGCAGGTGGAAGTGAGGCATGTCTGCCTGCCTGGCTATGTCTCTATAGCTCCCCAAGCTTTGTGCTGAGATTTGAGATGCCTGAACACTTATTTTCTGCAGAAGCAGCGACGGCAACGGCGATGACACAACGCTGCCGGGGGGGGGGAGGGCCGGCATCTGCTGTGGGGATTATGTCACTCCACTGCCGCTCCATCCCGGTCCGTTCGGCAACGCCGGTAAACTGCCGGTATAACTGCCGGTTAACAGAAATTGGGGGGGGATTATGACACCCGACTGCCGTTCGCTTCCGCGGCAGTGCGTTGGTCCGACATGCGCTGCGTCATGCTTGGGGTAAGGGTTTGGGGTAGAGTGTCGGACTGATGCCGCCGAGAAACGCTGTCGCCTGCCGCGGGTGTCCTGCGGATGATGCCATGCGCAGAACATGCCATGCCATGCCATGCCATTCGGATGCCGTGCTTGCGGTTATAGGCTTGGGTTTAGGGTTTGGGCTAGAGTATCGGACTGATGCCGCCGAGAAACACTACCACGGTTGTTCCGCGGCTGATGCCGTTGCCGGAAAATGCACTCGCTCTCTCTCTATTTTCTTAGGCAAACAGAAAATATATAAATATATATATAAAGATCACACCCGTGTGAAGTGAGTGGTGCAACTCCGTGTGGGGGTCCCCGGAACTTTCAGGTTGCCGGCCCGGTTCCAGCGAGCCGCCCCGCTTCTGAAACGGTTCGAGAAACGACAGAGTTACCGGGTGGGTGTACTGTACTGTACTGTACTGTACTGATACACCTGAAATCATCATATACAGTATACAGTTAATATGTATGTGTGTGTTAGACTGCACAACAGTGACACTTGGTTTTGGAAACCAACCAAATGCAATTTCCGTGCTCAGACACAGGTAGCCAGCCCAGCCAGCCACACACAAAGCTACTTAAATATGCACAGAGAACACGGAGCTGGCTGACATCTGTGCTGGCACTCTCCGGAAATGTCACCAGCCAGTCAGCGATGCATGATTTTGATAGCAGTTTTTGTCATTTGAATAAAAAGTAAATGATTAAAAAAAAATCAACACCGCAGCTGGCGCCGCATGGTCAAAACGCTGCCTCGGGTGGTGTGCAGGGGGTAAAGTGGGCCAGAAATGGAAGTAGACAAAGTGAAACCTTAATGAGGCAGCGGCGGCGGGGAAACGGCGTAACAAAACGAGGTGTCAGTTAATTAGTTTGGAGGTTAAGGGATGGTCCCTGCAAAAGAGTTTCATCAGCGGGGCAGCAGCTCATGAATGTCAACGACGTTGGAGTCCGAGCGAGGCTGCTCCGTGGCCCCGGCCCGGGGTAGAGTGTAAAAGCAGGGTAATGACTCCTCCAGGGTCGTCCCAAACCCGGGTCCCGGCGCTGTGTGTGCGTGTGTGTGTGTGTGTGTTCGTGTGCATGTGCGTGTGTGTCAGAGTATAGAGTAAGACGGATAGAATGAGATGCACTGCAATATGCTAATGCCCTGCTTTGCTGTTTGATGAATCGTAAATGGTGCATTTATATAGCGCCTTCATCCAAGGCGCTTTACATACATTGTGCATTACATTCACCCATTCACACACACACACACATTCATACACCGATTGCGGCGGAAGCCATGCAAGGTACCAAGCAGCACATCGGGAGCAATTTGGGGTTCAGTGTCTTGCCCAAGGACACTTTGACATGTAGACAGGAGGAGCCGGGATTTGACCCATGGCTCTACCTCGTGAGGCACAGTCGCCCGGGCCTGTGGAAAAATTTGTCAAATGTCATGACTCACACCTCATTGTTTAAGACTTTAAGTGAACGAGGAACTTTCTAATTAAATAGTAAGCATTACAGGTTCCCTTTCCGGGTCATTGTAGTTGTAACTAGAAAAAGTGCCCTTCTGGGCACAGGTCTCCACCAGGATAGGAATGTAGGACATTGCAGCTTGCCTTCATCTGGTGGTTGGATAAGGAGTTGGCATACAAAGTTATCCACAGATCCGTGTAGTTAGAGGTAAAAACACTTTTCGGCCAGTTATTGCGCCACCTTGAGGCTGAGTTGAAATTGTTCACGTGGCATTTCGTCCTCGGCCTAGTGGGAATGTGGGTGCACAATTTCACGGAAATCACGCGATGTGTTCATGATTTGCAGCATTTTGTTTGAAACTGAGCACTCCTGTGAACTTTGGAAGCCAATCTTAACCAATCAGGATGGAGTCTGAGAAATGTGAAAGACCGGTTTCGTTGAATGGCTCTAGAGAGACTGTGTACCAATTTGCGTGATGTTTGGACAAAATCTGTAGGTGTACTGTGCAAAAACTTGTTTTGCACAAAGCGGCCTCCTGGTGGCGCTATAACAGGCCGTTCTGGAAAGTTTGGGGCAGAGGTTCATCGTTGGCATCCAGGGAGTGTGTGTGCAAAATGTGGCATCGACCGGGTTAACGGTGGCCGAGATTAGCTGCTCACGGACACACACACACACACACACGGACGGACGGACACACACACGGACGGACGGACACACGGACGGACGGAGTGCAAAACATACTCTCCCCCCATGCCTTCGGCCTGGTGGAGACAACAAATTAGTTTCATAACTTTTGGTTAGTACAGGGGTCATCAACACTTGTGATGCACATGTTCCTCAAACTAAACTATTGCCACAGACATACAAAATGAGCTGTCAATATTCAATAATATTACCATGAATACTAATATACTGTAGTCTAGTATAGACACAATGGAGAACACAGGCTGTGTTTTTAAATAGGTAGCGTGGTTTGGCCTCATCCCTTTGTACTTGGTTTTCATTTCATTAAGTGTTAAGCTGAGATTGAAGGTGCATTTGGAGCAATTTGTAACCCCATTTAGCCACATACTGTAGTAGCTGCATGCTCTGTATCTGACTTGTAAAGTTTTGTCAACAAACGACTGTTGTTGAAGTGTCGCAGAGCTACGTCCCATAGCCTGAAGGGATGCCACACTGACTTTCAAAGTGATACTGTACAGCAGTGGTTCCCAAACTGTGGTGCGTGCGTGCACCCCTTGTGGTGCGCGAGCGGCGAGCTCCTTCAAGGGGGTGCGCGACATGAAAAGGCTAATAATGGTGGTGCTATGGTTTTATTTGAAATATATTAACATATTATTGAGAAAATGGTTGCATGGTGCGCGCCGGTGATCATAACTCGGTTCTCAATTACATCAAAGACCAAGGAAATGATCATCGACTTTCGCAGGGGCTGGATGTCTCAGCCGCTCACCACTCCTCATCGAAAAAGAGGAAGGTGGAGAGGGTTTAAAACTTTAAGTTCCTAGTAGGGATGTTTTTTCGCAGAGAAGGAGGCCCTCCACAGAGTGGTTAAGGCTGCAGGGAGGATCATCGGAAATTAGTCTCCCGGCGCTCTCCACTCACCACCACATTGCACTTTGGGTATATATTATTATTTATCTGTGGGGTTTCTTTCTTTTGGGGTTTATTTATTGTTCGTTATGCCTGTGGAGCTCAGAAACGTAATTTTGTTGCTTTTTTGTCAAAACAATGACAATAAAGTACTTCGCTACGGTACAGTATATCCAAGCAGAATCGGCGTGTCCGTCGTTGCCATGGATATTCTCACAACGATCAGTGTGCTCTGGTTTAGGTACCCAGGCAGGCCAGCATTGGCTTGCACACGCACACACCCACACACGCGCACAGACATTCGCAGGACATATTAAGCAATTTATCACAGTCGGTGAATTAATTCATTCTAATTAGGACATTCTGATTGTTGTTTAATTTAAATGTCTGAGCTCTTTGACTGTTAAAGTCCACGTACTTCCCATGTTTAATCACACAATTACAGTCAGTGTGTTAACAATACAACCATAATTAGAGGTGTCACTTGTTTTTCTTTCCACCCCCCCCCCCCCCCCTCTAATATGAATACAATTGTTAATTCGACAGGCAGTGATTTAGTTTGAGTTATTTCTGTTCCACTCAGGAGGTGTAGAAACACTCCATGCGGGCGACAGCAGCAAACCCATTGAGCTCTTATAAACTCACCTTTGAATTTGTGTTTTTGTGCAAAGTACATACTAGAGTACTCAATTACAACTTTGAGGTTTTCGTTTTATACTTCATCACTGAGGATACGTCCCAGTTGCATCCATGCGATGTCTTTTGGTTCTGAGGTATTCTATTTATATAGTGGCTCATAGGAATAGACTGTGTGACAACCAGGTATAGTCTGGTGACCACCGGAGAGACGGGTGTCAGCCGTAATGTAGACGGCACCCCGGGAGCAGAACGGGTTAGCGCCCCAGCCTGCATGCATCCTCCGTGAGGAGGAAGCCCAAAAACCTTCGATGAGGCCTTTAGGAGGGCCATTCGAGCCGCAAGTGGAGCCTGCAGTGCTATACCGTTGCCCAGGTGGAGCCTGCAGAACCAAAAAAAGTGTCCAACACGTCCCAGGCACCCCACGGGTATATTTGATAGATCGTGTGTGGATGTCCTAGGTATCAAGTGTTAAATATACCTTCTCTTGAATGTACGGTAAATCTGCTGTTTGTTGCCTACACACGTGCTTTTAAACCTGGGTGTGCAGAAGTTATTTTTCACTATGGTTTGATTATTCGCAAACAGCATAATCCCCAAGATCAAAACACGTGTAGTGACTAGTGAGCATAGCGTATTCAGCATTTCTTTTTACGTTTGACACATCTGGACACATTTGAATACACTGTTCTGTGACGCTGTGTTTATGCACAAAAGACACAAAGCTATATATATCGTTTTTTTTATTGGGGAGGTAATTTGCATTTGTAACCAGCCCAATGTGGAATGTAGATTTTGTAGCAGCTACAAGTTGGGTCTTCATGTCACTGGCTTCTACTGAAAATGAATGGCAGCGCCAGCCTGTAGCTTTGTACAGTAGCTGCAGCCAATGTGAACAACACAGCATTTTAATATTTTGATGCCAATACTTTTGCACTTTTACAAACATTTTGAATACTGCAGGCCTTTCACTGGTAAAAGCATTGTTTGTGTTTCTACTTTCTACTTAAGCCATTTTGGGGCGGGAACCCCTTTTGGTGTTTTAAGCATTCTGTTCTACTTTAGCTATTTAAAAATAGCAGATATACAAGCTCATAGCGCGCACGCTAAGACCTTTTAGGTCTGCTATTTTTTTAAAGTCGTGGTCCTTGACATGAAAATGTTTGAGAACGACTGACATAGAAACATGGGGTTTTTCAGAAAACTGTCAGGATTTAGAAGGCATTTGTAGAATCAGTCTCGGTCGAAAAGGGGTTAAGTTATAAATCTGAGTACTTGTGCAAACAAATAACTACACCATGGTAACAGGTGCAGTATTCTGCCAGAGCATGATTTATCACCTGGCTTTGTTCACCTTAAAATGACTAGTAAACAGCATTGGAAGCATCTGGCATGAGATCAGCGGCGAGAGAAGTGTGGTATTTGGCTGATATAAAGGAGGAAACTGAGGCTGCCGTGTTCTTTTTGGATGAAAAGGCTTAGGACAAAACCGCCAAGTTTGCTTAAAACGCATGCTGTTTCACATTAGAAAAGTGTTACTCGTTGCTTACTGTGTTTATTTTGCACATCTTAATGTCTTGTGTGAAGCATATTGCATTTCCTTGTGGTTTAAATGTGTTGTGCAAATAGACTTGCTGTCTTGTTGCCTATGTGTGTGTTCCACTGTTGGCTATATGAAGGACCACGGTACATGGTTTTGCATTTGTGGTGTAATCCTAAAAATACACCAAAGCTGACATCAGCTGAACACAGGCTTCTGAATATTTGTGGCTGTTGTCGGACCTCACAGGCACTGCAGGGCTGTCACCTGTAGTTGGTCAAGTAGGAGCCAATCACCGTCCAGTTGAGTATATAGGACAGTGGTTCTCAAACTCTTTACATTTTCTACTGTACGCATTAGACTACGGACCCCCATAACTCTGCGTATACACTCAGAACTATGGGTCCATTTGGTTTCAATCATTTAGCATGGGGAACCCCCTCAAGGACCCCTGGGGGTCTATGGACTTTGAAGGGTGGGGCACTGGTTGGTGTTGTTTGAGTATACTTAGAAAAGCACTATATAAATTCCAGGTATTATAATTATGAATAAATTGACACAGTGAGAGAGCAAGAAAGTTGAACCATTATTGGTTATTATAAGAGGCTGCTACAGCCCATAAAAAAGTAACAACGTGTAACCTGACAAAATGTCTCCTTGTTCTTATTTTATATTATAATCGTGGTGTTTTTGACTCTGTGAATTATTTAATTTTAGCTCCTGGCAATTGGCATCTCATGACTTTTAATTCACAACTTTACACATAATATACCGGTACTGTATTATTAATTATTAATAATAATAACGACCGAAGGTCGCAGTTAACTATGGCCCGAAAACAGGCCCGGAAATTAAGGCCCGGCCCTACCTGGGCCCTCATCAAACCCTGTGCACTCAAGAGAATGTCCTCGCCCACCCTTAGATCTCCATTATATATAATGGAGCTGACCTGTTCTGACATTCCATTATGTTGATCTGACCTCATCAAACTCTGTACACTCAAGACATACTCCTTATATGGCCAGTACAGAGATCATTTCATGTTGATCTGACCCCCCCCATGCCAAAGCGCCAGCGCTCACCCAGCAGTCTGCCGTCAACGAGGTGGATGCGTGGCACGCGACCTCGCCCTTGCCCTTCTCGCCCTCATGCGTCTTACTGGTATAGTAATCAACATGCCGGCGCATTAATTGGAAGAAGCTGTGCTTTGGGAGATGAGGACGCTGTGATTAAAGTGAAGAGAGGAGTTGTCAAGGACTGCAGAGAGGGGACAGAAGAGGAGAGGAGAAGAGGAGACGAGATGAGAAGAGAAGAAGAGCAGAACAAGGTTAATGGTTGGATCACTTGGTAGAATGTTGTTTCATCAGGGGGGTGGCTAAAGTACAATGAAGAGCTAGGATAAAGAGGGGAGACAAAACAAGAAAAAATAAACAGCAACTCCGCTGAAGAGGCCATTAGGCGCTGAGTGGTTCGGAGAAAGACCAGGACAGTAGTAGTAGTAGTATAGGAAAAGACAAGGACATGGGCGAGAGAGTGATGGCATTAAGAGGTATAGCTGATTGCATAGATCTATCCTATCTACAGTATACAGTACCTTAGTAGTACTTTTCTGTACTCTGTACTACTACTACTACTGTAGTATTTGGTTGGTTCTTCTCTTGTTTTCTGTTTCTCTCTCTCTCTCGCTCACAATCATCCATTCTTCTCTCTCTTTGCTTCCCCTGCTTCATATTGGTCATTTTTAATAATTGTCCTATACCTCCTCCTCCTCCTCACTGCTCATCCTCTGCTATACCTCAGCCATACTCTATAGCTTCTTCACTCTCTTCTCATCCATTCCATTGATTTATGTTTAAAACCCATTGCCCCTTTCTCTCTCCCTCTCTTCTCTCTTAATCTATATTTCTCTCCCTCACTCTATGTCCCTCTGTCGCACGCACGCACGCACGCACGCACGCACGCACGCACGCACGCACGCACGCACGCACGCACGCACGCACGCACACTTACCTGTGAGACAAGGTTGAATTACAGCCATTCAATTGCTGTTATAGTCACTGCATCTCTCCTGTGGATGACACACTCACTCTCGCCCACTCACTCTTGGTGCCTCATCCTCTCTGCTTCACCTACTCTCATTCTGCTTGCCTCTGACGCTCCCCCCCCCCCCATCTCACACTCTCTTTAGCCTCTCTTCGTCTATTTGAGAGGTCAGAAACACCATGACCAGTATATAATGGACCAAAGAGGATGAAAAGCTGTGCTGTGGTTTGTCAGCAGCTAAAATGTCACTGTGTGCTATATGAATTGTCTGTCACTGTCACTGCGAGCAACGTTGCTGCCATCGGAACTTGGCATGTCAAACTTTTTATGAAAACTCTGGCCACCAAACACGAGTGTTGTGGATCAGTGGTTCCCATCAGTGCAGTTCCCAACCAAATCTGGATCCAAATTCAGATTCATGGCTGAAGAGATCGTGAATCTGCACGTAGCATGTACAGTATGTGAACCTTCTACGGTTCACATACACACAGAATGGAACAAAATCCCAAGGGAAATTCAATTTGCCCAGTCTTTGAACATTTTTAAAAAATATGTTGAAAAAGTGGCTGATGGGCAAGTTAGTATAGTGCTGTATTTATCTATTTATATCTATTTATTGTCTTTTGTTTATTGATCTATGATGGCCGGTTGTAAATGTCATTAGTATATTGTAATGTTAGTATTCTTCTTATCATATGCTGTAACTATTTATTTGGATCACAATGGAATTAAGTCCTCTGACTTTTTGTGCAATCCTGATAATTCTGTATACTGCTCTTCTATGAATTGTATCATGAATATATCAAATAAATCAAATGGCATGCATAAGGCCATGGCCGACCGTCCGCATGTGCTATCTATCATTTACATATATATATATATATATATCATCTACTATCATTTCCTCATAGTTGTGAATGAAATATTCTTACATGTTGGGGCTTTGAGGTGTGAGGTTGAAGTGTGTGTTGTGGCTACCACTGTTGCTGACTCTTTTATGTGCAGTGATCTTTTCCCACAAAACAGATATATCTTAAGCACACACTTTATGCTCTCGCACTGCCAGGAGGGCAGCTCGGAACAGCACTTTATATCCATTTTAAAATCCCCCAAAAAAAAACAGTTCGGTGAAGAGCGGTTCCCACTGGACAGGCAGTCAATCCCTTTTAACCTTCGAAATGCAACAAAGCATTTTTCTAGATACAGAATTCTAAGGCACATATGTATTGATTGCTTTAAAATGTCAGGAAGCCCTGTGTAATCCAACAAGAGGAAAATGTGATGTGAATAGTTGCTTGCTTGGTCTGGACGTTATACACAACCGAATGATGGCAGAAGATGTCGGTTTTGGTGGTGTTTTTTTTTTTTCTTCTCCTGAAACATGAAATTCCCAAGAAAAAAACGATCAAAAGAGAATCAATGGCACTTCCATATTGGATGCCATTGCCTATAGAGCGTCACAGTCCCGCCCCCTCGAGAGACCCGGAAAATAAATCCCTGTTCATTTTCCTCATAGACTTTTCAGAAAGTATTTATTTAAAGACGTTTACGCCACGGACAAAGCCAACTCTTGTCGTGACAAATCATGACAACAAACACAAAAAGTGTTGGCTTCGTACGACGCTTATGAGGTCGTTTTGAAATTGAATTTGAAATTTTGAAAAATGCATTGGAAACTATTTCCTGGGCCTGGCGTCGTCATGAAAGGGGGCGGGACTGCGACGCTCTATACAGCACATCCTGGGCCTCACCTTGTGCGTTTCTGTTTCGCATACTGACAAACTGCCATGCAAAGTATATCGAGCCTACGATAACTCAACAAAAACTGCACTGACTTGGACTTGGACCTGAAGATAGACCGCCCCAGCAGAGAGAGGGCTGTATGGACGGTTTTGGCTGGGGAAGGGTGAGGGGGGGTCAGCTGAAGACTTGAGAACCTTGGCTGGAGAACCTTGAGGCTATGCTGGTGCTGACCGTGACTCATGCGCTGCGACGAAGGTATACACACTAGGGATGTGTAAGGCTTTGATTGTGTCTCAATGAAACATGAAACAGAGCGTGGTGGTCCCTCTGCATGTGCCCGACACAGTGGGGAACAGACCTATAGTCCTGTTCTATGTGCCCGACACAGTGGGGAACAGACATATAGTCCTGTTCTATGTGCCCGACACAGTGGGGAACAGACCTATAGTCCTGTTCTATGTGCCCGACACAGTGGGGAACAGACATATAGTCCTGTTCTATGTGCCCGACACAGTGGGGAACAGACCTATAGTCCTGTTCTATGTGCCCGACACAGTGGGGAACAGACATATAGTCCTGTTCTATGTGCCCGACACAGTGGGGAACAGACCTATAGTCCTGTTCTATGTGCCCGACACAGTGGGGAACAGACATATAGTCCTGTTCAATGGACAGTGACCAGCAGCGCCCCGTGGCAGACCTGTCACAGTGAGAGGTTCATGCTTATCCCATTCTGACCTGAGATCAGATTCATACGAGGTTTCCACTGGACACACACTGGTCTGATGAACCCTTTCTGACCTGAGATCAGATTCTAAAAATGTCTGTCGTTCTTCGATTTTTCAAAAATAGCAGACCTACAAGCGCTTGTAGATGCTATTTTTCAATAGCTAAAGCATAACATGATGCTAACACCAAAATGGGTTCCCGTTCAGAATGGGTTAAGGCTGTCCTCACAGTCGATCCCCTCTCATCTGTTTCAAGTGGAATCAGAGAGGCGTTCAACATCAGCTCCTCAGGCTGCCGTGACATGGGCAGCGGCCGCTATCGGTGCCGTTCGGCGATGCCGTGAGTCGTCGTCGTGAGCTGCACGGATACAGCACCTGGCTTCGGGGGACATCGCGTGGACATTACCTGGAGGATTTTATTTTGATTCTCAGTTTGTGGGTTTCTTCAATGTTTTTTCCACCCTAAAACATGATCATCAGGTATTATTATAATATAAGGAGGAAGAACTTTTTCCAAAAAGTATACAGTATTTGTTGAAGTCATGCTTTTATGTGGACACGCCCACCAGTTAATTAAGTATGCCTGGTTTGCCTGGTGGGTGGTGATGGGTGGTGATGGGTGGTGATCCACCTGAACTGAAGCCGCACCCTGCACAGCTGTAGTTGTATGATAAAGAGGGAGGGGTTAGGGGAGGGGCTGATAATGTGATGTCACTATGTTACTGTTTATTTCATTGGCCCGTTTGACTGTCAAGGGTTCAGCCTCCAGGAAGAAACCCTAAATACAAAGTCAATAGAGCGTCGCAGTCCCTCCCCCTTTCAGAACGACGAGTGGCCCAGGAAATGAAATGCAATGCATTTCTCCCATAGGATTTTCTTTAAAGGTATATTCAGTGATTTCACTCAAAAAACCTTAGGTTTCGTTTTTGGCTGGGACCTAAGCCTTTCATCCAATCAGGATAGAGAGCCAAAAACGAAACCTAAGGTTTTTTGACCCCCAGGGGTTAACTGGGGACAGGGAGGAACTCCTTATATGGTCAGCACACTCTATAGTAGAGAGGATTATCACAACAAAACAAAAAAATAAGTGATATTTGAATTAAGTGAAATCACTGAATATACCTTTAAGTATTTATTTAAAGACGGTTACGCCGCGGACAAAGCCAACTCGGATCGTGACAAATCATGACAATGAACACAATATTTTGGGCCGATCAAATCATTAGAAAGAAGAAAATAAAGGCAGGAGACAACACTATTTGTTTTATTTTTCTTATACATTATTTGATCGGCCCAAAACATTGTGTTCATTGTCATGATTTGTCACGATCCGAGTTGGCTTTGTCCGCGGCGTAACCGTCTTTAAATAAATACTTAAAGAAATCCTATGGGAAAAATGCATTGCATTTCATTTCCTGGGCCACTCGTCGTTCTGAAAGGGGGAGGGACTGCGACGCTCTATACACCATTGCACATAAAAACGACTCCAGGGTGTCTAATGAAGTACTGTCACCTCATAGACACGTGAAAAACTGGAAAACTACAAAGATTGTGGCACTCCATCTTTAACAAATCAGTCAGGGTCTGAATTCTCGCAGAGGCTCGGGGTCAAATGAAGAAAAGTATAATTGTATTATTCTACACGTTATGACCGTTGAATCGAGTATAGTTATGGCATCACAGTGTGGTAAAGCTGAACATTAAATCCACATCACATCTCCAAAAGCTAATTAGCATTGTGGGAAAATTAATTGGTGGGGTGGTGTGGAGGGGACTAAAGGTTAAACATTAACCTTAAACCTTGAGAGCGTTTGTGGGTGTGTGTTACAAACCCTCAACAACCTCACACTCAGGAGTATCAATCTGATAATTTCTCATTAGGTGTGTGTGTGTGCGTGCGTGCGTGTGCAGCGTGTGTCTTTGTTTTGAAGCTCAAATTGCTATGTAAGAGAAAAGCTCTTTCATAATATCATCGTGATATTATGATATTGATATCTAATTGTTTCATTTCATTTCAAATAATGATTTTGATGTTATTGTGATTCAGCAATAAATTAATTGCTTGTTCAATTTTTCACGACCAATTAAACCTTCGGGCATTTAGCCTGCAAAGCAGCTTCTGTTGAAAACGTTTAATACATTCTGAACGGGAACCCCTTTTGGTGTTAGCATCATGTTATGCTTTAGCTATTGAAAAATAGTGGACCTACAAGCTCATAGCGCGCCACCGAGTGGCGCGCTACGAGCTTGTAGGTCCGCTATTTTTGACATAGAAACATCGCTTTTTCAGAAAACTGTCAGGATGTATAGAAGACATTTTTAGAATCTGATCTCAGGTCAAAATGGGTTAATACGGTGGTTCTCCTTGGGGCGAAACAAATATAACCTTGATAAACGTAGATGAAGAATATCTGAGAGTGTCTGTGATTGTTACACGGTGTTAGAGGGGAATAATGGGCAGAGGATTCCTCCGGTTGAAAACGGAGCCTTGGCTTCAACACAGATGAGCCAGTTTCAAGATGAATAAAGAGAGCGCTGCCATTTCAAATCTTAACCCATTTAGGCCTGAGATTTTTCAAAAAATAGCAGATCTACAAGCTACCGAGTGGTGCGCTACGAGCTTGTAGATCTGCTATTTTTCAATAGCTAAAGCGTGACATGATGCTAACACCAAAAGGGGTTCCCGCCCAAAATGGGTTAAGATTTAACGGGAACTCTTCAGACATAAAGGCAAGCCAATTTCGAGCTCACATCACTTTTCCTGCTACAAAGGGATCAACATCACAAGGGGGTTTTCAAATTAAAAAAAAGGACAATAAAGATAAAAGCGTGAATTAGAGAAGAAAAGAAGGCCCTCTGTTTTTTTATTTCGATAGGTCATCTGGTTGGTCAGATGTCCATTTGATTGATTGATTCGACCATTGAATACTTTATTAGACAGAAATGCAAACAGCATGAGGTAGAGTCATACAATTTGTGCTGAAAAGGATATAACGGCAAAAAGTCTGGCTAAATCGGGCATACATTTTTTTATGAATTTCTATTCAGTGACGCTTGCAGAACTCGGCTAAAGCCTCGTCGTCAACCGCATCACTGGCGTGCCAATAATCACGATAAAGCACACTGTCTCGTGTAATATTGCTTAAATATAAACCATATATTGCGACCACAGGTCACAACTAGAACTGCACTCTGTCGAGTGCATACTTGCTTGTTGCACACTAGTAGGCCATAAATGGCCAACTAGTGCGCAAGAATAGCGCGCAAGTACTTTCGACCGCTGTAAACTGTCAAATCTCAGTATCTCTGTGAAGGAACATTTGAAATGTATAATTATTAGATAATAAACTTATATGTATACATTCTTACCGACATACATACATACATACATACATACATACATACCCCATATTTTTTCATGTCAGATAGACTTTATCTGGCTGCATTGACGTGTATAATTCAACGTTTCAGGGTTTATATTGTTTATAATTGTTTTAAAATGTTGCTAAGTAAGTAGATAAATAATTTGGGGGGAAAAATCACAAGAGGTTATATAAAATCGCAACAATCATTGAATCGCAGAATCGCAATATAATTAAGAATTTCAATATAAGTCATCCTATAGGCATCGCGATCGTATCGAATTGGGAGATAAGTGAATCGTCCCACGCCTAGGATGCGTGGCTGGCAATCTGAGTGAAACTGACTGTTGGCTTGCCTACAATTTTCAGGTCTTGACTCAGACGTATAAGTCAGAAGAGTTCAACTCAGGCTTAGTGAGTGCCGGCTCCATCCACCAACAAGTGTTCGATTGGCAAAACTGTGGAGGACAGGCACTCAGTCCAGCGGGGGTTTCATAGAGAAAGTTTTTCAACTGATGATCAGACTGCAGTTCTTTGAGGCAGGGGCCCCATCACTTTCAATTGGGACGTGTTCAATTGGAAAAGGCTGCAAGTGTGGTTTGGTGTGTTGTGTTGATGGCAGTGGGGTGTCCATCTTGAACGAACAATGGAAGAAAAGCAAAGTTCTCCAGACCTCAGCGGGAGTCTGAGGCGGTCCGACACTGAATCCCCACCTGCAGAGAACAAGGTCTCTTTTTTCTGCTATGCTGCTGCATGGTGATTTGATCTTAATGGCCACATTGTGCTTGCAGTGTTGCCTCCCATCACCTCGGAGGTTAGTGGAATCACCAGTGTGTGTGTGTACATGTGTGTGTGTGTGTGTGTGTGTGTGTGTGTGTGTGTGTGTGTGTGTGTGTGTGTGTGTGTGTGTTTGTGTGTGTGCGTGTGCGTGCGTGCGTCAGGCCATAACTCACACAGTGTGATATATGGTCTGACAACCTGATCAAGTGGCCAGACAGCTTGTGTACACAGTATGTTTTTTTCCGGTGTGTAGTAGCCTATACATGAACGTGCCTGCGTGCGTGCGCGCGTGTGTCTGCATTCATCTGGTGTCCACTGAAGACAAATGACTGATTAAGGACATGGAAGCTGACACCTGTGCTGATGGATGGTTAATCGGTGTTGCCAGAACGGACTCATCCTTTTCCCAGTATAGGCTCCCTCAGATATGTGGTTGGCCGAGTCATGCCATCACTTAGAATGGGGATCACTTAAGGGTTGTTGCTATAGTTTGCATTTTAAAGGGATATCAGGACGTGTGGAAATGCAGTCTGTTACTTTTTAGTACTTATACCCTTAAAAGGCTTTTAAAGAGGATTATTAGTGTAATGAATTCTGAAAACAAAGCGTCATTTTGTTGACCTACAAGACAGCATATTGTGTCAATATGTTGTTTTGATTATACAATATGTTGTGGTTGAGTTGAACACAAATCTGAATGTGTCGTGTAATGGAAAGTAAAAAAAGAAGACAAGCTCATTTATTTATTCTTGGGGACACTTTAAAACTGACTTTCTCACTCCCTGCATATGCCAATGGTCATGTGCAACTTGCAAGAACCCTTTTTGGTGTTAGCATTATGTTATGCTTTAGCTATTTTTGAAGAATCATGAAAAGTGACATGAAAGTGTTTGAGAACGACTGACAGAAAAACATAGCTTTTTCAAGAAAACAGTCAGGATTCAGAAGACATTTGCAGAATCATTCCCAGGTCAAAATGGGTTAAGATCGGTTCACTTGGATCGGCTGTTTTTGTAGGATAACAGGATAATGAGCTTGTGGATCCGCCATTTTCGCGGCACAACGAAGTGGTTAAAAATATTGCGAAACGCGCCACGATGCCAGCATATACCCTTTATAGCAGTGGTTCCCAAAGTGGGGTCCGGGGATCCCCAGGGGTCCCTGAGGGAGTTCCAGAGGGTCCCCAGCTAAATGATAGTTTGGAACCAAATGGGTCTGTATAAACTCAGAGAGTGTACAAATGGAACCAAATGGACCCTGATGGGTCCATTTGGTTTTATTTGTGAGTTAAATCAGCATTGATTGAGTCCCAGAGATTAAAAAAAAATACCATTAAATGGGGGTCCGTAGACTAATGCATGTCAAACTGGGGGTCGTTGAAATTAAAATGGTTGAGAATCACTGCTATAGAGCCGTAAAAATCGTCTCTTATAGGGGTCCCTGCAGGCATATCTTTTCTAATGGGGGTCCGCGGGCTAATTAGTGTCAATTTGGGGGTCCTTGACATGAAAGAAATTGGGAACCAGTACTTTATAGCATACTGTAGCACAGTGTTTCCCAACCTTTTTTGTCCCAGGGCACACTTTTCATATTGTATTTATATAGGCCTATACATAAAGCGCCGGTCTTCTCATCAGGCAAGTCAGGCAAAAGCCTGGGGCATTAGGAGGGGACGGGGCAGCAGAGCCCATTCACAGATACTTTCATTTTCAAGCGCTGCGCACCAAAACAGCAGCTGACGCTGTTGCTGGGGCTGTTCTGCTCTGCTGCCTGCCCCCCCACCCCTGCTACTAAAGCCAGGGGTGGGGGGTGTGGACAGTGGAATGCCCCCTCCCCCGCCCCCAGCCTAACCTACAGCAAACGGCATGGTGCACTGATGGGGGAAATAAACAACAAGTAGACTGGCGAAAAGTGTTGTCCACTCATCGTGGTGTTTTTTATTTGGTGTTGTGATTATGTCCAAGAGACCAAATCAACCCTCTGGTCATCAGGGAAGAAAGAAAAAAAGTCTGTGTCTAATGTTGACTTGTCCATTGCATATGTCTGCTGTCGGGAAGAGCCAAGTTGCCATCCCAACAGCAACAATATGTATTTTTAACATTACATCTGACTCCAAAACAAATAATTGTAACATACAAAATTTGAAGAGTGCATCATGCCAGATGGCCGTGGGGGCAATATTTTCGACAGGGCCGGCCTCAACACTCTCGATGTCTGCATGCAGACATGTCTTCAATGCGTCGGCCAATTGTGCTATTTGAGAGTGGCACATTTGCTAATTCCTTTGCAGCATCTGGTCCCACCAAGCCCACACCCCCGCGAGTTTGAATGAAGTGGCTATTACTGTTTCTGCCAATGTATGTGGCATTTTTACTTTGCTAACATCTCTGCGATTTGGTAGCTTAATTCCAAACCTTTTTCAGAAGTATTAGTGGTGTTGCGTATCAAGAGACTTGCCTGCTTCGCTGTGTCTTTCCTTTTTTTCTTTCAAACTCACGGAAATGTTTTTGTCCTGTTTTTGTAGCGAGTTGATCATGGTCGGTACCAAGGTGACGCTTCAGCTTACTGGGAACCAGTGCAAGCTTGAATCCACAAACGATGCACAGCGGAATCTGGTTAGTTGTATCCCCAGTAAACGTGAAGCCAAAAGTCATGTAGTCATCACGGTAAAGTCTGGCAGTGGCTTTCTTTCTAGGCGTTGCGTTGGTAGTAGTCGCCGTTGTTGTTGTTCCCCCCGGCGAGGGGCCGCTGGCTGTGCCGTCGTCAGATGCAGGTGACCCGGCGGCGCTGTGTGTGCTGCTGTCTATTGTTCCGTCATTGTTGTTATCGCACGTCTAATGGTTAGAAGTGTGACAACAACAACAACGACGCAACAATAGGAAGCCTGCAGCCCAGTAGCTATAATATTGCTTTCGGGGGAGGGTTAGTGTTACTTTCTGTCAAATCAGACGGCACACCTGGACATATCAAACGGCACACTAAAGTGCCGCGGCACACAGGTTGGGAACCACTGCTGTAGCACATGGTGATTAAAGTGGATTCCTATTCAGACCGGGTGATTTCCCCTCACCATCTCCTGCTTTATGTCTCTCTGTGTGATCCCTGCCAGCTGTCTGCCGAATTCCTTACCTCCCTTTGAATTAAGACAAATGCACCAATCAGGGGGATCGTCCCTCATGCCGCTGAAGCTCTATACTCAGGGTGCTTTTGTTGAAGGATGTGATTTTCAGCGAGTTTTGCTCTTTTTTGTTGCAGAATTGCATCACTGACGAGCGGCAGGTGATCTGAAGACGTCAACCTAAAGGTAAATTGGTGCCTCTGTGATGTACAGTATTGTGCATGTGTCATATTATGTCTCTCTCTCTCTCTCTCTCTCTCTCTCTCTGGAGTCTCTTCCCCCCCCCCATACACTCACTCACTCACTCACTCACTCACTCACTTACTTACTCACTCACACTCACTCTGTCCCCATGGGCACATATGAGCCGACAGAGGAAGAGGAAGCTTACGCTTGACGTAATTTCAGAGTTTTTAGACAGCTGGTGGATGGAAAAGAAGCTCCACCCCCCGCGGCTGACTGACGCGGAGGAGAGCGTCTTAAAAACTCGGAAATAAAACGCAGCTTCTTCTGTCCACGGCTGTCGGCTCATAATGTGTGCCCATGGGACTCACTCACTGTGCCATGTCCCACTCTTGGACGACGCATGCCTGTCCACAGGCAATACGCAATCCAAACATCCAGTTCAGACATATCTATTGTTATGGGCAAATGAAGTGAGTGAAATGATGAAATACCCTTCCCCCCGCAACCCGGATAAACTCTCACAACACTGTGTATACCCCATGGGTGCCATGCAGGTTTCTATCACTGTGGATCGGATTTGGAGCCGATAAATACCCACTGAAGAGTAATTTGTCATAAAAAATGAATGGCGGTTATAACCTTCCCCACTTAAAGACAAAAGCCAGATGTGGAAAGGTGGCTTTATTCTTGCTTTTAATCATTTTGGATTTGATTTAGTTATTCAATTGATGTCAAATCAACGTGATTGTGACATCTTTAAATGGCTGAAGATAACACCTGCCGTGAGCCTTCTCTCTGTGACATGTTAGAATCTCCTAAAGAATCTTGGGGCGTACAGCCGTATATGCTGTGATACTGCATGCAATGAGTAATGCAATATCAATCAATCAATCAATCAGATTTTATTGTTACTTCCACAATATACACTGGGCATACAGGGGAGCAAAATACCGTTCTCCATGGCTCATGGTGCTTCACATTTAAAACAATAGACACATTAACCCATTCTGAACGGGAACCCATTTTGGTATTAGCATCATGTTATGCTTTAGCTATTGAAAAATAGCAGGTCTGCTATTTTTGAAAAATCGAAGAACGACTGACATTTTTTAGAATCTGATCTCAGGTCAGAATGGGTTAATCAGACCAGTGTGTGTCCAGTGGAAACCTCGTATGAATCTGATCTCAGGTCAGAATGGGTTAAAAAGAGGCAAGGCCTTATTAAAAAAACATTTAAGAAGATAAAAGGAGCAGACAACATTGGCAGGAAAAAGTGCTGATGCATTCATGTGTGTAAAGTGCTATTCATCCCTCCTTGGGGGCAAAATGTGGCGAGTGTTCAGTGTCCTGATAGTTTGGGGGAAGAAACTGTTGGTCAGCCTGCTGGTGCTTCCTCCTAGGCTCTTGAACCTCCTACCAGATGGCAGGAGTTCAAGGAGATGGTGGGAGGGGTGGGAGGGGTCGGTCATAATGTTCATGGCCTTCCTGACACAACGGTCCGTGTATATGTCAGCTATGGGGGGGAGGGGGACACCTGTGATCTTCCTGTGATCTTCATACTGATTGTATGGGGGGTTCTATCCAAGGCTTCTGTAATTTGCGACCCTTGCCCCCGGCTAGGCCTTTCTATACAAATATATACTGTACCTAGTTAAAACAAATACCCTAATTACAGAGAGCACAGACAATAACCTCTAAATGAAAGAAATTCCCAAATTATAGTCATGAAAGAGGCAAAGACATTTACAATTGAAAACCTCCATAACAAAATAGTGTTTGCAGCTTAGGTTTGATTTCTTAGGTTTGATTTCAACAGGTGTGTCACCTTTAAAACAAATACCCTAATTACAGAAAGCACAGACAATAACCTCTAATTTGAAAGAAATTCCCAAATTATAGTAACATAACAAAACAAAACAGCTTAGGTTTGATTTCAACTAATTTGTTTTAGTCCAGTCCACTTTAGTCCAAAACGTTGGACGCGTGGATGGACAGACCGATACATCGTCGTCCTTAGAGCTCCACTGCCGACAGATCTAAAAAAAGACTCCTTCAGTGAAACTCCCATTCAAAACATCTCCTCCGCTTCGGTCCTATATACTTCCATTCAAAACATCTCCTCCGCTTCGGTCCTATATACTTCCATTCAAAACATCTCCTCCGCTTCGGTCCTATATACTTCCATTCCTCCTTCTCTTGACATCTCCTGTCTTGAGCTCATGTTTGTAAAGAATGCCACGACGGTTGTACTGCCCCCACTGAGGTGTTGTAACGACAATTAGGCAGTCAGCCAAACTCCATTCAAAAAAGAGACAGGAGTCAGGAATGAGGCATCTTGCTCCCTTTTTACTGATCTTTGTCAGGAGTGAAACTGTAACACAGTAAAATGTACAAATACAATTGACTGTTAAGAGTCACATGAAATAATACAGACCTTTGCAAATAGTCTATCAAAAAGCAGTTAAACAATTGGCATTTAAATAATCAAACCAAAATCATAACAATCCTGTCTAAATCCAAATAAGTGTTACATTCCTTGCATTAAATGGAAATAAACATTACACTTACAAACAATGCTCTTTCTGTAGTCTCAGACAGCACAGCTAACCTCTCTCTTCACAGTAAACATTGTTCTGCCTGCTCTCCCTCACTCACATGGAGTCTCATTGTACTGATTACCCCTCAATGCAGCACAAGTGACAATCAATCAGGTACAATCAAGCAGGCTTGGGTCACTTTAACCTAGGGTTGCTTAATAGGCACACATTAATACTACAGAAAATAAAGCCTGCACCAACACTAGCCTGGAAGGCAACACAACGGTTTCTTCTCTATCCCCGGTTAGTTCTTCAGAGCTGCAGTCTATATAAAGTGATGAGATTTGATCTGCTGCACTGTGCCAACAAAATAGCGACAGGCAGCAAAATGATCCCTTTTCAATTCTGAGCATGTCAGCTCGGTTGCCACTGTAGCAGTTGTGCGTTTGTTTATTTAACCAGCCATTCCAGACCCGTGTGCCGGGGGCCCCACTGGTGGGCGGGCCGTAAGGATATTGCTAGTGGGGCCCTCGAATAATCGACAAAACGCTAACAAACCGGATCACAACCAATTGATTGATCGATCGTTATTTTTGAGTGGTGCAACCACTCCTACAACCAGCAATTTCCGTGTACCTGTGTGTATACCTGTATCAGTGAGCACGAGTATGTGACTTATTAATACCAGTAGGGGGCGCCAGAAACAGAGAGAGGGGTGTTGCTGTGCCTGCTGCCTGCTAATGAGAGAGAGAGAGAGAGAGAGAGAGAGAGAGGGAGGTGTGTGTGTGTGTGTGTGGGGGGGGGGGGGGGGGGGGAATTGCACCACTCAGTTCATACGGGTGTGATTTTTATTACATTAGGCCTATACTTTCAGAGTTTGAAAGGTGTACCCGGTGGATCACAGAGTAAGCGTGCGTACCATATAATAGAGCTATATAGTCGTTCTTACAGCAGCTGTTCGAATCTCACCCGAGGCACTTTATGGCAGTGGTTCCCAAAGTGGAGTCCAGGGACCCCCAGGGGTACCTGAGGGAGTTCCAGGGGGTCCCCAGCTAAATTATAGTTTGGAACCAAATGGACCATTATTGGTCTGTAACTCTGAGAGTGTACAAATGGAACCAAACGAACCCTAACGGGTCGGTTTGGTTCCATGTGTACACTCTCAGAGTTAAAATAACATTGATTTTACAATATAAATTGGGGGTCCCAGAGATAGAAATGCCATTAAATGGGGGTCCGTAGACTAATGCATGTCAAACTGGGGGTCCTTGAAATTAAACTAGATGAGAATCACTGCTAGAGCCGTGAAAATCTTCTCTTATGGGGGTCCCTGACATATCTCTTCAAACGGGGGTCCGCGGGCTCATTAGTGTCAATTTGGGGGTCCTTGACATGAAACAGTTAGGGAACCACCGCTTTATGGCATGTGCCTCGCTGCCTCCCCCTCCCCCGCCCGCCTCTCTCCTGTCTTTCCTTATTTCCCTCTCTCACTGTTTATATCTGAAAACAATACTGCACACCTGTTATAAACACTCCAATGTGTTTTATTGGGCTCTCAACAACGTTTTGATCAACCGATGTTTATGTTGATCGAAACATCATAATTGTCGGGAACATTTGCTTTCAGAAAGAGTGATTTAAAGTAAACGATACAAAAGCAGTGAAGTGGACTGATCAGTCAACAACTAGTGGCTTCATGCAGAAGGAGATCAATAGATTGACGCAGCGGAGCTGAAATGCTTGTGTGTGGGAGATTGAGTGCACTGCTGCTATTCATCAACACACGCACCTTTTTTCTTCTTCTTTCTATTCACTGTGCATAATATGCCATAGAAAAGGTGGCAAACCACATTTTATTGAATTCTCAATGACTGTTTGAGCTCAATCAACACAGGGACACTCTTGCAGACATTTAAAAGCACCTCAGTCTTGTTTGGGAAAATCTCTTCTGAAACTGACTTAATGCAGTGGGTTCCCAAACTCTTTCATGTCAAGGGCCCCCAAATTGCCACTAATGAGCCCGCGGACCCCCATTAGAAATAATATACCGCAGGGACCAGGACCCCCATGAGAGATTTTTATGGCTCTATAGCAGTGATTCTCAACCCGTTTCATTTCAAGGACCCCCAGTTTTACATGCATTTTCTTAGGCTATGGTCCCTCATTTAATGGCATTCCTATCTCTGAGACCCCAATTTATATTGTAAACCATTTGTACACTCTCAGAGTTTACAGATCCATATAAGGGTCCATTTCATTCCCAACTATCATTTAGCTGCATGGGGACCCCCTGGAACTCCCTCAAGGACCCCTGGGTGGTCCCCGGACCCCACTTTGGCTAATTGAACAACTTGAGGTGTAGTTGATATACTGTACAGCAGTGATTCTGCGTCTGGGAACCCCCATAAGTCCTTGGGGGGGGATGATTTATACCGTATAGTAAGGTACTCACACACAGAGTACACATGGAAACGAACACATATCAAACTGGTACAACGGAATCGTTTGCCATTGTATATTTTTCCAATTATCTCTTTCGCTTTGGAGTCGTGACAGCATTTGTCACCTGAGTTGTCAGACCTTCTGTTGTGGTCCTCCGTGTGTGCCAGCTGTTCAGATCCTGTCCCCATAGCGCTGGGCTCTGTTCAGGTGGCTGAGCACCATTGATCTGCACGCTATCGAGCCGCAATCATGCTAATTGGAGTGCCGCTCGAAACGCCACTGACAGGCGCAAAAGTTTGGAGCCGAGCTCACTTTCAGCTGTCAGCCGACGAGAGCTCAATCAGACGTTATGGCTTTGTGTGGGAGAGCAGTGGGAAAGGAAAGAAAGGGAAAAGAGACAGCCAGGTGTCAGGAAATAAACAATGGCAATTATTCTACATTCACCCATGGCAAGCTCACGCACGCACGCAACGCACGCACGCACACAGCAGCCTTGAGCCTGCACACAGCCAGACTTTCCTACATACTGACAGCCCAGAGAGATTTGAGTAAAAGCAAAAGCAGCAACGAGACAAAATGGAAGAAGAGAGAGAGAGAGGAAAATGGATAAGGTACGTGGAAGGGAGAGTAAAGACTAAGTAAAGAATGAGATAAGAGAGAGAGAGAGAGAGAGAGAGAGATGCATGCCGTCATCCTGCCAAGGTAACTTGGAAGACGACTGATTCTATTCTTAGCAACACACACACACACACACACACACACACACACACACACACACACACACACACACACACACACACACACACACACACACACACACACACACACACACACACGTTACACACAGTCACACCCATCCACCCTGACTCTCTCGCACCCACACAGACATTCACACGCACACAGACACACACAGAGACACAGAGACATACGGACATGCACACAGAGACACACGCACACACACACACAAACACATGCACGCACACACGCACGCACATACTTACTTCTTGGCAGGGCAGTGATTTGCTGTGACTGTGACTTTAAACAGCATGGTCAGCTGTTTTACGCACACACACACACACACACACACACACACACACACACACGCACACACGCATGCAGCCAGCAGCAGCTTGTTGACAGTGAGCTCTCTCATTAGGTGGGGTTGCAGATTGCTTCTATTTATAGAGCCCAGCAGCACGCGGCGGTATGGTAGCATGCTGCTCCAGTCTCCAGTGGGTCTGTTCAGACCCCATGCATCCAGAGAGCTGCTGGCCATCATAAGCTCCAGTCTCCAGTGGGTCTGTTCAGACCCCATGCATCCAGAGAGCTGCTGGCCATCATAAGCTCCAGTCTCCAGTGGGTCTGTTTCAGACTCCATGCATCCAGAGAGCTGCTGGCCCATCATAAGCTCCAGTCTCCAGTGGGTCTGTTTCAGACTCCATGCATCCAGAGAGCTGCTGGCCCATCATAAGCTCCAGTCTCCAGTGGGTCTGTTCAGACCCCATGCATCCAGAGAGCTGCTGGCCCATCATAAGCTCCAGTCTCCAGTGGGTCTGTTTCAGACTCCATGCATCCAGAGAGCTGCTGGCCCATCATAAGCTCCAGTCTCCAGTGGGTCTGTTCAGACCCCATGCATCCAGAGAGCTGCTGGCCCATCAATCTCATGGCGGGGGTGACCGTGATGGCTCGGCATGGCTGGGATCGAGCTCGGGATTGCCTTTGTGCTCCCGTCGTGTTGAATTGGAATATGTAAGCGTTCACGGTGCACAGGAAAGGAAAGGTACTATGTTTACGGTGCACAGGAAAGGAAAGGTACTATGTTTACCCAGGGTAACTGGTCTAAGCTCAAGAACTTGTTTACAGCCAGGCCCTGCTCATAGAACATTTCATGGTAGGGGTTCAATGCCTTGTCCAAGGGCACTTCAGCGGTGGTAATTTTAACGTACCGGTCCGGGGATACGAACTAGCGACCTTCCGATATCAAGACCGCTCCGCAAACCGTTCGGCCACCGCTGCCACCTATACACTCGACATATACAGTACAGTCAATATACAGACACACGGACAGAGATTTTGCACGTGTGTTTATCTAAAGATGCATGGATTCTTCTAAATGGGTATAGTGCAGGATATGTGTATCGCCGAGGACTAGAGGGAAGTCATTTGAATGAGCGGACGTCAAGAAATATCTATAGATCCATAAATCCCGGCCATCCATTATGAGATGCTTTGCATTACCAGAGGGGCGTGCATTCGCAATATAGGCATCACCCTAGTCTAATCTACAAATCGACACTTTGGTTTGTTTATGTATGTTTTTAATAATTTGGTATTGCATGGTTAGATTTACTGTAAAATTGCCTTGTGGGGGTTGGGTTGATTTGCTCTTTTTAATTAGCTTATTCTCTGCGTAGTGTAACAGTGAATATTGTCTCCATGCAGCAGTAATTTATTATTTGTCTCATATCCTGTACTTGCCCTAGTTAATTTGGAATGTCAGATTCTCAGATTCGTTTGTTGGTTCTTATAGTAAGCCTCTTGTGTAATTGATTTGCTGCGGGGGTCAAATTGGACTAATAAAACGACCAGATCTGTGTCATAAAAAGCAGCAGCAAACCGCCCCTTTGAGTCCCTACGAGGCCCAGGGGTTAATTTGACATCCATACGTGCTGTCCCCCAGTCATGGAGTCCCAAGGCAGCTGAAGCAGCCCAAGGGTGTGTTTACACTCTGAGACAAACATTTGAATTAAATTATTCATTAAAGACAAAACGGCAGTGGGGAGGAGGCTTGACATCCGCTTATTATCGCTTTGTTCGTGATCAGTGCTTCCGTGCTTCCCAGACTGTGTGAAGGGAAGCATTTTGAAATTTGTGGCAGGCAACACAGTATTATTCTTTTCAAAAAAATGATATATGTTTTTACAAATCAACAAGGGTTCAAGGTTCAAGGTTGTACATTATTGTTGCATCTTTTGTACTATTTCAAGCATTTTTGAATTCCATACAATGTCAAGAAGTCCATGAATCCTTAAATTGCTTAATTAGGGGGGAAAATAAATAGTGAAAGTTGTCGATCTACAAGCTCACCAAGTGTTTCCCTCGGACAACCCGGCGGTGACGTCACGCATTTGGATCACATGACCGGAATAAGCACTGACACTCGATTCTCAGGGCTTATGGGAAATGGAGGCACAAAGTCGTGCATTTGCTCTGTTCTCTGTTGTTGTTTAGGATTGTGGCGGTGGAATATGTTTCGATTCGATAACAAACCATTCGACTAGTTTCAGGCAGATTTTCATGAAATGGAGGTACAATCGCGACTGGGTGATTCTTCAAAGGTTTGTGAAAAACTGTGTCGGGGAAACAATGTTTATTATCAATTACCATGGGAGGTCAATGTGTTAAGAGTATGCTTAAAAACAGCATACGTAGCCAAAGAGATGTTCTGCAGCTACTGGCCATGGACCTGAAATAACTGTAGCTGCTGTCCACGGTCCTGAAATAACTGTAGCTGCTGTCCACGGTCCTGAAATAACTGTAGCTGCTGTCCACGGTCCTGAAATAACTGTAGCTGCTGTCCATGGTCCTGAAATAACTAGCTGCTGTCCATGGTTCTGAAATAACTGTAGCTGCTGTCCATGGTTATGAAGCAACTGTAGCTGCTGTCCATGGTTCTGAAATAACTGTAGCTGCTGTCCATGGTTATGAAGCAACTGTAGCTGCTGTCCATGGTTCTGAAATTACTGTAGCTGCTGTCCATGGTTCTGAAGCAACTGTAGCTGCTGTTCATGGTTCTGAAATAACTGTGCATGCGTGCGTGTGTGCGTGCGTGCGTGCGTCCATTGAGAGTCTGGGAGGCAATTACAATTGTTTTGAATTAATTAGAATCCTGATGGGGTCATACTCAATCTATAAAACATGTTGCAAATTTAAGGGAGAACACGTGCACTAACTTAAACACTTTTATTACCCTTGAGCATCGCCTTATGTAATATCAATTTGTAGCGGGGGGGCACAGTGTGCATAAACTCTTCTTTTTCATATTCTTCATAGAAAATGAGCCAAGGCCTGTGAGTCTCGTAACAAAACAAAACAAAACAACCTAATCCTATCCTTGGTATTGAAGGATGCACTCATGTTTCATCAATAATAGCTCCTCAGAATGGCCTCCTAATCCTAATAAGGGAATAAGAGAACTGGGACTGAGATGAACGTCTGGTTCAAGTGAGGACAGACGAGCGAGAAAATATCACATCTTTGGTATCAGTCACAGACTGATTCCCACACATTACTAACACACAGAAGAATGTGCTGTCACAGCCAGCACTGTCTCACTCGCAAAAGTCATATTGTGACTTCCTGGGATAAGGGGCCAATAAGTCAAGATTCTTTCCCTATCGGGACATAATTCGAATGGCGCTGAGTTGGCTCAATCAGACTTCGCAACGATTGGCACAGCGACTCGCCTAACGGCTTGCTCGGCGGTAACTCCCGTTGCTCAAGTCCGCTAGAGGTGGCGCGTCGGGTTTTTTTTGCAAGCTGTCCTGGGTCTGAGAACTGGCCGAACTTCTGGAGTGCAGAAGTGGCCGGCAAATCACCAGTTCACGTTTGGGGAGTGTGACAGTGTTGCAACAGCGAGACCCCACAGACCTAACGCCATACAAGCAAAGCAGCATGATAAGAGTGACACTGATAGATTAGCTAAACATGGAACAGAAGAACGCTACACTGACATGTATTAACCCATTCTGACCTGAGATCAGATTCATACGAGGTTTCCACTGGGCACACACTGGTCTGATTAACCCATTCTGACCTGAGATCAGATTCTAAAAATGTCAGTCGTTCTTCGACTCTGTGGCGCGCTATGAGCTTGTAGATCTGCTATTTTTCAATAGCTAAAGCATAACATGATGCTAACATCAAAATGGGTTCCCGTTCAGAATGGGTTAATAAACATGGACCCAGTACCAATTATCTCATTCTCTCTATGTATTCCTGACAAAACCATTTTTGTATTGAACATAATATTCAAAGTGATAGAAAAAAACTTGTGGTATGGGGCAATATCACATACGAAGGCAGAGACTAAACAATAAAATACTCATTCAGATAAATCCATTAGAAATAAACAATTTCAGATTGGGATAGATAGGGACGAATACACATGAATTGGGCGGTCCATAGCCTCGATACCCATGCAGGCTTTCATTTCGTCTGCGCGGAAAATGAAAGCCTGGATTTGCGCATGGGCTGCACTGGCCAAAAATATATATTAATATTGCCTATAGCTCCAAGCTGTCTGCCTTTTAAAAACATAAAATGAAATAAATCCTGGATTTTACCCATTCCCTGAACTACACAACTAAAAGCTTCCAAGTTCAACCCAAGTCCAGGCCAAAAGCATGGACATCAGGAGCGCTGATGCTCTCCTGATGTGTGGACCCGTCAGGGACCAAACAGCCACCATAAAATACACCAACACTCCCTTTAAAGAACGCTGAAACAAGAACAGAGAAGTTAACCCATCATGACATCAGGCCGATTTTACAAATGCCAGTGGTAACATTTGGTGTTTTCTCATGAAAAAATTAAACACACATTTATAAGAAGGAACTTATACTGCTGCTTTCTGGGTTTAAAAAATAAGTCAAGTCATTAAACCACAAGCTTTTTAGATAGTTAAAACTTTCAATATAAGTAATCAAATTAAGGCTACCAGGAAACCAGAACAGGACTTCTGCCGAGTAAAATAAATCTCTTAAAATGGAAACAAAGTAAGTCAGTACTACCTTCACTATAACCTTGAAATATGCATAATAAAATACGATAAGGGTATCGCAACTGGCCCACCTTTGCAGGTACTACTCGCTCCTGCACCATCTGTGGGCCAGTAGTGGCATCGCTCTCTCCGTCTCTCCTTCCCTCAAGGCACCGACGGGACTCTGCATGGCGGGGGCGTCCTCCTCCCTGCGCCCAAGGCTAGGGGTTGGGTGGCTTCAGCAGGTTATCAAATGGGCGGGCACCCCCCCCCCCTAGAGTTGCCTATGCCATAGAAAGCATAGGTGAGTTCCAGGCTACCTGTTTGGTACCTTTAGAGTAGACCAACTATACATTAGAAAAACTATAGTTGCCTAAATATCTGTATACTGAATCATTGACGATCCTGTGAACTAAACACAACCCTAAACTGGGATATACTCTCCCCCCCCCACTCTTGAGTGGGCAGGGAGAAGATTGTGTTCTGTTCTGGCATAAGCGTTTGCTACAATGGCCCCTCACTCTACAGCATTTACCTTTCCATTCCTTCCCTGTGTTCTCAAGTCACTTCATCATTTCCCTCGCTCTCCCATCATTTGTTTCTCCTCTGCTGGCTGCTCGCCCGTCGCCTGCAGACACACACTGCCCTAGTTCACTTCTCACTCCTACTAACAAGTCACAGAATGTTGAGGCTCTGACCCCGCTCCCCCACGCTGCCGAGAACAACAGGCCCTGGCCCAGGAGGGGAGGGCGGGGGTGGGCATGGGGTGGGGTGGGGTGTTGCGGACCAGTTGGCATTCCACTGGGCATATAGCGTGCGCTTGAACAGACGGGCAGCTGGAATCTAATCTACAGTCTTCTACAGTTTGCCACACACCAGGATCCCTGTAACGATTCCTTCTGTTTCTGTTTCAACATGCAGGGCATGTTGAAACAGAAACAGCCGGCAGATTTTATGGTGCGGTACATCTCGCAATGGCTCAGTTCACTTGCTTGTGCTGCGCACAATTACATCTGAAGCCAAGTGGTAGAATATAACGAGGAGATACAGAATAAAGTGAGAAAACAGAAACGTATAAGGATGAAAGGTGAGATACAATTTGTTTATTTCAATCTCCATAGACTCGAGGTGGTGAAAACTCAGTTTAATTGGTTGAAATGACAGTAAATCAAAAGTGGGGAAACAATTATTTACACCTGCCTGTCATGTCTGTCTGACTCAAGCAATGTGGAGGAAGAATGAATTGTAACAAACATAAGAAAACATACAGATTTGAGAACTTCACACGTCACGCTATTGGAAAGAAAGACAGCGGATTGTCAGTACATTGTCAGAACATTGTCAGTGAGAAAGGAGGGCATTTGCAAAGAAGTATCAAAAAGGGACACTTTTCGGTAACAAAAAAAAAAGTACTCGCAGAAAAAGTACAGGAAAGCCTGAAGTGTTGGAATGGCACATATAAAGACAAGCTTACGTTAATGTCATGCCCCACTAGGACTGGGTAGTAAACTGAAATATTGAAATTCTTTATTTGGAATACCCCTTGAGATACAATATCTCGTTTACAAGGTAATAACAGAAACTTAAAAAAGTGAGATGGTCATGGACATGTACAAGAGGTCGTAATATAAGAAGACAGTGCACTTTTGAACAAGATGAAATGGTTCGAATATGCGTTGGTAAATTGTTCCAATCAGAGGGGGCTTCAAATATGAATGCTTTCTTACGTACCTAATGCATTGGAGACTGTTGGAACAGAAAAATAGGGTTGAGTGGAATGCCTGGTAATTGGTAGGGGTCCGGGGCTGGTACTAGATACTGTTTGAGATATTGAGGGTAGTTGAAGTGTATACATTTAAAAATAAATATCTATATATATTTTGTTTTAATTGTGAAAATGTTTCCGGGGTCCCGGGAACAAAATATAATTTGAGATGCAAGGGATCTGCGCCACTATAGCAACATAGCTCTGCTGTCCATGGTCCTGAAATAACTGTTGCTGCTGTCCATAGTTCTGAAATAACTGTTGCTGCTGTCCATAGTTCTGAAATAACTGTAGCTGCTGTCTATGGTCCTGAAATAACTGTAGCTGCTGTCCACGGTCCTGAAATAACTGTAGCTGCTGTCCATGGTCCTGAAATAACTGTAGCTGCTGTCCACGGTCCTGAAATAACTGTAGCTGCTGTCCACGGTCCTGAAATAACTGTAGCTGCTGTCCACGGTCCTGAAATAACTGTAGCTGCTGTCCACGGTCCTGAAATAACTGTAGCTGCTGTCCACGGTCCTGAAATAACTGTAGCTGCTGTCCACGGTCCTGAAATAACTGTAGCTGCTGTCCATGGTCCTGAAATAACTGTAGCTGCTGTCCATGGTCCTGAAATAACTGTAGCTGCTGTCCACGGTCCTGAAATAACTGTAGCTGCTGTCCACGGTCCTGAAATAACTGTAGCTGCTGTCCACGGTCCTGAAATAACTGTAGCTGCTGTCCACGGTCCTGAAATAACTGTAGCTGCTGTCCACGGTCCTGAAATAACTGTAGCTGCTGTCCATGGTCCTGAAATAACTGTAGCTGCTGTCCATGGTCCTGAAATAACTGTAGCTGCTGTCCTCGGTCCTGAAATAACTGTAGCTGCTGTCCATGGTCCTGAAATAACTGTAGCTGCTGTCCATGGTCCTGAAATAACTGTAGCTGCTGTCCATGGTTCTGAAATAACTGGATTCTTCAGAGGATTATTATTATAGAATCAGCCTCATGTCTAATCTTTTAGAACCGGCCTCAGGTCTTAATGGGGTTAACAAACAAAGTGCATTGCGTTAATGTTAACGCAGGACACAGGAGTCATACGCCCCAGCTGTAATGAGCTGTCCACCTGCTAATTGAATCAGCGTTTCTAATCAGCCATGCATTTCTGCACATTCACAGCCCCAATATCACAACAATGCGGAGCATTTAAATATGGCTCCCTCCCACAATCAATCAATCAATCAATCATCAGCCACGCATTCTGCACATTCACAACCCAATATCACAACAATGCGGAGCATTTAAACATGGCTCTCTCCCGCACTCAATCAATCAATCAATCAATCATCAGCCACGCATTCTGCACATTCACAGCCCAATATCACAACAATGCGGAGCATTTAAATATGGCTCCCTCCCGCACTCAATCCAATCAATCAATCAATCAATCAATCAATCAATATTTGTCACATACCTATTTAAAAAAGTAGTATCTTTAAAATGCAGTGAAATGTACGTATAGGTCAGCCCCACAGAAGTGAGCAGTAAACTAGGACAAAACCATTTAAAACACTGATCCCTGCTTCAGAATGCTGCCTCAGCCCACCGCTGCTGCTGCTGCTGGCAAAGCTTTGTCTCCACCACCGTTTCTATAGCTCAGACTCTCTATGGCTCAAAGGTTAAACTCGTTTTGTGACAACTCTTCATGTATGCCATGCAGTGTGCTCAGCTTTCTGCTTGGTAAATTGAGTGAGCATCTTTTTTTTGACACATTAAGCCATTTTGGGCGGGAACCCCTTTTGGTGTTTTAAACATTATGTTATAATTTAGCTATTGAAAAATAGCAGACCTACAAGCTCGTAGCGCGCCACCGAGTGGCGCGCTACGAGCTTGTAGGTCTGCTATTTTTGAAAAATGTGTTAGTGCAATGTGGTGCAAAGCTTTGAATATATACTCTTTCAGAGCGAACGTTTTTAACTCAAGTCTTTGCTTCTGGGTGGTGGTCCCTGAAACAACACATTTTCAGATGGGGGTCAGCGGCCAATTTCATATATTTTTGGGGGTCCTTGACATGAAATATTGAGAACCACTGATATAGAAACATGAGGTTTTTCAGGGAAAAAAATACATTTAAAAAAAGACATATTTTAAATTTTGACGTCAGGCCTAAATGGGTTAATTCAGCCCAGCTAGCTTCTATAGTTCATTCCATCAGCAGTGATGGAGTCAACGGCGGTTGGGAAGAGACATGAGCTAACTTCCACGAGGTACACAAACACCTCTGGAATCTCTAGTGACCGTTCATGAACGTCACTAGAAAGGGCAGAACCTTCATACCTATCCGTCCATGACATTCCCCCACAGTCACAATATCCAGGTATTAATGTTATACCATCTGTTCTGGAAAACAAGCCCAAAAGAACCGACTGATGGGCTACATGAGCACTTCATTAAACCTATATATATATTGTATTAATTAATCTACCTCGCGGTGTGTTATAAGCTTGTAGATCTGCTATTTAACCCATTCTGGGCGGGAACCCTTTTTGGTGTTTTAACTAAGCATTATGTTATACTATAGCTTTTGAAAAATAGCAGATCTACATGCTCATAGCGCGCCACCGAGTGTCACGCTACGAGCTTGTATAGGTCTGCTATTTTTGAAAACTCATAAAAATTGCGGCACAAATCTTTGAATATATATTCTTTCAGAGTGAACGTTTTATTTAATATAAATAAATGAAATGTGGAATATTTGGGAACATTTTGGAAACATCTAACAACACAAATCTAGTACGAGGCTCCCTGGCACAAAACAATTTCAGATAGGGATTAGGGACGAATACATTATGAATCGGGCGGACCATGTGACATGAAAATATTTGAGAACCACTGGTTTAAATAATGATAAAACATGTAAGTAATGAAGAATAGGCAACTGCACTTTAACCCATTCTGACCTGAGATCAGATTCATACGAGGTTTCCACTGGACACACACTGGTCTGATTGACCCGGCCATTCTGACCTGAGATCAGATTCTAAAAATGTCAGTCGTTCTTCGATTTTTCAAAAATAGCAGACCTACAAGCTCGTAGCGCGGCACTCGATGGCGCGCTATGAGCTTGTAGATCTGCTATTTTTCAATAGCTAAAGCATAACATGGTGCTAACACCAAAATGGGTTCCCGTTCAGAATGGGTTAAAAACAACCCCCCCCCCCCCCCCCCCCCCCACACACAGTTTTGGCCTTTGTCACTTTGTTAGCGAGGAGACTAATTCTGACCAACTGGAAATCGCCCACTTCCCCTTCTCACACTCATTGGGTTAGGGACACCTTGTACTGTGTAAAACTGGAGAAGATTAGACACTCCTTGAATGGTTCTTCCAATAGGTTTGGGAGGATATGGGGTCCATGCTTTCAATTCATTCAGAATTTGAATCCGTCTCTGCTTGGGGTTGATTGAGGTCTGCTGGACTTTTGTTGATGGATGTATCATGTACCTATGTTTTTTTTAAATATATATATATATATATATATATATATATATATATAGGATGTTGTGTACTGTTGTTGTCTCCACCAGGCCGAAGGCATGTGGGGAGAGTATGTTTTGCACTCCGTCCGTCCGTGTGTCCGTCCGTGTGTCCGTGTGTCCGTCCGTCCGTGTGTCCGTGTGTCCGTGAGCAGCTAATCTCGGCCACCGTTAACCCGCTCGATGCCAAATTTTGCACACACACTCCCTGGATGCCAACGATGAACCTCTGCCCCAAACTTTCCAGAACGGCCTGTTATAGCGCCACCAGGAGGCCGCTTTGTGCAAAACAAGTTTTTGCACAGTACACCTACAGATTTTGTCCAAACATCACGCAAATTGGTACACAGTCTCTCTAGAGCCACTCAACGAAACCAGTCTTTCAGATTTCTCAGACTCCATCCTGATTGGTTAAGATTGGCTTCCAAAGTTCACAGGAGTGCTCAGTTTCAAACAAAATGCTACAAATCATGAACACATCGCGTGATTTCCGTGAAATTGTGCACCCACATTCCCACTAGGCCGAGGACAAAATGCCACATCAACAATTTCAACTCAGCCTCAAGGTGGCGCTATAACTGGCCGAAAAGTGTTTTTACCTCTAACTGCACGGATCTGTGGATAACTTTGTATGCCAACTCCCTAGAGGCCAAGGAAAAACCTTTGCCTGGAATTTTTCACATCTGCTCTTTATAGCGCCACCAGGAGGCCGACATATGTAAAACACATTTTCTATTATTACTCCTTCAGATTTTATCCACATTTCACGCAAATCGGTACACATGATCTTCATAGTCATGTGATCAAGGCAGGTTTGTTTGATTTCTCATATTCCATCCTGATTGGCCACAATTGGCTCCTACAGTTTTCAGGAGTAGCCCGCTTTGTACAAATCGCCACAACTCCTCAACGCAGCGTCCGATTGCGATGAAACTGTGCACGCATATTCCCACTAGGCTGAGGAAGAAATCCTGGTGGAGACCTGTGCCCAGAAGGGCACTTTTTCTAGTTTTGTCTGTTTTTGTCCGCCTTTTATTTTTCAACTTTTACTGATCATGTATTTAAGGTTTGTTTGTCTTGTTTTCTGTTGTCCTTTTTCTTTGGGGTGAAAATTCTATGTGTTTACTCTTTTATGTCATACTTGTGGGGTTTATTTAAGAGAAGCTGTTAATGTTAATTATTATTTTTCAAACTCTATTTCAATAATGCTTCTGTGAAAAAAACCAATAAACAAAGTTATAAAAAAAACAAAAAAACAATCCCCCCCCCAAAAAACCTAACCCGCAATTAATACACCTTCCGTTGTGATATTCATTTGAGGTAATATTGCCTATATAGCTCCAAGCTGTCTGCCTTTTAAAAACATGAAATTAAATAAATCCTGGATTCCCTGAACTACACAACTAAAAGCACGACACCTTTAAAGTGCAACTCAAGTCCTGCAGGCCAAAAGCTGGTCACGGAGCGCTGATGCTCTCCTGATGTGTCGACCCGTCAGGGACCAAACATCCACCATAGAAGACACCAACACTTCCCATTTTGGACTGAGGTCGATAAAAAAAGGCTTCAAAATCCTAACATAATTTTTTTCTGAAAAACCCATGTTTCTATGTCAGTGGTGCTCAACCTTTTTCATGTCAAGGACCCCCAGAATTATCTCTATTGGGCCAGGCACGGACCCCCATCTCAAAATATGTAGTTCCAGGGACCCCCCCCCAGAAGCAAATATTTTAGTTAAAAATGTTCGCTCTGAAATATATATATTCAATGATTTGCGCCACATTATAACGGTTTTTCAAAAATAGCAGATCTACAAGCTCATAGCGCCCCACCGAGTGGCGCGCTATGAGCTTGTAGATCTGCTATTTTTCAATAGCTAAATTATAACAATGTTTAAAACACCAAAAGAGCGCTGAAACAAGAGCAGAGAAGTGAAACGGAATACCTCTATCAGTAGCAGGTTCTCAAACATTTTCACATCAAGGACGCCCAAAATGATGTGCTATCCACGGACCCCCATCTAAACAGAAATGTGTTCCAGGGACACCCAGAAGCAATTAAATTAAATTATTGTTTGTATATCTGCTATTTTTTGAATAGTCAACACATAAAAGAATGGTTAAAGTGTTTCAAATGATTGGGACACAGATGCTTTCCCGGTTTTAATGGATTGAAGGACCACTTCACCACTTTTCAACCTATCTTCATATAATGGGTCCTCACTAATAATCATGATAAAATGGCATAATTATTTTCTACTCCGTCTGTGTCTCATAGGAGGGCTGTGGGCAGTTTAGAAACCGTCTTCCAGTGACATCAACACTAGGCAGATTTTTTTTCAAACAATATTTTTTTTATAAAAATGTTTAGATTATCGTGAAAACGATGCTTCCATTTTCGCATTGCAACTTTTCAGGACTAGAAAGCCTGCAGTTTCTATTATCTTGTATTCCCCATCGATGATGTCATTGGAAGACGGTTTCTGAACTGCCCACAGCCCTCCTATGAGACACAGACCATTTGTTTCATGATTATTAATGAGGACCAATTATATGAAGATAGGTTGAAAAGTGGTGAAGTGGTCCTTTAAGGACATACAGAGTAAGTGGGACCAAACACATTGAAATGGCAACCCCAGCGGGAAGGAAAGGGCAATATACATCGCAACCTACAAGAGAAGTCAAAGACGATGAAGCAAAATGTAAAAGAGGAAGACTCGTGGAGGCCTGAAGCAAAGGGTGTGATAAGAGAGGGGCAGGCAGTCAGTCAGTCAGTCAGTCAGTGAAAGCAGGATGTCTGGAAATGTCAACCTCCTGTCTGTGAAACACCAAGGGAGACTTTTCAGAGAAGCCTATAGAGGAAAGATGAGAAAGGTAGATGAGGAGGAAGGTGGGTGGGGTGCTGATGAAAGGAGAATGACTTGGCAACTTAAATACAACTAAATAAATAGAAACCCACATGAATGAAGGGGTGACTGCAGTGTGTGAAAGGAATTTAATTGACTTGAGATGGGAAGTAAATGTCAGGAAGGGAGGGGGGGGGGGGCAACATCACCTCTACTATTCCTCTATGATGAGAGAGAGAGAGAGAGAGAGAGAGAGAGAGAGATGAGGGGGAGGGTGTTGTGTGCTTTTCATGAAGCAGCCATTTTAAGCTGGGCATAAATCACCCTGGCACCATTACAGTGTATTTTCGTGGTGTTCAGGCCAGAGAACCAATCAGTCCCACGAACACACACACACACACACTCTCACACACACACACACACACATGTGCGCGCGCACGCACACAAACTGCATTGCATTGCATACAACTCTAACTCACAGCACAAGCATACACACACACACAAACACACACACCGCAGGCAGGCACGCACGCACGCATGCACAAACTGCATTGCATTGCATACAACTCTAACTCACAGCACAGGCATATCGCACAGCACTCACTTGCATGATACAGTATGTAATGTATGCATACACACGTAGACTCATCCGCGATTGACTCACTCCCATGTTGGCAGAGATACCAGGGGGTGGAGTATACGGTATATAGGGAATATCTTCCTGCATGTTAAGCTCATAATGAGTAGAGTTCTATAAGAGCTGTCCTTAACCCGTTAAAACGCTTAATTCTGTGTCAAAGGATTTAGAACTTTGGTTTAGAACAGTGGTTCTGACTTTGCCCCTCGCGTATACATCTGCTATTTTTGAAAAGAGTGTTTAGACTTTTTACAAATAGATACAATGTACTACTGATGTGGAATCGGCCACAGGTCTTCATGGGTTAAGTATGAGGAATGCTAAACATAAAGTTCCGGCCTTAACCCATTAAAACCAGGAAAAGCATCTGTTTAATGTTTACACTCAAGCTTCTTAACCTATTAAATAATCTGTGGTTTGTTGTGTGGGTTGAGCGGACCACCCAACGGTTTGTGACACGAAGGTATAATCCAACAATGTGGCAGTTTATTCTCCACTCACCTGCATGGCTGGAGTAGTGGGTAGACTCAGGGAGATCTGCAGGTGCTGCATGTGGCCTGAGAGAAGGCTGGACACTGAGTGAGGGCTATGCTGGTTATATTATGTCAAAACCGGACTGTGATGGGCTAATGAGTTTAGTGGTGTGATGGCAAACAGGTGTGTCATTATGGATGCAGGGAATGGGGAATGTGCACCAGAGACTGCCATTCAGACAGCATGAGATAATTCACAACATAACCATTAACGTGAACTTTGCACGCCACTTTGTGCCGTGCTGCGAGCTAGCAGATCAGCTATTTATTCATCTATCTATAAATGCACGTACCTGTACTGTACGTGTGTAGTACTGTAATCCATGTAAGTTGAGAACCGTTCGCCCCACCGACTTCAAATTCGACACAAGCGTTCGACAGTGCCCGGTTGTCGAATCGGTCTGACCCACGGTTGTCCAGAACCGCCACAAAAGGCCTCTGCCCAGGCTCCGGACAGGGCCCCTGCCCAGGATATACATACATGACTCACTTCTAGAGGGCCACTATTGAAAGTGTTCTTACCGCATGCGTGTCTGGTTTGGTCACACAACCTCTCAAGACAAATCGAAGCTGGAAAGAGTAGCACGTCGTGCATCAAAAACCATTGGATGTACAGTAGCCTCCCTACACTTTCCTCACTCTACTCCACCAGAATAATTAGGAAGGCTAATTACATCTTCAATCTCCTCCCATCAGGCAGGAGACATAGAAGTATCAAGAGCTCAACATCTGGCTTCAGAGACAGCACTTACCTCGTAGCCATTAGACATCTGAACTTGACCCATTAGGCACAGTTGGGCTGATGTATGTAGAAATATGCATATAGCACTTTAAATCCCTATGCTGCTGGTTTTTGTAGTGTATTGTCTTTCTTGTTTTTGTATCTATGGTTGTCTGTATATGTTGAGTATGAACCAAGACAAATTCCTATCAACTTAATAAAATGATTGAATCTTGAATCTATATGGAGCTGGCCTGTTCTGCCATTACAAATATGCCCGGGCTCTGGACCCGATCACCCCCTATATCTCCATATATGGAGCTGGCCTGTTCTGACGTCACATCACTCCATATTTGGGCATGCCTGACACAGAACTCCATACAGGAATAAAGGGACGCAGAGGGTCCCTGGAACAGAATACCTGGCCAAACACAATAATAATGCTGAGGTTCCGTGTCATTGATTGAGCACCACAGACCACATTCTTTTTCCAGAAACCTGTTCGAATTTAGACATTAAGTAGAATCGTCCTCATGGTCTTAACACTAGGAAGTCTGAAAAAAATTCACTACTACTCAGTCGGCTCACGGTCAGGGGGACCGTGTTTTTGGTGCGATTTGATTGGCCACTCTCTCCCCCACTGATCGTCCCTCTCCAGCTGGAGAAGACATTGTTCATGTTCAAGCCTGCATCCCATTTCCAACGAATTAAATCATAATATGTTTCTTAACACATGTTTTCACTCCTAAAATGTATAAAACTAATAATACATGTGAAAAATATATATTTTGCCGTTGCCCGTTACTATATTGCAACATAGCCATGGAAGAGTGTCGCGTTGCTGCCTTTTGTTGTCCTTTTTTTTTCTTCCAAAAGAGCAAAGATCACTTGTCTTTTCTTGTGTGTTATCGATGTAATTAATACATGTGACCCCACGCGATGTACAGACTGCTTGACTAGGCATGTAAACATGACATAATTGTATTAATGTTTAAGTGTAATGATGTTATTGACCGGATTGTCCGTAGTCCTCCAGCCGTTAGCTTACAGTTGCTAATATTATAAGCTAACAACATTACTAAAGCCAATGTATTGCATTAAATGCGGCCTGTCCGCGGTAAATTACTTATACAAGTGAGTCGCGTTATATCTACCTAAATTACCAGCCAAAGTACATTCCAAATAAACAATTATTAGCCACGTTATGTTGTTATATCAGTTTAATTAATAAAAAACATCGCATTTGTCGGCCGTTAGCACTGTGAATTCAACATCCGGTGAGGAGAGGATACGGATCGTGTATGTATTGTGTATGGAAATCGGCGCATACAGACAGGTACACGACCGGATGTAAGCCTTGCACACTAAATAGACATTTACATGCTTTCCTGAGAGGGAGAGAGAGAGAAAAAGGAAAGTTTTGACTGACAAAGAGCTGGCGATATTGAGCCTATATGCCAGAACAAATTAATCCACAGCAGCAGGCCTACATACGTTCCACGTCGCTTGCAGAAAGAACTGTTCTTTTGACTGACAAAACATTTAGCGGTTCGGGAGGTCTATCTGGTTGGAATTATTTCAAACACTTTATTTTGTATCGCCGGCAAGCGTTCTCGCTTCATGGAAAGTAAATGTCGGGTCGTAACCGAGCATTCAATAATAATAATAATAACAATGATAATAATCATTGTATTCATATTCCTATTATCTTATCAAAATAATAAACAAATTCCAAGTTAATTAATCAGCCAAACGTATATGATTTAATTCGTTGGACATGGAATGCAGGATTGAACAACAACAACAAGAATGCCTTCTGTTTGTGTTCTTTTTTTTTCTCCACTTTCTTTCAATCATAACTCGCTCATTTTTTGCTCATTTAAAAAGATTCAAAATACCATGTAAACTATGGAATTGGGGCTTTCATTTGGTATATAAATCGGTTGTGTAGGCGCTCTCTACGAAACGATATCAAGTGAAAAGGAAATGTCGGGGAATCACCATTAACACCATTATCAAGCAGCGCAAACAAAAGACGAGCGGGGGATAAAGGGGGAGAGCGGTCGATTGGGCCGATTATAGTCAGACTGAGTAAGAGATATATGCCTAAAATCATATTTACAAAACGTTTCAAATGGAAAAAAAAACAGAGATGATTTCAATCGAATATTTAGACAAAGTCATGCAAGGGGAACTTTCTCTGGACTCCATGGGCTAAGAAAATAAACGTTGAAATCTCAAATTCGGTCAGAACGGCTGCTCAGACTTCCTAGTGTTAATGGGTTAAAAGCCAGTGCTCTGTGATCCATGAACCGGGGCAGATTGCAATCTCAGCAACCTACTGTCTCTTAACCCATTTAGACCATGAGGATGATTCTACAAATGCCTTCTAAATCCTGACAAACCTCATGTTTCTATGTCAGTGGTGCTCAAACATTTCCATGTCAAGGAACCCCAAAGATATATGTTTTTGGCCGCCGACCCCCCCATCTGGAAATATGTTGTTTCAGGGACCCACCAGTAGCAAAGACTTTGAGTTAACAATGTTCGCTCTGAAAGATATATTAAAAGATTTGTGCCACATTTTCAGGACTTTTCAAAAAATAGCAGACCTACTAGCTTGTAGATCTGCTATTTTTCAATAGCTAATAGTGCTTGAAAACACCAAAAGGGGTTCCCGCCCAGAATGGGCTAATAGTATTTACTGACTCGTACTTGTGCTCTGCAGCCTCTAAGCTGCCGCCTACACGCTGCGCGCTGCAAACACTTCCCGTCCGCCCATCGACAGGCGGTTTGGTTTATCCGCCAATCTATCCCTTGGGCTCCTGTCTGTAAGTGTGTTGTGAAAGGAGCTTTGCGGGCAGTGGTGTAAGAGTAACTAGGTACATTTACTCAAGTACGGTACTTAAATACCTTCTTTTTTTCTTTTCTTTTTACATTTTCAGTAGGCATACTTTTACTTCTATACTCCACTGCATAAAGAGGCAAATATTGTACTTTTAGACAACTGCAATTATTTGAAAACTTTACTTTTTTTTAAATTATTATTATGAAAACGTACATTAACCACTTCAGCCATATATAAATGTTGACCATTTGTATTTCTGCATTGCAGTATTAGTACTTTTACAACATTTCCATGTCATGCACCTCTAAATAAATAGGTCGATGGGGGCTGTTTGTATGATTCTTTTATGTACATTCTCAGTTATTCCTTTGTGTACATCCTACCTGGGTTGCATTTTTCCCCTATTTTGAATTCCCAAATAAGTGCATTTATTAAAATAATAAAATAATGTTGTTCATAATAAAGTGATGCAGAATGCATTTCCCCAGCAGTGGACAAGTCCACTGACCCCAGTGATAATGGTCAGTTGGTGGTGTTTGTGAGGTATTATGATGATACCAGTGATAATGGTCAGTTGGTGGTGTTTGTGAGGTATTATGATGATACCAGTGATAATGGTCAGTTGGTGGTGTTTGTGAGGTATTATGATGATACCAGTGATAATGGTCAGTTGGTGGTGTTTGTGAGGTATTATGATGATACCAGTGATAATGGTCAGTTGGTGGTGTTTGTGAGGTATTATGATGATACCAGTGATAATGGTCAGTTGGTGGTGTTTGTGAGGTATTATGATGATACCAGTGATAATGGTCAGTTGGTGGTGTTTGTGAGGTATTATGATGATACCAGTGATAATGGTCAGTTGGTGGTGTTTGTGAGGTATTATGATGATACCAGTGATAATGGTGAGCCTAATATCGCGATGTATATCGTATCGTGAGGTACCCATATCGTCCCACCCCTAGTATGCGTGCACGCGACATCTTACTGGTGTGTTAAACACCAGTAAGATGTTGCCGCATTGCTGTTGTGAAGCTGTCTGTATTAATAGAAGGGTTTAACCCATTCAGGCCTGACGTCGAAATTAAAAAAAAAGTGTTTTCTAAATCATGACAATTTTCTGAAAGATTTGAGGCACATTTACAAGTTCATAGCGTGCACCTCGGTGGCGCGCTATGAGCTTGTAGATCTGCTATTTTTCAATAGCTAAATTATAACATAATGTCATGTAACCACCAAAAGGGGTTCCCGCCCCGGTTTTAAAGGCTGATTGCGCAATCCTAGATGATTGGTGAGCAACACACAGACTTGTGCAACGGACATGCATAATGATCAGGACCGGATTCGGTCATTCCGAACGACGATAGACGGTTCAGCTGCGCACAGGAGAAACTGTCTGGTGAGACTAGAAAGTCAACGCTTAAAATTCAAGTTCATTGTCACATTATGAGTCAAGTCAGATTCAAGATTGCTTTGTTTTCCTTCTGCAAGCAAAAAAAAATAAGGGAAAAAAATAAAGAACAACGATTCCTAAATGAATAAATATTAAAAAAGATATGTGTGTAATCTAATTAAATAAGTCATAAAACAGAATGAATTGAGTAGAGGGGAAAAAAAGGAAATTGTTACATTCCAAAACAATATCAAATATACATAGCCTTGTTGTACCATCAATAAATACATAAATAAATAAAATAATAACAAGCGGCAGATATGAAATATGCAGTGGGTGGTCCCAAGTGGGTGGTCCCTCTGGGATTTCCACCAATACATAATAGGCCAACGTTTCCATTGCACACATATCAAAATCTATAATGGGAGGTTTGCCATCAAACATCATTCTCCAGAGGATGGAACCCTATATAAGCATTTGCCTTTCCACTGTACAGTGCCAATTCGCACATCAAATATTTACATTCCAAATGTGCAGAATGCCATGAAACTGCTTTTTTTTCTTCCTTTTTCCCTTCTTTTTGTCCGCTAGCAGGGCTTTTAGATTCCCATGGCCCTATTTTGAGGAAACGGGTGAAGGTGGGGTACCAGTGGTGAAAGTATATAGTCCTGACATGTTTTACTAAAGTAAAAGTATCAATACCACAATGCAGAAAGTTTTACTTTAACAAGTTCGTAAAAACAACGGACCCTGAGCCAAAAGAATGCGTGGGTGCGTGTGTGTGTGTGCATGTGTGCGTGCGTGTGCGCGTGTGCATGACTGTGGCTGCACCATTCATGCACACATTACTTTGAACCTATAAAAAAACATTTTTGGATTGTAATGTTTTGTGTGATGCTGGGTCGAAATAAACTAAACTAAACTAAATCAACGTATAGTTGTAGTTAAATCAACGCTTACAGCAGAGTTATTATTATTATACGCGTTCATTCATTCTCAATGGATATTAGCCCATTTTGGGCGGGAACCCCTTTTGGTGTTAGCATTATGTTATGCTTTAGCTATTGAAAAATAGCAGACCTACAAGCTCATAGCGCGCCACCGAGTGGCGTGCTACGAGCTTGTAGGTCTGCTATTTCTTTTAATGACTGACATATAGAAACAGCTTTTTCAGAAAACTGACATTTTTTTAAGTCAGTAGCTCATACAAGGGGTTCCAAAACATTTCCATGCCACATATATTTCTATATACAGATGTGCCGTTCCAACTCTCCACGCTTTCCTGATCTGTTCCTGAAGGTTTTCTGAAAATGCATGTTTTCCCTGCAGGTTTTATTCACTGATTAGCCTTGATAATTCTACTGCTTTGCTACTGAAAGGAAGTGTCCAGCAGAGGAACTCTATCGATTAATGGAATCTTAATAGTATTAAAGGGACACTTCACCCTTTTTGCAAAAAATATATGTTAATGACGTTTAGAAGATTTAGAACACTTTCCTGGGGGTCTCTATGTGTGTAATATGTGGTTTTAGATATTTTAGATTTTAGCAGTGAGCCCAGTGTCTCTGATGTCATGGACACTGGGATCACTTCCTTCCTGGACTACATGTTGTCTCAGTAAGACAGCCCTCCCCCTATCCACAAGGAGGCAGTAGTGCACCAAATCATTATGGGAATTGTAGTCCAGGAAGTAAGTGAGCATAACACCTGGGCAAATGCCCTCCATTCTCACTGACGATGTTCTGTTTCTGACAATGAATGCACTGACAATCTACTGAATTGACAATGGCAGGACACGCAAAGCAACATCTGCATAGTGGCTCTTAT